>NC_053392.1:49128666-49497416 GCF_905171765.1 Bufo bufo
AGAAGCCGGGGTCATAAATACCAGGAGAGCAGAGAAGTACAAGAGGAGTCCTAAGAGAGTAGTCAGGTGGGAGCCGAGGTCACAATACCAGGACGGATGCGCAGTACAGGAGGATCAGGCAAAAGGATGGTCAAGGAACAGGATCAGGTAAGTATTCAGCAGTCCAACAAATACCAGGAACCTAGAAATTAACAGGCAACCAGTAGCCAGCAGGCTGCCTGTATTTATAGTGGGGAGTGAGGGTCATGTGACGTGGCCAGCGTCACATGACCGACAGACCAACCAGTCGAGCACCGAGTGATCAGCTCGGCGCTCAAGGCAGACTTAGGAGCAAGGAGCCACCCAGCTAGTAAAGCCGCCCTGGGAATGAGGTCAAACACAGAACCTCATTCCAAAAGCTAAGCAACAGTTCTGCGGGCAATGGGGGACCGGGTGCACCTTCGGAACCCCGTGACAGTACCCCCCCTTTTACGAGGGGCCACCGGACCCAAGACTTCAGGCGATGGCTTTTCAGGGTGTTCTAAATGAAATTTACGAACAAGTCTAGGAGCATGAACCTCCCTGGCAGGTACCCAAGATCTCTCTTCAGGTCCATACCCCTTCCAGTGAATCAGGTACTGCAAGGAATTACGCACCTTCCTGACATCCACTATTTTAGACACCACATACTCGACAGCATCATTAACAAGAACTGGCGGAGGCGAGGCTTTTGATGGTACTACCGGTTCAAAATATTTTTTAAGCAGAGATTTATGGAACACATTATGAATGTGGAATGACTCAGGCAGCTCCAACCTAAAAGATACCGGGTTAATCACTTCCGTGATCTTATATGGTCCAATAAATCGAGGAGCAAATTTTTTAGAAGTTACCTTGAGAGATAGATTCTTGGAGGACAACCATACTTTATCCCCAACCTGAAAGTTTACCCCCCTTGAACGTCTCCTATCGGCCTTGAGTTTTTGAGAACATTGAGCCTTTTCTAGGTTCGATTGAACCCGGGCCCAAACTGTGCACAGTTCGGAGGAGAGTTTATCAGCTTCAGGGTTAGAGGAGGAGACGGACGACCCAGAATGAAAACGGGGATGAAAACCATGGTTACAAAAGAAAGGGGAGACCCCAGCAGAAGAATTGACACGGTTATTCAGAGCAAATTCAGCCAACGGAAGGAATTTGACCCATAATTGCTGGTCATCAGCAACATACAACCTCAGGAATTGTTCCACAGACTGATTAAGGCGTTCAGTCTGCCCATTACTCTCAGGATGGTAGGCGGAAGAAAAAGACAACGAAATTTTACATCTTTGACAGAAGGCCCTCCAGAATTTGGACACAAACTGCACACCCCTGTCCAAAACAATATTTTCCGGGATACCATGCAATCGAACAATTTCTTTCACAAAAATAGACGCCAGGGTTTTGGCATTCGGGAGTTTAGACAGGGGAATGAAATGGACCATCTTGCTAAACCTATCCACCACTACCCACACTACAGTCTTACCCTCCGCCAGCGGTAGGTCAGTTATAAAGTCCATCGAGATATGGGACCAGGGTCTACTGGGAATGGGTAGGGGTCGTAGGTTACCAGCAGGGCGAGTCCTAGGTGTCTTGGACCTGGCACAAACCTCACAGGCTGACACATAGGACTTGACATCCCTAGTTAGAGTGGGCCACCAATAAGATCTAAAAACCAGATCCTTAGTGCCCTCAACACCCGGATGTCCACAAAAGGCAGAATCGTGACACTCACCCAACAGCTGGAGACGAAATTGTACGGGAACAAACAACTTATCTGTTGGGGTGGATACCGGTGCCAGATGTTGTTCTGACCTAATGCGAGCCGAGATATCCTGGGTAAGAGCTGCTAAGAAGATTTTTGCTGGTAGGATGGATTCAGGTGGTACCTCAGTAGGTTGAAAAGCCTGGAAGCTCCGAGATAATGCGTCCGCCTTCACATTTTTACTTCCCGGCCTGAACGTGATGGAAAAATCAAAACGAGTAAAAAACAGAGCCCATCTGGCTTGACGGGGATTCAACCTCTTAGCAGACTCGAGAAACATAAGGTTTTTATGGTCAGTGACAACAGTTACACAATGCCTTGCCCCCTCCAGAAAATGCCTCCACTCCTCAAATGCCCATTTAATGGTCAGCAGCTCCCTATTCCCTATGTCGTAGTTTCTCTCCGTGGGAGAGAATTTCCTGGAGAAGAAGGCACATGGTCTCAGATTAGTGAGGCTGGCAGGACCTTGTGAAAGGACTGCTCCTGCGCCGTCCTCGGACGCATCCACCTCCACAATAAAAGGTTTCTCCTGATCAGGCTGGATCAGAATAGGAGCGCTACTGAATGCCTTTTTTAATTTTTCAAATGAAGAAATGGCCTCAGTAGACCAATTCTCCAAATCCGCCCCTTTCTTAGTAAGGTCGGTCAACGGTTTAGCAATTACGGAAAAATTCATAATAAATTTACGATAGTAATTGGCGGAACCTAAGAACCGTTGTAAGGCCTTTGAGGATGAAGGTCTTACCCATTCCTTAATTGCTAGTACCTTACCAGGATCCATCTTGAAGGCGTGAGGAGTCAGAACATGCCCTAGAAACAGAATCTCCTGCACACCAAAGACACATTTCTCTTGTTTAGCGGATAGCTGATTCTCCCTCAACACCTCTAATACTTGTCTAACATGAGACACATGGGATTCGAAGTCAGGAGAGAATATCAAAATGTCGTCAAGATAGACAATAACAAATTTACCTAAGAACTCCCTAAGAATGTCATTCATGAAGTTTTGGAACACAGCTGGGGCATTGCTGAGTCCAAAAGGCATCACCTGATATTCAAAGTGTCCTACCGGAGTATTGAACGCCGTCTTCCATTCGTCTCCCTCCTTGATTCGGATTAGATTGTATGCCCCTTTCAGGTCAATTTTGGAAAACCAGGTTGCCCCCAGGACCTGGTTAAATAAATCCGGAATCAATGGGAGGGAGTATCTATTCTGGACAGTGATTTTATTTAATCTCCGGTATTCGATACATGGCCTAAGACCACCATCTTTTTTCTTAACAAAGAAAAACCCCGCCCCCATAGGAGAGACAGAAGGTCTAATATGCCCTTTACCAAGGCTCTCCTTAATATAATCTTCCATGGCCTTGCGTTCGGGCATAGAAAGATTATAAATTCGTCCTTTAGGAAACTTGGCCCCCTCTACTAGCTCTATGGTACAATCATAAGGTCTATGGGGGGGTAGAACCTCCGGGGTTGGTGATGAGAATACATCAGAATATTCTCTAACAACAGAGGGTAAAGTATCAGACTTTACTGAGACCCCAGCCTGTACCACGGACAGGCACGAGTCACACTTAGGCCCCCATCTCACCAACTCCCCATTGGACCAATCTATAGTGGGGTTATGTAGTCGGAGCCAAGGCAACCCTAGTACCACCTCAGCAGGTAGGTTCTCCAGGACTAGAAGTGAACATCTCTCTGAGTGGCACACATCCACGGTTAGAGAAATCTCCGAGGTACATAAGCTCACCGTACCACCAATAAGAGGAGTAGCATCAATAGCCATGACATGGATAGGAGTTGGTAAGGCAAACATAGGAATACCCAATCTAACAGCATACTCAGAGTCAATAAAGCTAGCCGCTGAGCCAGAATCAATAAAGGCCTTACCCGGCCATTTATCTACTCCCAGAGAAATCGTAATGGATACCGAAAGCTTACATTTAGAAAATTCAGGGTGTACCTGGTCTTTAGGTTGCCTTGCCTTAGGAGACTTGACAGAGAGGACCTTCTTAGGACACTGGTTGATCCAATGGTCAGAATCTCCACAGTAAAAGCATTCTCCACGTCTGCGGCGAAGATTCCCTCGGGTCATGCCAACCTGCATGGGTTCCTCGGTGGAGACCTCAGCATTGTCTCTGGGATAGGCCTCTGGCTGGACCACCATCTGGGAAGAGAACTGTTGTTCCTGTCTTCTCTCTCTAACCCGTCGGTCAAGTCGGACAACAAGGGTCATCATCTCCTCTAAGGTCTCTGGAAGTTGATAACTGACCAGAAGATCCTTTAATTTATCAGACAGACCTGACCTGAACTCACTCTTCAGGGCTGGTTCGTTCCATCCTGAGGGGACACACCACTTTCTGAATTGGGTGCAATAATCCTCCGCTGGTAAATTGCCCTGAACCAGTGCCTTTAGAGCCGTCTCGGCTACTAGAGCCCTGTCTGGTTCATCATAGAGGGTACCTAGGGCCTGAAAGAACCCCTCCACAGAATATAAACAACTGGCGCCAGCAGGTAAAGAGAACGCCCAGTCCTGGGGATCACCCTGTAATCGGGAAATGATAATGCCCACGCGTTGACTCTCGGGGCCAGAGGACATAGGGCGCAAACGGAAGTAAAGTTTGCAACTCTCCTTAAAAGAGAGAAACTTCTTCCGGTCTCCAGAAAAGGTTTCTGGGAGCTTAATCTGGGGCTCAAAATGAGGACTGGAGGCCTGAGGAGTGGAAGAGCCTTGCCCTAACTCAAAAGAGCTGAGTTTTTCCCCTAACTCCTGCACCATCTGCGTCAGATTAGAGACATAGTCAGTCAGGGTCACCAGAGGATTCATAATACAGTGGTTATTGGGCCTGTTAATCTGTAACGGTCGCGTACACACACACACAGGGGGGAGGGAAGTGACCACTGCGCTCCACCCTTCCCCCTGGCCCTGCCTACTTGCCTCGCGAGTCCTAATGACAGGGGACAACTGGACGGCAATCCCTAACTTGGAGTAAGTGCAGGGATGACAGACAGACAGACAAACAACAGGACGTGAACGGACCGAGTCAATACCAGGAAAGCTGCAAAGTACAAATGGAGCAAGCAGAGAATTGTCAGGAGAAGCCGGGGTCATAAATACCAGGAGAGCAGAGAAGTACAAGAGGAGTCCTAAGAGAGTAGTCAGGTGGGAGCCGAGGTCACAATACCAGGACGGATGCGCAGTACAGGAGGATCAGGCAAAAGGATGGTCAGGGAACAGGATCAGGTAAGTATTCAGCAGTCCAACAAATACCAGGAACCTAAAAAATTAACAGGCAACCAGTAGCCAGCAGGCTGCCTGTATTTATAGTGGGGAGTGAGGGTCATGTGACGTGGCCAGCGTCACATGACCGACAGACCAACCAGTCGAGCACCGAATGATCAGCTCGGCGCTCAAGGCAGACTTAGGAGCAAGGAGCCACCCAGCTAGTAAAGCCGCCCTGGGAATGAGGTCAAACACAGAACCTCATTCTAAAAGCTAAGCAACAGTTCTGCGGGCAATGGGGGACCGGGTGCACCTTCGGAACCCCGTGACAACAGTGCTGTCTATTATGCAGTGGACAGAGCTGATAACTGTGGTGCTGCTCCCATTTCCTTCAATGGGTGGGGTGCTGCAGTAACCAGCACTGTCCACTACATAACAGGTGGAGCTGTTCAATTCCGGTGCCGGAGCTTCTGCAGAACATCTGATCGGCAGGGTTTACGGCAGGGGTGCACAACCTTTTCTGGTTGGGAGCCACATTGTCAGTCTGAACCAATTTCAAGGGTAGAAAATTAAACTTAAAGGGGTATTACCAACTGACATACTATTTTTATGGCATATTAAACATACAATATATATAGTTGCACTTCTAGTGCTCCCATCTAATGGGAGAATACATTAAAGATACAAGTGAGCAGCCACAAGACATAGACATGCATGTCTGTTACCAGATGGTTGGGGTCTACACAGAATGGGAACGAGGGCGGCATGTGGACCCCGGGCAGCAGGTTGTGCATCCTTGGTTTACGGCATGACAGATCTCCATCGATCAGATATTGATGGCCTTTCCTCAGGATAGGCCACCCAGGGGTGCACCTAGCCTTTCTGTTGCCTGAGGTGAAAACTGAAACGGCGCCCCACCTTCCCAATGCAAATTTTTTAACCTAACCCCTTCCCTTCAGCCCATGGCCCTTCGGCTGCCCCCCTCATGCCCCTACCTGGTGCTGCCTAAGGCGATCGCCTCACCTGGCCTCATTGGTGGTGCACCCCAAGGCCATCCATAGTAAAATCCTGAAAATGTCTTTAATATATATCTCGGGGCCGGAAGTCAGAACTTTTTGAATATACCAAAGGCTGAGACATTACTTAAGAGAACTAATATAAAGTAAAAGTTTGTTTCTAAGAGCAAAGTCTTTTCACCGCCCTTTACCTTCATTACTGGGCAATCAATAATTGAGGATTTCCAGATCTTTTATTCTTTCTTATGGACATTTTACGAAAAAGAAAAAGAAAAAAAAATGATATCCTGCTAAATAAATGCAGACTTGGTCCTGGCAAGCTGAATTCTAAATCAGTGCATTAAAACCTCTAACAAGTCTATCTGGTTTTTGAAATGACTAGGAGATGAAAGAGCCGAGTCTCATTTAAGGAAGCCCAGCGGAACCGTTCTGCATTTATATAACTGTTATCAAAAGCAATTCATTTGGAGATCAAATAGACTGACAGATAGGACAAACTAGAGATCACTTCAGCCTCGGGGCAAAGCAAGGCAAAAGACGGTCTTCTAGCACCTCCACTAATATTGGGTCTAGTCATTGCTCAACTATATTATATGACTTTCTGTGAATGATAATATAAAGCTCCCCCCCCCCCCTTCTTCTTCTTCTTCTCTCTCTCCAAACACTCAACAATCATTGGTGACCAGGGAGAGCCGGCGATGAGTGATGTGAGGTATTTTTTGGTAATGTAATCTAGTATGCATAACATGGATTCTGGAGGTTCCTTAACAAAAAAAAAATAATCACGTTGAGATGTAGATTTGATAATGCGGCACTTAGGGACAGCATGTCGGTCCCAGTTATCAGGGCTACCGCATGCAAATAAGGAAAGCTGTCAGGGAGCTTGTATTTCCTTAAAGCAAAACACGCCATACCTTGAACTTGATCCGGGAAAATAGTTAAAGCCGTCTGCATCAATTGTCAGGCGATGCGGAGTGCGGTGGTCGTTTACACCTGTCAAGTGATATTTGAAAAAAAACATTGACTAATGGTAAAAATAAATGAAGATTTGTCAATGCAGGTTTAAATTATTCAGATTCCTTACAGCACTTAAGGCATAAGTAAGGCATACCCGATGCAACAGCCCCCCCCCCCCCCCCCATCTACCACTGTAATACTGGAGGCAAAGGGGCCAGGGTCGGGGTGCGACTGCTAACTCTACAGGCCTTATAGCTAAGGCCCCGGGGCTAGTTATATATTGCAGTATAAGACGTACATAATTATTGGCCTTATGCATTAAAATTATCTCAATGAAAAAGTGTCCGTCTTGCAAACAAATCAGGATTCACGTCTCATTTTATTCCAGTAACTCTATTCACTAAGAGATTAGATATAAGAGGATCATAATTAGAATTTAAATGTGGTAAAAAGTATCTTCAACCCTCTATAAATGAATTGCTAACCACCCCACATTCATTGCTTAAACATAAGCAGTCTCAACTCACCACAGCCCCGATCTGGTAGAAAATCAAAACAGCTCCAGCAAATAACCAGCAATAAAGTCACTCCCATAGCTACTAGCCACTATATAACCCACCAAGACGGCAAGATGTGAACCCTGGAGAAATAGCTAGTTCACCACATTGTCACCATCACAGCTAAAAACAGTATGAGCTTTTCTATGACATCATCCTAAAGTTCAAAACATAGTTCAGCATGAGGCCACCATGTCAGCCCTAGGCATGAGGTCACCATGTCAGCTGTAGGCAAGACTACAAGATGGCAACTAACCATGAGGTCTCCATGTCAGCTCTAGGCAACACTGTAAGATGGCAACTAACCATGAGGTTACAATGTCAGTCCTAGGCAGGACTGCAAGATGGCAACTAACCATGAGCTCACCATGTCATCTCTAGGCAAGACAATAAGATGGCAACTAACCATGAGGTTAACATGTTAGCTCTAGGTAAGGCTACAAGATGGAAACTAACCATGAAGTCACCATGTTAGCTCTAGGTAAGGCTACAAGATGGAAACTATCCATGAGGTCACCATGTCAGCTGTAGGCAAGACTACAAGATGGCAACTAACCATGAGCTCACCATGTCATCTCTAGGCAAGACTATAAGATAGCCACCAAACATGAGAGAACATCTCAGCTTTAGGCAAGGATATCATATGGCAACTAACCATAAGGGCACCGTGTCAAAGCTACACAACTAACTATGAGGTTACCTTGATGGCAGACTAATATACAATAATCTTCAAATTGTGGATCGACAAAACATGGTTACCAGCCGAGTGCATGTTTCATTTTTTTCTAAACTCCTATAGTAATGTCCTATACTTATATAAAAAATAGGACATGTTCTTTCTTTTTTTACGAGTCCACGGAACGGATAGGCGGATATGAACAACACACGTTGTTCTATCTGCATCTTTTGTAGCCCAATTAAAATGAATGGGAACACAGCCGATCTGCAAACAATGCATAATGGATGCGGACCAAAGATATGATTTTTTGCATAAGGCGTTCCCAGAATAATTACCTGGATCAACGAGCCTTCCTCACAAATCTAGTAACTATAACCTGTAATATTATTACACTCCAGAAATACATCCAGGCCCAGCTTGAACTCTTTTAATGAACTCACCATCACCACCTCCTCAGGCAGAGAGTTCCATAGTCTCACTACTGCTCTTACTGTAAAGAATCCTCTTCTATGTTTGTGAAGAAACTTTCTTCCCCTAGACGTAGAGGATGTCTCTCTGTCACGGTTACAGTCCTGGGTGTAAATAGATGACAGGAGAGACTGATATACAATTCACCATATACAGACCATTATATGTACCGAGACATGCCACCATATCAGCTCTAAAAAAAAGCTTAGAGAAATGTAAAATAATAAAATAAGTCATATTCTCCTTACTGATCCCCACTGCTCCCATTTCGACCCCACCACCTGTTGGTCTCTACTTTCTGGTCTCTCTCAAAGGACAGGAAATGACAGCCAATCACTAGTTGAGGTAGGTCACTGTTTTAGGCCAATGATTGGCCTAATGGATATTTTACACATTTGGCCAAATGGTGAGTCATTGGAACTGGACTTCGAAACATCCCCAACAATCCTGAGACCCTTGCTATATGCTTAGGTAGTGGTTATTATGACCCACATAGGAGCGGAGGATTTTATATAGGGGGCGCAGAGGTAGCAGTTGAACCCAGACCCTAGTGCCTGAGGTGGCCCAAAGGACCCCCTGCCACAAAAGGAGACACTTCATAACAAGGGGATGCTGTAGATTTTGCAGTGGGGTCCAGAAGCTTTAAGCAACAGTAAGTCATTCCCTATTCATATTCCTGGCCGGGGGCCTGACAATGACCATAACCTGACCCTGTAAGTGACACTAGAGCAGTGGACACCTTGATCTAGGACACAAGCTGGAGTGGAAACCCCGGAGGTATACTGTAGACCCTTAATTTGTCTGCTCTTATAAATTCTGACAACCACTCACCATAGTTATTACAGTCACCATGGGGCTGATGTCACCTTTTCAAACATACTAAACGACACGTAGAGTATATCTTGAAGGACTCATCTGTTTTGGTATTTTTTATTTTTTTGCAAGTAAAGTTTCATTGTATTACGAAAAGTTTTTCAATTTTCTAATACATGTTGCGTTTAAATTCCATTTCAACATCTCTGCTGACTGTCAGTGAATTGCAATATACTTGATTACCCTTTGGAGACTTCACTGAAATCATACTGATGGAAAATACCAAGTAAAACTGCCCAAACAGACCTAATACTTCTCACAGATGAGAGTCTGTTACCATTACCGAGACACTGTATCCTGTCCAGGCAATCTCTAGACTGATACAACGGCGAGCAAAAGGGTAACAGTGCAGTTACATGACAAGAATCCGCATACACGTATGCTAAATAGTTGCAAGTCCAATTTATGTATGAGATAGCCAAGATGATTGTCTACAAAACGATGGTAGTCTCACGTTGGAAGCTGTAGTGGATGGTGAGATATGGAGCCTGAAAGTCAAAAGTTCTAAATATTGTTACCCTTTTGCTCGTCAGTGTAAATTGTAGCAAACTACGAGGAGAGGACAGATATTAGTGCTACTGACCCGTCCTCACCGAGGATTGTCTCGTCTGGATAAAATTGTATGTAGCAGTCTCACCCTGGCCCCAAGCTCGCGGGGGACCCTCAACCACATAGAAAAACACATTGTCGTTGGGCGTTCTGCTCCCGATTTTGCATCGGGGCCCCAGGGATCCATGTACACCTCTGCTTCTATTTGAAAAAAACAATGATACATTGTATGAAAATTTAATTTCCTGGACGGCCAATGTCACGTCCTTAATTGCAGATAATTATGACACGAAATATGGATCCGTTGACCCCTGAAATGGCGCATTGATTTCGCCCGGCGAGTCTTTTTTGCCGTTTACCGTCCTGGAGGTGCGTTAAGTTCTCCTGTGGGGAAGTTTTTTCCCCGAGACGTATCACCAAATTAGATGAAATACTAATTACGTGGAGATAAAAAAGCTTCATCTTCGCCTCTTGTTGCTGTTACCCCGAGAGACAGAAAGCCTGGAAGGCGGCCTCATGCGTGACAAGAGTGAGCTGTCACATTTGAATAATATCCTGCATAGAGATAAACCTTTCCAATTCCACTTAGTTCACTTTTGCAAACAAGAAAATGATAACTAGGAGGTATGTTAATGGACGGATATGCAAATGAGGCCCCAGATTTAAATATTGCGGCAGAAAGGATCACAGCTGCAGATTAGAGCAGATTTAAAGAGCAGCCTGTGAAAATAGGCACTGCTTTATGGCGGCGAGACGACGATAGTTTTTATATATTTCACGGGGGAAAAAATATTGAAGTGACTAAGGTTTTACGGTAAATAAGAATTCAGATGAAATGCTGAGATTGATGCCGAGCGGGAGAATGAACAGTGGCGTTGTGATGAGCAGCGTTCAGGTTCAGCTTGAATTACATTGGGGATCGGTGTCAATTAGTGATGAGCGGCACGGGCAATATTCGAATTCGCAAATATTTTGTAGAATATTCGTCATATATTTGCAAATTCAAGAATTTGCTATTATTTTCTTGATTGCGGAAATCGGCAATGTAATATTCGCGTAATGCGCGCGAAATACCGGCGTGGGTCACTTTTGCTACATTTTCCAAGCTGCTAGAAGTTTCCTGAGACTTGAGAAGATGGTTGCCACGGCAGAACATTACAATGCCTTTATATGCAGATATAGTGCTCCAATATATTTCCGATTGCGCAAATCGGCAATTAATGATGCACATATTTTTGCGCAATACGTGCAACTTCACATTTTAGCAGGTCTGACTACATACATCAGTCCATACGTACAGCACTATGTCTGTAACATGTATGTATGGACAGCAGAACCTATCACACTACCTAACACCCTGCACTGCAACCTATCAGCTACACTATATCAGGATATAACCTACACTGACTATCTCCCACTAACTATCTGTATTATATATACAGTCCTGATCAAAAGTTTAAGACCACTTGAAAAATGGCAAAAAAATCATATTTAGCATGGCTGGATCTTAACAAGGTTCCAAGTAGAGCTTCAACATGCAACAAGATGAAATGGGAGGGAGACAAAACATTTTTTGAGCATTCAGTTTGATGAAAACAACGAATAAACTGAAACAGGCTGTTTTTCAGCTGATCAAAAGTTTAGGACCACACCTCCAAAAAAAAACTAAACCCCCCCCAAAACAGAAATCCAACTTCCAAACATGAACTCAGTAATGAGTAGCTCCGCCATTATTGTTTATCACTTCAAAAATTTGTTTCGGCATGCTTGATGCAAGCGTTTCCATGAGGTGAGTGGGAACATTTATCCAAGTGGAGAAGACGGCCGCACGAAGGCCATCTACTGTCTGGAACTGTTGTCCATTTTTGTAAACTTCCCTTGCCACCCATCCCCAAAGGTTCTCAATTGGATTTAGATCAGGGGAACACGCAGGATGGGCCAAAAGAGTGATGTTATTCTCCTGGAAGAAGTCCCTTGTCCTGCGGGCATTGTGTACTGTAGCGTTGTCCTGTTGAAAAACCCAGTCGTTACCACACAGGCGAGGGCCCTCAGTCATGAGGAATGCTCTTTGCAACATCTGGACATAGCCAGCGGCCGTTTGATGCCCCTGCACTTCCTCAAGCTCCATTGTTCCACTGAAGAAAAAAGCACCCCAGACCATTATGGCGCCCCCTCCACTGTGGCGCGTAGAAAACATCTCAGGTGGGATCTGCTTGTCATGCCAGTAACGTTGGAAACCATCAAGACCATCAAGGTAAAAAAAATCTCATCAGAGAATAAAACTTTCTTCCACCTTTGAATGTCCTATGTTTGGTGCTCTCTTGCAAAGTCCAAACGAGCAGTTCTGTGGCGTTCAAGGAGACGAGGTCTTTGAAGACGTTTTTTGTTTTTGAAGCCCTTCAGTCTCAGATGCCGTCTGATGGTTATGGGGCTGCAGTCAGCACCAGTAAGGACCTTAATTTGGGTCGAGGATCGTCCAGTGTCTTGACGGACAGCCAATTGGATCCTCCGGCTCAGTGCTGATGAAATTTTTTTGGGTCTTGCACTAGACTTTTTTGTTCCATAACCCTCAGGATCATTTAAGAAATTCCAAATGACTGTCTTACTGCGTCCCACCTCAGCAGCGATGGTGCGCTGTGAGAGACCCTGCTTATGCAGTTTAACAACCCGACCACGTTCAAAAAGGGAGAGTTTTTTTGCCTTTGCCATCACAACGTGTGACTACCTGACAGAAAATGACAATGAATCCACATCTTTGCACAGATTTGGCCTTTTAAAGGCATGTGGTCCTAAACTTTGGATTAGCTGAAAAACAGCCTGTTTCAGTTTAATCGTTATTTTCAATTAATTGAATGCCCAAAAAATGTTTTGTCTCCCTCTCATTTCTTCTTGTTGCATGTTGAAGCTCTACTTGGAACCTTGTTAAGATCCAACCATGCTAAATATGATTTTTTTGCCATTTTTCAAGTGGTCTTGAAACTAACTAACTAACTAACTAACTAACTAACTAACTAACTATCTAATGTAATGAGTGAAAAGCACAGAGCACAGCAATGACACTGCTCTCTCTCTCAGAACTCCATAAAACTACAGAAAATGGCTGCTGGGGAGGTTCTTATATAGTGAGGGGTAGGCAACTTTCCTATTGGTTGCTAGAGATGTTGCTAAGCTCAGACAAAGACATTGCAGCCTTCTTATTGGCCCACAAGCAAGAAGCAGGGAGGGATCATGGGTTCAGATGAAAAAAAATCTATAATATTCGAAAATACGAATATATATCGCTATATTCTAAATATTCGTGAATTCTCGAAGTGCCGATAATCACGATTAATATTAACTATTCGATTATTCATGCCCAACACTAGTGTCAATAATAACATTTTATTATTTTATCTATTTTATGAATTAACTTTTCATTTTATTTTTGTTTATTTAATTTTTTATTATTATCCCTTATTATCGCATTTCTTTATTATTTAGTTTTATTCATATATTATTTTATCTATATATTTGTCTTTTATTTATTGTACTTGTATTTTTTATTTTTATTATTTTATTTCTTTATTATTTTCAAGTTTTATGCATTTATTATTTTATATGTTCATTTGTCATTTATTTATTTTGTTTATTTATTTTTTTTGCAACTTTTTGAAATGCCACCTAGAATTTCAGAAATTTGTGTCAAATTTGTCAAGATATCGCGTACATTCAACTTCCCTTTAACAGGAATTGGACAACCCCTCATTCGGAAAATGGCCCACCTTCATTAACTCATGACGATCAGCTGTTATACTGGAGCTGCATCGGGCAGATAAATGGGCGTTCATCTAATAAATGGAATGAGTGGAAGCTGATCTTACAGAGTGGCGTCTGGCTTATGTCAAGACTAAATGGAGGACCTCACTCTATGATGTACATACATAAACACAACCACTTAAATACTGTCAAATCTTATAAACACAGGTTTTAAAGGTACCAAACATGGCCTATGCCTCCATACCATATCCCCTTATATGGTTCTCCCTTACAGAATACAGAGCCATAGATAGGCTTTCCTTCACCCAGATCAAATATGAAGTCTTGTGCCTCTGTGAACTAGGGGAAAATGAAAATAATAAAATAACTCAAAGAGGTTTCTTGCTGAATACATTTATATAAATAATTGATACCATATAAAAATACGAAACATCCATTTCTCACAATAAATATGCTTGCAGTGCCCCAGTGGATCACTGCAGAGTGTTAATTTAATGTTACTGAATTAAATGTTGTGATTTGATGTTAAAGCACATATTTATTTGTGCACTGCGTATACCATTCCTAGTGGCAAGATATGGACACAAATGGTTAACTAACTGGCAGACTTGGTTAGGTTGCCATGGTGATGGACTACACCCGCCCCATGGTTAGTAAGAGAGTCAAAATTACGTTCAGGTCAGGTCCATAAATATTGGGACATGGACACAATTCTATCATTTTTGGCTCTATACACCACCACAATTGCTTTAACTGCAGACTGTCAGCTTTAATTTGAGGGTATTTACATCCAAATCAGGTGAACGGTGTAGGAATTACAACAGTTTACATATCTGCCTCCCACTTGTTAAGGGACCAAAAGTAATGGGACAGAATAATAATCATAAATCAAACTTTCACTTTTTAATACTTGGTTGCAAATCCTTTGCAGTCAATTACAGCCTGAAGTCTGGAACGCATAGACATCACCAGACGCTGGGTTTCATCCCTGGTGATGCTCTGCCAGGCCTCTACTGCAACTGTCTTCAGTTCCTGCTTGTTCTTGGGGCATTTTCCCTTCAGTTTTGTCTTCAGCAAGTGAAATGCATGCTCAATCGGATTCAGGTCAGGTGATTGACTTGGCCATTGCATAACATTCCACTTCTTTCCCTTAAAAAACTCTTTGGTTGCTTTTGCAGTATGCTTTGGGTCATTGTCCATCTGCACTGTGAAGCGCCGTCCAATGAGTTCTGAAGCATTTGGCTGAATATGAGCAGATAATATTGCCCGAAAAACTTCAGAATTTATCCTGCTGCTTTTGTCAGCAGTCACATCATCAATAAATACAAGAGAACCAGTTCCATTGGCAGCCATACATGCCCACGCCATGACACTGCCACCACCATGCTTCACTGATGAGGTGGTATGTTTAGGATCATGAGCAGTTCCTTTCCTTCTCCATACTCTTCTCTTCCCATCACTCTGGTACAAGTTGATCTTGGTCTCATCTGTCCATAGGATATTGTTCCAGAACTGTGAAGGCTTTTTTTGATGTCGTTTGGCAAACTCTAATCTGGCCTTCCTGTTTTTGAGGCTCACCAATGGTTTACATCTTGTGGTGTTGACTTTGACACACATACACCTACCTCCTGGAGAGTGTTCTTGATCTGGCCAACTGTTGTGAAGGGTGTTTTCTTCACCAGGGAAAGAATTCTTCGGTCATCCACAACAGTTGTTTTATCCTCAGGGTAGGTCATCAATATCTGATCGGCAGAGGTCTGACAACCAGCACCCCCGCCTATCAGCTATTTGAGGAGGAGTCGGTGATCCATGTGAGCGCTGCTTCCTCTTCATAACACTGCCCATTATCTGATAGGCAAGTATAATTACAAGTATGTAAATACAATCACTTGAATGGAGCGAGTATTTGTAATTACATTACGCCGCCGCTGCAAAGGAGACGAGGCGTAGTGTAATGAAGAGGAAGCAGCTTTTTCATGGAGAGCCACCTCCTTCTCAAACAGGTGATTGGCGGGGGGGGTTCCGGGTGTCGGACCCCCACCGATCAGACATTGATGCCCTATGCTGAGGATAGGTCATCAATATAAAATCCCTGCACAAACCTTTTAAGACTTTATTGTTGTTGAAATGTTTAATTGCCTCCAGCACCCACCACACTGTCCAGTTATGGACTGGCCACCTGGATTTGTGATCTGTACCCTTCCACCACACCCTAGTTTTAGCTAGTAAAAACAACGTAAGGGAGAAATTTTTTTGATCCATCTGTCCACATAGTTTGCATGGAGTGGTAGCGTGCAGGCTCAACAACCCCTCCATCCAAACTCCCCCAGAGACTTTCATTCTAACAGTCTGCATGAGTCACAGATTTTTTTTTTTGGTGGAATATCCCTTTACGCTCATTTTTTCTATTGAAAACCAAAAGCCAGAATGATAGATTTTTTTTCCTGTGTCAGGTGGAAACGGCATATGACACGTGAGATGATCTATTGCTCATTTTATAGCTGCTGTCACTTCATCCTCCGCAATGCCAGAGTCCTTACGGCGCAACGCTTGATAAAATGTAAAATGTTTGTTCTACATTGTTGCCAATCAGCTCCAGCGAGTCATTTGCCTCGTGTCTTCGGGGGCGAAAAACAGCTAAAGGGGGTTTTATTCTTCCGATATATCTACATTTCCAAACATATCACTTATTAAAATCTGGTTGTTGTGACCACTGTCACTGCCACTGAAGTCTGCTTTATTTACTCCGAAATCTGATTTGTTTCATTTTATTACTGTGTTTGTGGAGTAACGGATATCAGATTCTGGAGTGTTGGGTTGCTATTTACCAGGAGGGAGAGATCACTCTGATTCGGTCTGCAGACCCGTTTTTCAGTCCTGCTTTGCCCTGGGGCATCGGGGAAAAATAAAATTACTGGCAATAACTGCTTCAACTGCTTTGAATAACATATACAACTCAGAGAGCATAAAATTTGCATAAACACAGCAATGGCGCTTCGCGGCGGATACAAATAAGCAGACTGAGGGCTCAGCTGTGGCTAAAACTGAGGAAGCTGGCACAGGGGACAATGAATGTTTGTCAATTATCGGGACTTTTAATTATAAAATCTTGCAGAAAGTAAAAAAAAAAAAAAAAAGGAATAGTTGCCATTTCTTTAGGAAAATGATAATTTTATACGACCATGGGAATGGAACTACTGATGGACGAACATCAGCCGGGACGGTTCGCGATCTGCAAGTTCGCGGCGGGCCCTATTCACTTTAATGGCAGACGAACCTGAAAAACCTTCAGCTCATATTTGCAGCCGCCAAATACTTAGTAGAAGTGTACAAATAGTCCCACAACATGGACAGTGACATACTAGAGGGGGATCAATGACAAAAATTCCAACAAAAAATATGTGTCTTAATCAGGGGACATTTTTATGCGTCTTAAAGGGAAATTCTCTTAAATGTGCCCTGTTGCGCTACCTAAATGCACTATATAGAAAGTATATAATTGGTATATAACACCCGCTTAAATCATTTTTTTTGGGGGGGGGAACTAGTAAATCACACCAGTAGAAATGATTTGCACCAGTAGAAATAACGCTTGTAGAAATAACTTGTAGAAATCACACCAGTAGAAATAGCGTTTGTCCCTCTCTATAGCTGCGGTATCGCAGCAAAACCGCACACAACTGCTGCGCAATACAAATGCACTGTAAGATACTTTCTATGTTAGAAAGTATATTATAGGTATATCGCACCCCTCAATCAGTTTTTTTTGAGGCAACAGGTATATCACACCAGTTGCAATTAGTTATTCAAATAGCGTTTGTCCCTCTATATAGCTGCGGTATCGCAGCAGAACCGCACACAACTACTGCACAATACAAATGCACTATAATATACTTTCTAATATATAAAGTATATTATAACATTGTACAAGGAAGGCAATCCATTAGAATATACATGAAGATAAAACGTAGCCTTTAATAATGTTACTATTAAAAGATATCCCTCAAAATGAAAATAAATCTAATTATTAAAGTTAAGCAAAAAGCATAGATGTGGTCGGCAATAACAAGTGCTCGGCGGCACCAAATCAGAAACCATATGTCCTACCACAATCCGGGGGGTTCCAGTGCACATCCATGGATCCCGGGGGGAAAGCAAAAACCATCTATCCCTGGGCTAGATGATGATGTGGTATTGAAGGACAGGGTGGGCAAAGAACTGTCCCTGATATTGCCCTACAGCGGGGTGCTATTCTGGCCCTGATAGCCTAACCACAGACCACCCGCCCTGATAAGAGCGACCCCGTCCGGAACCTTACCCTATATAAAAATGGCCCTAGTAAGCCCCTCGCCCCTAGGCCCCTGACTTCCAGGTGATCACTATATGTGTTTTTGACTCATTATAAAAGTATATTATAAGTATATCGCACCCAGGGGCGGATTAAGTGCATGATAGGCCCAGGGCTCTCTACCCAACTCGGGCCATTTTAGTTTTCGTTTTTTTCTGTATGAAGAGGCTGCGGTGCTTCATAAGCGCTAAAGTCTCTTCTTAGGCCATATGACATTGTTCACGTGGTCTAGGTGCAGCTCGGTCCCATCTGAGTGATTGGGGCTGAGCTGAAATACCAAGCGCACTGCTCTCAAATGGACAGCGCTGTGCTTGGTAAGGAGCAAAGAGGCTGCGGCGCTCACTGGAACATCGCGGTCTCCTCAAACAGGTGATTGTCGGGGGAGCCAGGAGTCAGACCCCCACCATCTCATAGCTCTCTGAGTACAGATGTCATAGATGTTACCTGCAGTCCTATGTAACACCCCACATAACACAGTGAACTATTGTGTTATGTGGGGTGTTACATAGGACTGCATGGAACATCTACTACATTATCTGTACACAGAAAGTTATCACTGTTATCTGGGCTGTTACATAGGACTGCAGGTGACAAATTAAAATTTTAGTTGCCAAATTTAAAATACATATGATTATGATAAAAAAAAAGACTTGGAGGAGAAGATGAGACGCAGGTCACAGTAGTGAGACAGCTCTACATATAGGGGAACACAACATCACATACCTGTTACTTCCAATGACATCTCCTGTCATGTACATCTTCTCTTTCCTCTTCTCCTCTGTTTGACCCAGAACGCCATGACAAATTCTTTCAGCCGCATCTCGTCTCTACAGAGTTTGTTACACAGACACGTTAGATTTCTCATAATTGGGGTCAATTATAAAACTGCTGTAAAGTACAACTGGCTTAGGTGCCCATAGCAACCAATCAGATTCTACCTTTCACTTTCCAAAGGAGCTGTGAAAAATGAAAGGTTAAATCTGTTGCTATGGGAAACTATCCAGTTCTACTTTACACCAGTTTGATAAATTACCTCAAAGGTCCCTATAGTGTCTACAGCAATTATAATGTCCCCTAGAGTGTCCCCAGTAATAATAACACCCTATATTGTGCTCCAGGTAATAATGCCTGTATAGTGTCCCCAAAAATAATGTCCCCTAATAGAAATGCCCCCACAGTACCCCCATATAGTAATTTCCCCCACACTGCCCCAAATAGTAATTTCCCCCACACCGCCCCAAATAGTAATTTCCCCCACACTGCCCCCATATAGTAATTTCCCCCACACTGCCCCATATAGTAAATTCCCCCACACTGCCCCATATAGTAATTTCCCCCATATAGTAATTTCCCCCACACTGCCCCATATAGTAATTTCCCCCCACACTGCCCCATATAGTAATTTCCCCCACACTGCCCCATATAGTAATTTCCCCCACACTACCCCATATAGTAATTTCCCCCACACTACCCCATATAGTAATTTTCCCCACACTGCTCCCATATAGTAATTTCCCCCACACTGCCCACATATAGTTATTTCCCCCACAGTGCCCCATATAGTAATTTCCCCCACACTACCCCATATAGTAATTTTCCCCACACTGCCCCCATATAGTAATTTCCCCCACACTGCCCCATACAGTAATTTATTCTACACTGCCTCCCATGTAGTAATTCCCCCCACAAAGTAATTTGCCCCCCACATTGCCCCCATCAAGTAATAACCCCCCTACACTGCCCCCATTAGATAATTTGCCCTGACACTGCAATCCATATAGTAATTTGCCCCCACACTCCATCTATTAAGTAATTTCCCCCACACTGCCCCCATATATTAATTTCCCCCACACTGCCCCATATAGTAATTTCCCCCACACTGCCCCATACAGTAATTCCCCCCACACTGCCCCATATAGTAATTCCCCCCACACTGCCCCATATAGTAATTTCCCCCATACTACCCCATATAGTAATTTCCCCCACACTGCCCCATATAGTAATTTCCCCCACACTGCCCCATATAGTAATTTCTCCACACTGCCCCATATAGTAATTTCCCCGACACTACCCCTATAGTAATTTCCCCCACACTACCCCCATATAGTAATTTCCCCGACACTACCCCCATATAGTAATTTCCCCCACACTACCCCCATATAGTAATTTTCCCCACACTGCCCCATATAGTATTTTCCCACACACTACCCCCACATAGTAATTTCCCCCACACTGCTCCCATACAGTAATTTCCCCCACACTACCCCCATATAGTAATTTCCCCCACACTACCCCATATAGTAATTTCCCCCACACTACCCCATATAGTAATTTCCCCCACAATGCTCCATATAGTAATTTATACCACAATGCCTTCCATATAGTAATTTATTCCACACTGCCTTCCATATAGTACTTTCCCCCACACTGCCCCATATAGTAATTTCCCCCACACTGCCCCATATAGTAATTTCCCCCACACTGCCTCCCATATAGTAATTTCCCCCACTTGCCCCCATATAGTAATTTCCCACACACTGCCCCATATAGTAATTTCTTCCACACTGCCCCATGTAGTAATTCCCCCCACAAAGTAATTTGCCCCCCACACTGCCCCATCAAGTAATAACCCCCACACTGCCCCATTAGATAATTTGCCCTGACACTGCCATTAATATAGTTATTTGCCCCACACTGCCATCTATTAAGTAATTTGCACTCCCACACTGCCCCCATCAAGTAATAACCCCCCACACTGCCCCCATTAGATAAATTTGCCCCGACACTGCCATCCATTAAGTAATTTGCCCCCCACACTGCCCCCACAGTATTAATTTCTCCACACTGCCCCACAGTATTCATTTCTCCACACTGCCTCCACAGTATTCATTTCTCCACACTGCCCCCACAGTATTAATTCCCCCCAAGATAGTAATTTTCCCCCACAGTATTAATTGTCCCCCACACTGCCCCCACAGTATTAATTTCCCCCACACTAGTAATTTGCCCCCACGTAGCAGTTTGCCTCCCACTGTCCCTTCAGTAATGTCCCCCAAAGTTGGCAAACAAATTTTTTTTTAAATAAAAGCTAATACTTACCTGTGTCCCAATCAGCGCTCACTCGTAGATGGTGCAGGCGCGCTGCGCACACACGTCAGTGTGCTGAGTCCGGGCACAGGCGCGGCACTATGACATCATCACGCCCACCTGCGTCGGGATTTTACTACCGCATAGGGTTCAGGCCTACTAGGCATGAAGCCTATGGCGGTGGTCGGTGGACAGCGGCAGGGCAGGGAACTATGCGCTCCCGTGCCCCGCAGTAGTTTGTGTTCATTTGGGTCGGCGTTGGGCCCCCCAGCGATGCTGGGCCCGGGGCTACAGACCCACGCGCCCCAATTATAATCCGTCACTGATCACACCCCTCTGTGTATCACACCTATCGATAGCACACCTATACCAGTCTTTAAAAGAACTTTTGTGGCCCTATTAGCTAGCGTTTGGTGTCCCTAACAGCCTGTCCCTGCTCCACACAGCAACCTCTACACTGGAAAAAGACTGAAAGTAAAATGGCGGCCAGATCAGGTTTATTTATAAGGTAGGGGATGTGTCCATGTGCTGAAACGTCTCAAATGGCTGTCCTGTTCCACCTGATGGATGTGTCATGGGTCAAAGTTCTTCACAATGTAAAAGAATATGGCGGGCGCGAAAATCTCCATATGTTCGCATGTTCTGTAAATCGCGAACGGGCAAAGTTTGCCGCGAAACAACCGCCGGGCGAACCGCAAGGGCATCTCTAAAGAGAACATCTTTTCATCGAAATATCTTGTCTGGTTACGACTTTTTTGTCCATAGGGATACCACTGCTACAGGGACAGGTGGAGGAAAGGAGGGCAGCACCAAACCAGAGGTCTCTGGGCTCCTGATTCCAAGGGCATTTTTGGCACTATCAGACCCTCTGGCTCCTGCTTCTATAATACGTAACACGACTAGTATAATGGAATTGATTCTAAACTAATCAAATTCGACCCAAATTATATATAAATTTGCATTGCCTCCAATTGGGGGTGACCTAGAGGAGAGAAAATCAATAAAAAGTGAGACAAGAGAAAAAAATCTATGAGTCCTTGGAGACCTTGAAGTATTATACACACATTTTCACACCAATTGGAGTACTTTTGGACCAGAATCAAATTAGTTGACCAATTCTGCTAAATCAAATCTAAATCAAATTTTGAGTAATTCACTTACACCTACTGCCAAGCCTTCCCCATCTTACTCGACAGTATATAGCCTGTGTAATACAAGGCCAATCAACCAAATTCTCCCTCTTACATGGCAGTACCAAGCTTTCCCTTCTGTCTCTATAGGGTCTATGATACAATACATGGTACTGCCAAACTTCCCCCCTCCTTATCTCCGCTAACCCCTCCAGACTTCAGCCCTGTTCCTAACCTTTTCTTTGCCTAGCCCTCCTGTTTTGGCTGCCTGGTACTGTCTTGTTCATTTGGTGCTTCTTTGATTCTGACCACTGTCTCGTCCTTGACCTCACTTCTGATTAGTACCTAGGACTCACTATTTTATTATCTATGCTTTTGGCCTGAGGTGTCCTGCCTTCATGGCATAATTCCTCACCTCATCATTGTCTCACCACCACAGATGCCAATCCGAGACTACTCCAGAGACTGAGACTTGGGGATTCCAAGTGGTGAAGTCCAGATCTCTGTTCAGGGGTTTTAAAGGTAAAAAGTAGGAAATTCCTTAGACTTTATGCCAATTGGGTTGGACACTTGGGTTCCCCTGTCACTACTCACTGTACGAAAACCATAACATTCCCCAAAGAAGATGATACACATAAGGAGATCGAAGAAAAAAGGGGCCACAAGTATTGTCCTTAAAATTGTGCCACGTGTTCAATTTTACCAAAAATATCTGCATAAATTGCTTGAGAAGATGCCACCATATCTAAAGTGATGTTGAAACCCGTGCTAAGTAAATGGCATGACAAGCTCTCTGGTCCCAATCAGTGGTTAGTTACAGTGAAAACAAGGTCTACTATGAAGTAAACACTGGAGAGAAAGTTCAGTATGTTTTTATAGTAAACGCATGTCCTTATATTATAGTAATAGGATGTAATACAAAAATTTTCATCTACGTAACCACCCATCTATAATCCATTCAACATAACGTGTATCCTTCAAATATTAAGAGGCTTGACTTATGAGGACATGTAGTGTGTGGTGTATAATTGACTCTTACACTAATCAGCTGCATTTTACAATTAGATTAAGTACAACAAGGACTTGCTTCATTTAGTGTGTCAATTGAAAAATCAATTTTACTTGGTATATAGATCAGAAAGGAGGCCGATGGTGTGAAAACATAGATTCAGGAGAAATGGGCAGATTTCCCATGGCTAAACTCACAACGAAAAATGATAATGCTGCCCCACATTACGATCCATTGACGACATTTTTTCAGACATTTGAGTTCTATGGATCTCTAATAGGATGTCCAGAAGTGCAGAGCACAAGACCCTGTCCAGTATTTTTATATTGATGGCCAATCCCAATCAGCTGTTCTGCAGTAACTCCAGTGCCATAACTTCACATCTCCATCCATTGTGTACTGGATGGTGATGGTTACTGCAGCGTTCACTTCAATGGGAGCAGGAGTGCAGTATCCATCTCCATTCACTTCACTATGGATGGAGCTGTGTAGTTTTTGTGACTACGTCTGGCTCCATAGCTACTTCATAACAGCTGATCTGTGGAAATGCAGGGTCAGACCCCCACCGATCTTCTAAAGATCTCCACACATCAGAGTGGTGCTACAGAAATGGAACCAGCAGCAACCCAGAAGGAATTCTGGCCTTACAATGGAGGCCTCAGCAGTAACAATGGACCTAGTTTGCTCAGAATCAGAAAAGAGAGATGGTGGACGGCATTTCTAGAACGATTATCAACTTCTCAAGGACAGTAAGCAACAATCAGAGGAAATTTGGTTGGAAATGAGAAGAAAGTTGTCAAAATACATGAGCCTGGAAAGAATTGCAGAGCCATTTCTAAGGTTCTTGTGCTCAACCAAACCAAAGTGAAAACCATTATCTTGCAAATCAAAAATATTTGAGACCGTGACAAGCACACTGAGGATTCATCTCAAAAGTCACCAAACATCTTAGGAAAAGTCGTAAAAAAAAAGTGTATAGTCAGAAAACGGCGTATTATTTAAAAATCTAGGATTCTGAACATATTTTTTGTCATTATTCAAAATCCTTTTTCTCATTGGTAGATAATAATAATAATGTAAGACACTCTTCTGTTTCGCGGTCCACTGGGGCCCCCAGGAATTCTCGCGGGGATCGGCCTGCGGGGGACCCCATTGGAGTAGCGGGACAGGTCACGCATGTGCCTGGGGAACCTGTTTCCGTCTCCTTTGCAGGCGGATCCACGCTGGGCCGCTTGATCGTCCGTGTGCACGCTTGAGAGGAGGTTCGCAAAGGGTTACGCGGCCAAACGTACGCGCATCTTATTCGCTACCCAGGCCGCTGACGGGGAATATACCTGTACATAAACTTTATTAAATTAGAGGGCAGGCATGGGTTAAGTGATCAATGACCAGTCAAGGCCGCACAAGTGTCAGGGATTAGGATAATCATATGGCCTATGAGGAATAGACACATGGCACTCTGTGATTGGCTAGCAGGTGTTTAAGAGGTCATCTCCATGGCTGGCCAGTGCCTGGGTATATGTTGCTGTTCACATTCTTCCAGACTACCTTTGCATGACCTCTGCTTTCCTCAATCCATCTCTAGAGACTGCCTGTGGGAAACTTCTATGCGGAACAGTTTGTCTCGTGTTGGACCTCAGATCGGACCCTGGAAATGTCTCATCCCTAGGTACTACGTTACACGGACTATTTATGTGCATATGAACTTTGGCCTGGTCTGGCTGTCCCTTGTGAGTTTTCCCGCACAAGTTATTATTTGGATTGATTACCTGCATATGATTTCTGGTCTGGACTGTACTGCCGTCATTTAATAAATCCACCATTGTTTAAGCTCTGTCTGGTTGTTTGGGGTTCTGCACCATTACAAATAATATAACAAATACAACAGTCCAGAACTTTCCAGTTTTCTGCTGCTAAATTGTTGGCTTTGCTGCATAGACTGGGATAGAATAAGCAGAGTCATCTCATCGTCATTACAGAATGAGTAAGGTAATGACAGCTCTATTTTGATGCTGGAGACCTATATAAGGTGGGATAGTAACAGTATACACACAGATAATATTTGTATGCAGCTCCCCTGTTGCTCCCTGGTCTCTGGAGAGCGGGCTGTTTTCCATCACTCCCTGAATACTATAATAATCTATATTTCCCTGTCAATTGAGTCTCATTAATTTAAACTGCAGTAAAGCACACATGCCCTGCCCCAGTCAAATACAGGAAGGAAGTGCATCTCTCCAATATGGCCGTCGCCTGGGAAGCTTAAAGGGAACCTGTCACCGGGATTTTGTGCATAGAGCTGAGGACATGGGTTGCTAGATGGCCGCTAGCACATCCGCAATACCCAGTCCCCATAGCTCTGTGTGCTTTTATTGTGTAAAAAAAAGATTTGATACATATGCAAATTAACCTGAGATGAGTCCTGTACGTGAGATGAGTCAGGGACAGGACTCATCTCAGGTTAATTTGCATATGTATAAAATCTTTTTTTACACAATAAAAGCACACAGAGCTATGGGGACTGGGTATTGCGGATGTGCTAGCGGCCATCTAGCAACCCTTGTCCTCAGCTCTATACACAAAATCCAGGTGGCAGGTTCCCTTTAACTAAATAGCTACAAGAGTTGATAAAAGAACAAACATATAGTATAGTTTCTCTTCTACAGATTGAAATTTTATCAATGAAACTAAAATCAAATACAGGAGACATGTTATGTCTTACCTGGTGACGGGAATCAGATAAGTCCCTGTTGGATCAGCAGGTCTTGAGCGGCACAGAGAGGTGGCGTGGCTGTAGCAGAGCGGAAGTACGGATGCAGCAGAGGTGAAGCGGTAGTACGGAGGCAGCAGAGGTGGAGCGGTAATACGGAGGCAGCAGAGGTGGAGCGGTAGTACGGAGGCAGCAGAGGTGGAGCGGTAGTACGGAGGCAGCAGAGGTGGAGCGGTAGTACGGAGGCAGCAGAGGTGGAGCGGTAGTACGGAGGCAGCAGAGGTGGAGCGGTAGTACGGAGGCAGCAGAGGTGGAGCAGTAGTACGGATGCCGAGCTGCAGATATACAGGGATGAAACAGAGCTTAAGGAACACCTGGTGCAGCAGTTTTGTAGTAACGCTGAACAGATGCTGAGCTGTGGAGTTGCAGCGATCAGGTGGCATCCTTCTACCAAAGCCAGGTTTAAAAAACCAGTGGCATGACCAGAGCGCACTGGGTTGCTGTGGCAAGTTGACACGTAGAAGGGACAGAGTCAGCTGGTGGGGTGGCATTGTGCAGCACATCACGGGACAGGTGATCCTTCAAAGAACTGTAGCTTCTCCACCATTGGCTCAATGTTCACAATGAGAAAGAAACTGGACAACATTGGGAATTATGGGGGAGAAGCTGGAAAGAAAGCACTAATAACCTAGAGCAGTGGTGGCAAACCTATGGCATGGGTGCCAGAGACGGCACTCAGAGCCCTCTCTGTGGGCACCCACACCCTGGAAAAAGTCTATGGTGTACTAATATGCCTTAGACTATTCCTGCCATTCATCGGCGCAGGGCGCGCTATGAGCAGCGCCGGCAGTGCACTGACTGTAGGCAGGTTATTATAGCTACATGATGAAGTACATGGAAGATGCACTATACTGGACTGGCACTTTGCGATAAATAAGTGGGTTTAGGGGTGCAGTTTGGGCACTCGGTCTGTAAAAGGTTCCCCATCACGGAGGACAACGTAAGTCCCGTTATACAATATCTAGTGTGAGGCAAATCCAATGTCAGACTGGGCTATTTGGGGAGCCCACCAAGCGGATGCATCCAAATATTACAGCAGCTTCAAGATGATTGATTATGGGGTCCTTGCAGGAACTTTGAGAAAGTTAGTCTCTGGGAAAGGAGGACACTGGCTGCTCTGCCTCTGTACCTAGAAGTCATCTCACCACCATGAACATGTCTATACTCATAAACTGGGTAGTTTCTTAATTATTCTACCCAGTTTTGTATATGAACATACTGTAGGCTGGTTGAGCTGCTGAACATTGGAAATATGTATGTGGTACAGTAAGTCTACTGTGTTTATGTGCCACTTGTGCAGGGGTGGAAGACTTGGGGCCCATCTTTCTCAGGGGCCAACCGGGGGATTCACCTGTACCCCTCTGGGCTAGGGTGGCCACTCAGACCACCCGGACTTAAAAATACCACCCCCCGACTCAGCTAAGCCACACCCCAATCTGATTAGTCCACGCCCCCTCCCACCCCGCAGCCAAAGGGGATTTTAAAAAATTATGGAAAAATTAACTTTCAGCTGCAGGGGGTGGGGGCCACCTATCTTATGCAAGTATGTCTCAAGTCTGTCTGTCTGTCTGTTTTGTCTTATCAAAGGAAGTCCGAGGAGGGGTAACCCTCCCTCTATGGTGTTTAAATGCCCTAGTAGGGTTATCATATGGAGAAAAAGCCTTTAAATGCAATTTTTAAAAGATTGCATTCTACTTATTTAACGCTAAAAAAAAAAAAATTTAAATGGTCTTTATTAATATTAATCTTTTTCTCAGCCGTTTTTGAGATACAAGGGTTAAAAAGCAGTCTCTTTGCAGAGTATCCCTTTTAGGTCCTGTCATCTGATGGCTCATGTGAAGCCTTATCTTGATCTCGTGACATCATAAACACTTTTATATAACCCATATTCTTATCAGTTTCAGTGTTTATGAGGTCAGGAGATCAGAGATAACGTTTCACACCAGCCGTGAGCTGACAGGACCTAGAAGTGATACTCTGCAAAGAGACTGATTTTTAACCCTTGCAGTTCAAAAACAGCTGAAACTTTTTAATAAAGACCAGCTGAAAAAAATATTTTAGCCCCAAAGGTGTCCATAGCCTTTAATTATGAGTACTGACCAACACATTAAGAATGTATGGCATATTGATAGGATATGCCCTAAATGTCTGATAGAGGCAGATGCCCCCTCTGGCACCTAGCTCAAGAATAGGGCCAGGCTTGAATGAAGAGCAAACCACACAAGTCCAGTGAATGGATAAGTGGCCTCACATGCGGGGGGCCCTCTCCTTTCACTGCTATGGGACTTCTACAAATAGCCAAGCGCACTTACTTAACAATGGAAGTCCCATAACAGTGAATGGAGAGACAACACAAGTACACGGCATGATCTTTATCCATGATGAATACCTGGTCTTGAGATAGGAACGAGTCCCAGAGGTCGGACCCACATCTATTGGAGATTTATGTAAAATCCAATTGATATGCCATAAATGTTCAGAAGGTTTTTCTGGTCTTCTCATTCTCATTGCCAAAAATTATCCCATCTAAACATAGTTATAGGATTTTCTTGTGATATCATTTGTGATCCAAATCAGAGTTTATGAACTGTAAAATATTGTACCTAGATATTTTTCTGTCTAGTTTCCTTGTGATGTTATTTTTTTGCTGCTATCGCCTTCAGTCATCACAAATGCCCAGTAATATGCCCTCTACAATCTCATGCTTTCCAGTGACTAGTTCTATAATCTGCAAGTTAAGGGATTTGGACAATTGTTTTTTTTGTTACAGGAGTCCCCCAACAATTAATGATCACATAGTCCCAAGAGATCGCAGAGGAACCTGACAGCAAGCGTTCACTTGCAGCACCGCCACAGGAGAAAGCATTGCATGGCACCCATTGATATCAGTGGGCTATGTGTCCAATGCTCATACCTGGTGGGTCCCCCAGGGACAGACATACTTTTGTAGCTGCTCTGAGAACTCACTAATTGATGGAGATTGACGTAATAAGTTATTTGAAAATTAGTTTTCTAAGCCAGACAAACCTTTAGGCCCCTTTCACACGGGTGAGTATTCCGCGCGGATGCGATGCGTGAGGTGAACGCATTGCACCCGCACTGAATCCTGACCCGATCATTTCTATGGGGCTGTTCACATGAGCGGTGATTTTCACGCATCACTTGTGCGTTGCGTGAAAACCCAGCAAGCTCTATTTTGTGCTTTTTTCACGTAACGCAGGCACCATAGAAGTGAATGGGGCTGCGTGAAAAAAACGCAAGCATCCGCGAGCAAGTGCGGATGCGGTGCGATTTTCACGCACGATTGCTAGGAGACAATCGGGATGGAGACCCGATCATTATTATTTTCCCTTATAACATGGTTATAAGGGAACATAATAGCATTCTGAATACAGAATGCATAGTAAAAAAGCGCTGGAGGGGTTAAAAAAAAAAAATTTAACTCACCTTAATCCACTTGATCGCGCAGCCGGCATCTCTTCTGTCTTCATCTTAGCTGTGTGCAGGAAAAGGACCTGTGGTGACGTCACTCCGGTCATCACATGATCCATCACCATGGTAAAAGATCATGTGACGGACCATGTGATGACCGGAGTGACGTCACCACAGGTCCTTTTCCTGCACACAGCTAAGATGAAGACAAAAGAGATGCCGGCTGCGCGAACAAGTGGATTAAGGTGAGTTAAATCATTTTTTTTTTTTTTTAACCCCTCCAGCGCTATTTTACTATACATTCTGTATTCAGAATGCTATTATTTTCCCTTATAACCATGTTATAAGGGAAAATAATACAATCTACAGAACACCGATCCCAAGCCCGAACTTCTGTGAAGAAGTTCGGGTTTGGGTACCAAACATGCCGATTTTTCTCACGCGCGTGCAAAACGCATTACAATGTTATGCACTCGTGCGGAAAAATCGGGCATGTTCCCGCAACGCACCCGCACCTTTTCCCGCAACGCCCGTGTGAAAGAGGCTTTAAAGGACATTGCACCAACAAGACATGGTTTTGTGGTTGACTCTACTGCTTCTAGACCTGGACAACTGAAGACAATTTCAAGTGGTTGTCTCAGGATACATATTGGTTGCCTATTTTTAGGATAAGCCAGGTGGCATCATGGTTGGCCATTGTCTATAGCTGGTCAACCATGTGGCCTCCAAACAATGCTGAGGTGACAGGAGACCAAGTGCCACGCTGCTTTCTAATTCAGCTGCCACTTCATTCTGGTGATCTTAGAGGTCACAAATGTTCAGCTGGCCATTGGTGACACAACATATCTAAATTCCATGAGAAAATTCAGTGAAGATCAGCTCCAGGGCACAAACTGCTGCTTTAATATGTGCAATATTATGGAACAGACTGATAAAAGAAGAAATTTTATGATCACTTATAAGCATTTTAACTAAGTGAAATGTATTAGGTCTTAAAGTCTATGACTCAATTTAGAACATCATACATGTGCAGTGAAAATGGGGTGAATATTCATGGGTATCCCACTGCAGCTTCCCTCAAATAATATGATTTTTTATATATATATATATATATATATATATATATATGTCTGCCTAATAAGATGATAAAGGTATCAAATGGGAGAATAGTTGGTAAACTGCTGCATAAACAGCATTCAGCCTCCATATCATTCTGTACACTGTTTGCTGCCACCTACAGGCCACACTGTAACATTGCATGTGGAAATGACAGCATAAAAAATAATGAGGTGTGAACGTAGTGTTATAAAAATCTTGACAACATACATGGTCATAATTCAAGTATTTAACCATGACTTTATTAAGGGATAATCAGTGACAGTATTTTAAAAACTTCATTCAGTTTTCAGAATTCACAAACACAAGACATTTGGCATTTAGATGACGCAGCACAGAGTATTTTAGCACTTGCTTGTCCTGCTACACATGTGTGTTAAACAATGAGTCTGGTCAAAGGTCAGGACAAAAAAAAGAACAGGAACAATTACAGCATTGACTACTTGTAAGCAGCTCTCAATAAAAGGCAAGCAGCAGGATGCTTACAGTAAACAATCCTTCTCCTTGAAGATGCTTTGTCTGTATTCTAAATGTCCCAGAATATTACAGGACTGTAGTGTTTAGTGTCCCCACTAGTAATTAAGTGCATTTTGTAGGAGATGAAAAAGAAGTGGAGGATGAGCACATTTTAAGTCTATTTGATGATATTTGCTATTTTCTACTATGACACTGCCTCCTATATACAAGAATAGAACTACTATAATACTGCTCCTATGTACAAGAATATAACTACTATAATATAGCCTCCTATGTACAAGAATATAACTACTATAATGCTGCTCCTATGTACAAGAATATAAGTACTATAATACTGCTCCTATGTACAAGAATATAAGTACTATAATACTGCCTCCTATGTACAATAATATAACTACTATAATACTGCTCCTATGTACAAGAATATAACTACTATAATACTGCTCCTATGTACAAGAATATAACTACTATAATACTGCTCCTATGTACAAGAATATAACTACTATAATACTGCCCCCTATGTACAAGAATATAACTACTATAATACTGCCCCCTATGTACAAGAATATAACTACTATAATACTGCCTCCTATGTACTAGAATATAACTACTATAATACTGCTCCTATGTACAAGAATATAACTACTATAATACTGCTCCTATGTACAAGAATATAACTACTATAATACTGCTCCTATGTACAAGAATATAACTACTATAATACTGCCCCCTATGTACAAGAATATAACTACTATAATACTGCCTCCTATGTACTAGAATATAACTACTATAATACTGCTTCTATGTACAAGAATATAACTACTATAATACTGCTCCTATGTACAAGAATATAACTACTATAATACTGCCTCCTATGTACAATAATATAACTACTATAATACTGCTCCTATGTACAAGAATATAACTACTATAATACTGCTCCTATGTACAAGAATATAACTACTATAATACTGCTCCTATGTACAAGAATATAACTACTATAATACTGCCCCCTATGTACAAGAATATAACTACTATAATACTGCCTCCTATGTACTAGAATATAACTACTATAATACTGCTCCTATGTACAAGAATATATCTACTATAATACTGCTCCTATGTACAAGAATATAACTGCTATAATACTGCCTCCTATGTACAAGAATATAACTACTATAATACTACCTCCTATGTACAAGAATATAACTACTATAATACTGCTCCTATGTACAAGAATATAACTACTATAATACTGCTCCTATGTACAAGAATATAACTACTATAATACTGCTTCTATGTACAAGAATATAACTACTATAATATAGCCTCCTATGTACAAGAATATAACTACTATAATACTGCTCCTATGTACAAGAATATAACTACTATAATACTGCTCCTATTTATGAGAATATAACTATTATAATACTGCTCCTATGTACAACAATATAACTACTATAATACTGCTCCTATGTACAAGATTATAACTACTATAATACTGCCTCCTATGTACAAGAATATAACTACTATAATACTGTCTGCTATGTACAAGAATATAACTACTATAATACTGGCTCCTATAACTACTATACTACTGCGTCATGTGTACAAGAATATAACTACTATAATACTGCCTCCTATGTAAAAAGAATATAACTACTATAATACTGCCTCATATGTACAAGAATATAACTACTATAATGCTGCTTCTATGAACAAGAATATAACTACTATAATACTGCTCCTATGTACAAGAATATAAGTACTATAATACTGCCTCATATGTACAAGAATATAACTACTATTATACTGCTCCTATGTACTAGAATATAACTACTATAATACTGTGTCATATGTACAAGAATATGACCACTATAATACTGCTCCTTAAGTACTTAAAATGGTTTTCCTTAGGATAGGTCATCAATATCAAATTGACGGGGGTCCGACACCCTGCACCTCCGCTGATCAGCTGGTTGAAGACAATGCCACGCTCCTTGCCATAGCAGCCTTTCGTTTATTGTTTACCTGCTCGCCTTTGACATCACAGTGGCGAGCAGGTGTAATTACAAGGAGCCGTCGCATACACTTCAATGGTACGGCTCATTCCTATAGGAATAAGAAGTGTAACTGGAGACAGAAAATTTCAACAAACACTAGCACAGGCGTGTCTAAGAACTTTTGGGCTCCAACGCAAAATTTGTTACAACTACACTGTGTCTTATATAATATCGGTGTCCTTTAATGGAGCAGAGGGGCCCATGGGCCCCTTCAGTTAACAGAGCTCTGCACCCCCCCGCCCGCCGATCTGATATTGATGACTTATCCTGAGGATAGGTCATTATTATTAAAATCCCGGAAAACCCCTTTAAATGTAAATATTTTCATTCTAAGGAACATAATGGAAGGAGGAAGTAGAGGGGGTTCTCTAGAAATCCCTGCAGACAGGTGAGATTCATAAGCTTGAATTAAACAAGAATTCCTTGGGTCACATGATTACAGGTAGCGCAGGTTTTACTTCATGTGTGTAATGCTTGTCATGAATTTTCGGTAGCACTTGACACATCTATCATTGCCCGCAGGATCCGTGCTCTGCACACGTTAGTTTAGTAGCAGGTAATCCGGGCCTGGGGCTCACTGTAAAGTTTGAGACCAGATTTGTTCAGTGAGCCAGAACTACGCCAATCAGATCTGAGCCCACGACTCCCTGAAAGCAAAATAAATATTCCGCCTACACAGCTGTGCTCCCCATGTTGCAGTATGTGCTTATTAAATGTCAAAACCTTCCTAGCAAAAATAACTATAAAATTGTATTGCTTCTTAGACCAGCAGCTTGTCCTCCGGAGCTGCACTTCTTTCCTAGCGCAACTGGAGACAGGAAGTTGCACCCAACTCTAGCAGAGGCGTGTCTAAAAACTCCTGGGCTCCGATGCAAAATCTGTTACAACTATAGTGTATCTTATATAATATTGGTTGTCTGTTAATGTGGCAGAGGGGTCCATGGGCCCCTTCAGGTACCAGAGCTTCCTTAGCATCCCCCCCCTGCAATACCCACGAACACTAGTCATGGTCAATTACCTTCATAAATGTCTGCACAGACCTGGTTTCTCCCCCCTTTCACTTAGCCTAACTACTTTTTGATTGCCAGATGGTGGCGCACTTTCAAATTTTGCCAATTCCATAGGAAACGCCCTCAAAATTGACCTGACACACCCAGGTCAATTAAAAGAGCATAAACCCCACCGCTTTAGAGGTCCGGTTAAGAGAACAGAACCATAGAAACTGGGACTGTTGACACGTATGCCATAGTGCACCCCCTTCTACATTGCTTATGTTGATTAGGGTCCAACGGGATGAGACTGCATAAAAAAAAGGCAAGATAACAACTCACATGCACCCAAAACTAAGTATACAAATAGTCATGGAAAGGCCTACCACGTCGTCATGGATTCTGGGACACGTCTACAGAGTTTAGACAGAAATCCAGAAGAATGAAAATACACTTTAAGGTTCATTTTAAGAAAGCCGTATCACAATCAGCTAGAATATGAATTTTCGGTCACTTACAGATGGACACCTAATTTCTCTAGACTCCTAAATGGATTTTTCACAATTTTTGAGCACTTATATCGGATAGTAGATGTTATGCTTCTCATGGACACCACAAGACATATAAAGGACTGTGAGGGGATTGCCCCTAGAGGATGTTAGCCTATAATGTGGTGACCTCATTAGGGGATGGGTATTTAAAGAGGCATTCTCATAAAAACTGTTAGGGCACATAGACATCATAGAGGGGGTCCTCAACTCCGTCTTACCCCAGACCCATCCTAAATAGTCACACATTAATTTTAATAGCAGACCTGCCACGGGTAATCTGTGACTAGTTCCTCTGGTGATAACAACTAATCCTTAGACGTTATTGAAGTGGGACCAACTTCAGTTGATAAAAGGGTTGGTAAGATAAGGGACTTGACTACAACCCCTTTAAGGAACCATTTTAATATGCCTGCCACTAGAGATGACCTTGCGGTTTGCCCGACGGTCGTTTTGCGGCGAACTTTGCTCGTTCGCGATTCGCCGAACACGCAAACATATGGCAATATTCGCACACGCCATATTTTTTTGGTGCCGAACTTTGACCTATGACACATCCATCAGGTGGGACAGGACAGCCAATTGAGACGTTTCAGCACATGGACACACCCCCAACCCTATAACAGAACCCGATCAGGCAGCCATTTTACATTATGTGTTTTGCCAGTGTAGGGAGAGGTTGCAATTTGGAGCAGGGACAGTTAGGGACACCAAACGCTAGCTAATAGGGCCACAAAAGTCCTTTTAAGGATTGGTATAGATGTGCTATCGATAGGTGTTATATACTAAGGGGTGTGATATACTTATAATATACTTTATAACATAGAAATTATATTATAGTGTATTTGTATTTTGCATCAGTTGTGTGCGGTTCTGCTGCGATACCGCAGATATATAGAGGGACAAACGCTATTGGAATAACTAATTGCAACTGGTGTGATATACCTGTTGCCCCAAAAAAACTGCTTGAGGGCTGCGATATACCTGTTTCTGACAAATATTGATTGAGGGGTGCTATATGCCTGTTTCAGCCAAATACTGATTAAGGGGTGCCATATACCTTCTTTCACTAAATACTGATTGAGTGGTGCTATTGCTATATACCTTGTTCCAGGAAATACTGATTGAGGGCTGTGATACACCTGCTTCCACAAAATACAGATTGAGGGGAGCCATATACCTGTTTCCACCAAATACTGATTAAAGGGGTGCTATATGCCTTCTTCCACAAAATCCTGATTAAGGGGTGCTATATACCTGTTCCTGCCAAATACTGATTGAGGGGTGTTATATACCAGTTTCTGCCAAATACTGATTGAGGGCTGCGATACACTTGCTTCCACAAAATACTGATTGAGGGGTGCCATATACCTGTTTCTGCAAAATACTAATTGAGGGGTGCTATATACCAGTTTCCACCAAATACTGATTGAGGGCTGCGATACACTTGCTTCCACAAAATACTGATTGAGGGGTGCATATACCTGTTTCCGCCAAATACTGATTGAGGGGTGCCATATACCTTCTTCCACTAAATACTGATTGAGGGGTGCTATTGCTATATACCTTCTTCCAGGAAATACTGATTGAGGGCTGTGATATACCTTCCTCCACAAAATCCTGATGGAGGGGTGCTATATATCTGTTTCTGCCAAATACTGATTGACGGGTGCTATATACCAGTTTCTGCCAAATACTGAGTGAGGGGTGCTATTGCTATATACCTTCTTCAATCAAATACTGATTGAGGTCTGCGATACACTTGCTTCCACAAAATACTGATTGAGGGGTGCCATATACCTGTTTCTGCCAAATACTGGTTGAGGGGTGCTATATACCAGTTTGCACCAAATACTTATTGAGGGGTGCTATACAGTATACCTGTTTCCGCCAAATACTGATTGAGGGGTGCTATATACCTGTTTCTGCCAAATACTGATTGAGTAGTGCCATATACCTTCTTCCACAAAATACTGATTGAGGGCTGCGATACACCTGCTTCCACAAAATACTGATTTAGGGGTGCCATATACAGTACCTGTTTCGGCCAAATACTTATTGAGGGTTGCTATATACATGTTTCCGCCAAATACTGATTGAGGGGTGCCATATACCTTCTTCCACAAAATACTGATTGAGGGGTGCTATATACCTGTTTCCGCCAAATACTGAATGAGGGGTGCTATATACCTGTTTCCGCCAAATACTGATTGAGGGGTGCCATATACCTTCTTCCACAAAATACTGATTGAGGGGTGCCGCATACCTTCTTCCACAAAATACAGATTGAGGGGTGCTATTGCTATATACCTTCTTCCAAAAAATACTGATTGAGGGGTGCCATATACCTTCTTCCACAAAATACTGATTGAGGGGTGCTATTGCTATATGCCTTCTTCCACCAAATACTGATTGAGGGCTGCAATATACCTGCTTCCACAAAATACTGATTTAGGGGTGCCATAAATCTGTTTCTGACAAAAACTGATTGAGGGGTGCTATATACCTTCTTCCACAAAATCCTGATTGAGGGGTGATATATACCTCTTTCCGCCAAATACTGATTGAGGGGTGCCATATACCTTCTTCCACAAAATACTGATTGAGGGGTGCCGTATACCTTCTTCCACAAAATACTGATTGAGGGGTGCTATTGCTATATACCTTCTTCTACAAAATACTGATTGAGGGCTGCGATACACCTGGTTCCACAAAATACTGATTGAGGGGTGCCATATACCTGTTTCCGTCAAATACTGATTGAGGGTTGCTATATACCTGGTTCCGCCAAATACTGATTGAGGGGTGCCATATACCTTCTTCCACTAAATACTGATTGAGGGGTGTTATTGCTATATACCTTCTTCCACCAAATACTGATTGAGGGCTGTGATACACCTGCTTCCACAAAATACTGATTGAGGGGAGCCATATACCTTTTTCCACCATATACTGATTAAAGGGGTGCTATATGCCTTCTTCCACAAAATCCTGATTGAGGGGTGCTATATACCTGTTCCTGCCAAATACTGATTGAGGGGTGCTATATACCAGTTTCTGCCAAATACTGATTGAGGGGTGCTATTGCTCTATACCTTTTTCAACCAAATACTGATTGAGGGCTGCGATACATTTATTTCCACAAAATACTGATTGAGGGGTGCCATATACCTGTTTCTGCCAAATACTGATTGAGGGGTGCTATATACCAGTTTCCACCAAATACTGATTGAGGTCTGCGATACACTTGCTTCCACAAAATACTGATTGAGGGGTGCCATATACCTGTTTCCGCCAAACACTGATTGAGGGGTGCCATATACCTTCTTCCACTAAATACTGATTGAGGGGTGCTATTGCTATATACCTTCTTCCAGGAAATACTGATTGAGGGCTGTGATATACCTTCCTCCACAAAATCCTGATGGAGGGGTGCTATATATTTGTTTCTGCCAAATACTGATTGACGGGTGCTATATACCAGTTTCTGCCAAATACTGATTGAGGTCTGCGATACACTTGCTTCCACAAAATACTAATTGAGGGGTGCCATATACCTGTTTCCGCCAAACACTGATTGAGGGGTGCCATATACCTTCTTCCACTAAATACTGATTGAGGGGTGCTATTGCTATATACCTTCTTCCAGGAAATACTGATTGAGGGCTGTGATATACCTTCCTCCACAAAATCCTGATGGAGGGGTGCTATATATCTGTTTCTGCCAAATACTGATTGACGGGTGCTATATACCAGTTTCTGCCAAATACTGAGTGAGGGGTGCTATTGCTATATACCTTCTTCAACCAAATACTGATTGAGGTCTGCGATACACTTGCTTCCACAAAATACTGATTGAGGGGTGCCATATACCTGTTTCTGCCAAATACTGGTTGAGGGGTGCTATATACCAGTTTGCACCAAATACTGATTGAGGGGTGCTATATACCTGTTTCCGCCAAATACAGATTGAGGGGTGCTATATACCTGTTTCTGCCAAATACTGATTGAGTAGTGCCATATACCTTCTTCCACAAAATACTGATTGAGGGCTGCGATATACCTGCTTCCACAAAATACTGATTTAGGGGTGCCATATACAGTACCTGTTTCGGCCAAATACTTATTGAGGGTTGCTATATACATGTTTCCGCCAAATACTGATTGAGGGGTGCCATATACCTTCTTCCACAAAATACTGATTGAGGGGTGCCGCATACCTTCTTCCACAAAATACTGATTGAGGGGTGCTATTGCTATATACCTTCTTCCACAAAATACTGATTGAGGGGTGCCATATACCTTCTTCCACAAAATACTGATTGAGGGGTGCTATTGCTATATACCTTCTTCTACAAAATACTGATTGAGGGCTGCGATACACCTGGTTCCACAAAATACTGATTGAGGGGTGCCATATACCTGGTTCCGCCAAATACTGATTGAGGGGTGCCATATACCTTCTTCCACTAAATACTGATTGAGGGGTGTTATTGCTATATACCTTCTTCTACCAAATACTGATTGAGGGCTGTGATACACCTGCTTCCACAAAATACTGATTGAGGGGTGCCATATACCTTCTTCCACAAAATACTGATTGAGGGGTGCTATTGCTATATACCTTCTTCTACAAAATACTGCTTGAGGGCTGCGATATACCTGTTTCTGACAAATATTGATTGAGGGGTGCTATATGCCTGTTTCAGCCAAATACTGATTAAGGGGTGCCATATACCTTCTTCCACTAAATACTGATTGAGTGGTGCTATTGCTATATACCTTGTTCCAGGAAATACTGATTGAGGGCTGTGATACACCTGCTTCCACAAAATACAGATTGAGGGGAGCCATATACCTGTTTCCACCAAATACTGATTAAAGGGGTGCTATATGCCTTCTTCCACAAAATCCTGATTAAGGGGTGCTATATACCTGTTCCTGCCAAATACTGATTGAGGGGTGCTATATACCAGTTTCTGCCAAATACTGATTGAGGGCTGCGATACACTTGCTTCCACAAAATACTGATTGAGGGGTGCCATATACCTGTTTCTGCAAAATACTAATTGAGGGGTGCTATATACCAGTTTCCACCAAATACTGATTGAGGGCTGCGATACACTTGCTTCCACAAAATACTGATTGAGGGGTGCATATACCTGTTTCCGCCAAATACTGATTGAGGGGTGCCATATACCTTCTTCCACTAAATACTGATTGAGGGGTGCTATTGCTATATACCTTCTTCCAGGAAATACTGATTGAGGGCTGTGATATACCTTCCTCCACAAAATCCTGATGGAGGGGTGCTATATATCTGTTTCTGCCAAATACTGATTGACGGGTGCTATATACCAGTTTCTGCCAAATACTGAGTGAGGGGTGCTATTGCTATATACCTTCTTCAATCAAATACTGATTGAGGTCTGCGATACACTTGCTTCCACAAAATACTGATTGAGGGGTGCCATATACCTGTTTCTGCCAAATACTGGTTGAGGGGTGCTATATACCAGTTTGCACCAAATACTTATTGAGGGGTGCTATACAGTATACCTGTTTCCGCCAAATACTGATTGAGGGGTGCTATATACCTGTTTCTGCCAAATACTGATTGAGTAGTGCCATATACCTTCTTCCACAAAATACTGATTGAGGGCTGCGATACACCTGCTTCCACAAAATACTGATTTAGGGGTGCCATATACAGTACCTGTTTCGGCCAAATACTTATTGAGGGTTGCTATATACATGTTTCCGCCAAATACTGATTGAGGGGTGCCATATACCTTCTTCCACAAAATACTGATTGAGGGGTGCTATATACCTGTTTCCGCCAAATACTGAATGAGGGGTGCTATATACCTGTTTCCGCCAAATACTGATTGAGGGGTGCCATATACCTTCTTCCACAAAATACTGATTGAGGGGTGCCGCATACCTTCTTCCACAAAATACAGATTGAGGGGTGCTATTGCTATATACCTTCTTCCAAAAAATACTGATTGAGGGGTGCCATATACCTTCTTCCACAAAATACTGATTGAGGGGTGCTATTGCTATATGCCTTCTTCCACCAAATACTGATTGAGGGCTGCAATATACCTGCTTCCACAAAATACTGATTTAGGGGTGCCATAAATCTGTTTCTGACAAAAACTGATTGAGGGGTGCTATATACCTTCTTCCACAAAATCCTGATTGAGGGGTGATATATACCTCTTTCCGCCAAATACTGATTGAGGGGTGCCATATACCTTCTTCCACAAAATACTGATTGAGGGGTGCCGTATACCTTCTTCCACAAAATACTGATTGAGGGGTGCTATTGCTATATACCTTCTTCTACAAAATACTGATTGAGGGCTGCGATACACCTGGTTCCACAAAATACTGATTGAGGGGTGCCATATACCTGTTTCCGTCAAATACTGATTGAGGGTTGCTATATACCTGGTTCCGCCAAATACTGATTGAGGGGTGCCATATACCTTCTTCCACTAAATACTGATTGAGGGGTGTTATTGCTATATACCTTCTTCCACCAAATACTGATTGAGGGCTGTGATACACCTGCTTCCACAAAATACTGATTGAGGGGAGCCATATACCTTTTTCCACCATATACTGATTAAAGGGGTGCTATATGCCTTCTTCCACAAAATCCTGATTGAGGGGTGCTATATACCTGTTCCTGCCAAATACTGATTGAGGGGTGCTATATACCAGTTTCTGCCAAATACTGATTGAGGGGTGCTATTGCTCTATACCTTTTTCAACCAAATACTGATTGAGGGCTGCGATACATTTACTTCCACAAAATACTGATTGAGGGGTGCCATATACCTGTTTCTGCCAAATACTGATTGAGGGGTGCTATATACCAGTTTCCACCAAATACTGATTGAGGTCTGCGATACACTTGCTTCCACAAAATACTGATTGAGGGGTGCCATATACCTGTTTCCGCCAAACACTGATTGAGGGGTGCCATATACCTTCTTCCACTAAATACTGATTGAGGGGTGCTATTGCTATATACCTTCTTCCAGGAAATACTGATTGAGGGCTGTGATATACCTTCCTCCACAAAATCCTGATGGAGGGGTGCTATATATCTGTTTCTGCCAAATACTGATTGACGGGTGCTATATACCAGTTTCTGCCAAATACTGATTGAGGTCTGCGATACACTTGCTTCCACAAAATACTAATTGAGGGGTGCCATATACCTGTTTCCGCCAAACACTGATTGAGGGGTGCCATATACCTTCTTTCACTAAATACTGATTGAGGGGTGCTATTGCTATATACCTTCTTCCAGGAAATACTGATTGAGGGCTGTGATATACCTTCCTCCACAAAATCCTGATGGAGGGGTGCTATATATCTGTTTCTGCCAAATACTGATTGACGGGTGCTATATACCAGTTTCTGCCAAATACTGAGTGAGGGGTGCTATTGCTATATACCTTCTTCAACCAAATACTGATTGAGGTCTGCGATACACTTGCTTCCACAAAATACTGATTGAGGGGTGCCATATACCTGTTTCTGCCAAATACTGGTTGAGGGGTGCTATATACCAGTTTGCACCAAATACTGATTGAGGGGTGCTATATACCTGTTTCCGCCAAATACTAATTGAGGGGTGCTATATACCTGTTTCTGCCAAATACTGATTGAGTAGTGCCATATACCTTCTTCCACAAAATACTGATTGAGGGCTGCGATATACCTGCTTCCACAAAATACTGATTTAGGGGTGCCATATACAGTACCTGTTTCGGCCAAATACTTATTGAGGGTTGCTATATACATGTTTCCGCCAAATACTGATTGAGGGGTGCCATATACCTTCTTCCACAAAATACTGATTGAGGGGTGCTATATACCTGTTTCCGCCAAATACTGAATGAGGGGTGCTATATAACTGTTGCCGCCAAATACTGATTGAGGGGTGCCATATACCTTCTTCCACAAAATACTGATTGAGGGGTGCCGCATACCTTCTTCCACAAAATACTGATTGAGGGGTGCTATTGCTATATACCTTCTTCTACAAAATACTGATTGAGGGCTGCGATACACCTGGTTCCACAAAATACTGATTGAGGGGTGCCATATACCTGGTTCCGCCAAATACTGATTGAGGGGTGCCATATACCTTCTTCCACTAAATACTGATTGAGGGGTGTTATTGCTATATACCTTCTTCTACCAAATACTGATTGAGGGCTGTGATACACCTGCTTCCACAAAATACTGATTGAGGGGTGCCATATACCTTCTTCCACAATATACTGATTGAGGGGTGCTATTGCTATATACCTTCTTCTACAAAATACTGATTGAGGGCTGCGATACACCTGGTTCCACAAAATACTGATTGAGGGGTGCCATATACCTGTTTCCGTCAAATACTGATTGAGGGTTGCTATATACCTGGTTCCTCCAAATACTGATTGAGGGGTGCCATATACCTGCTTCCACAAAATACTGATTTAGGGGTGCCATAAATCTGTTTCTGACAAAAACTGATTGAGGGGTGCTATATACCTTCTTCCACAAAATCCTGATTGAGGGGTGCTATATACCTCTTTCCGCCAAATACTGATTGAGGGGTGCCATATACCTTCTTCCACAAAATACTGATTGAGGGGTGCCGTATACCTTCTTCCACAAAATACTGATTGAGGGGTGCTATTGCTATTTACCTTCTTCTACAAAATACTGATTGAGGGCTGCGATACACCTGCTTCCACAAAATACTGATTGAGGGGTGCCATATACCTGTTTCCGTCAAATACTGATTAAGGGGTTGCTATATACCTGGTTCCGCCAAATACTGATTGAGGGGTGCCATATACCTTCTTCCACTAAATACTGATTGAGGGGTGTTATTGCTATATACCTTTTTCCACCAAATACTGATTGAGGGCTGCGATACACCTGCTTCCACAAAATACTTCTCTTCTTTACGGACGTAGGCAGAGGGTCATTTAGCAAAATGACAGGCAGACGAAGAGGAAGACCGTTCCACAGGTATGGTCGGGGTCGGGCAGGTGCACCAGGCCGGAGCCTAAGTGGGAAGTTGGAGAAGGCGTGTGCGATAACTTTAATAAAGGGTGCACCGGAGATGGTTGAGTGGCTCATCAGGGAGATGGTTGAGTGGCTCATCAGCCTTCCGCTTCTGCACCCTCCTCATCTTCTGTATCTGCACCCTCCTCACTCTCTGCTGTGTGCACCCCCAAAGACACCACCACCACCATAGCCCCTCCACTCAAGTCAGAGGAATTATTTTCCCCTCCATTCCCAGACCCTACCGATGCGCAGCCATTCTTGGCATCGTATGAGAAAGAGGAGGTAGCAACGGCGGCCACCCAGCGGTCTGACTACAGTACCCAGATCAGCCCAAGGAGGGTGGTCCCCGCTGTTGCTGCCTACTCCGAGATCTCTAATGTCAGTGGTGGTGAAGGTGACGATGATGACGCATCGATGAACGTCATGTGGGTGCCCAGAAGAGAGGAAGAGGAGGGGAGTTCAGAGGGAGAGACGGAGAAGCAGGCAGAACTCGCAGTGCACAGGAGGAAAAAAGCGACTGCAAATGAATCCGGAGCGAGCCATCCACCATGCACGGTCACATCTTGCGCTTTCAGGATAATAGTGTTGCCATCTGCAGCCTGCGCTGTCAATGTATAAGTCGCAGTAAACCAACACTCACCTAGGGACGACCGCCTTGAGAAGTCACCTGGCCTCCCATCACCGAGCCCAGTGGGAGCAACGCCGTCAGAACCCACAAAACCACACTCCCGGCACTCCACGTCCTGCCTCTTCTCCTTCTCCTCTCTCCTCCCATTTGTCCTCCACTCTATCTTTCACCATGCCATCGTCACATTCATCTGGCACAAGGCAGGCTTCAATGGCCCACATATTCGAGCGCAAAAAAAAAAATGATGACGATGGATAATCCTCTTGCCCAATGGCTGACTGCTGGCTTGTCGGAACTGCTAGCCCGCCAACTACTGCCATATAAATTGGTGGACACGGAGGCCTTTAGAAAATTTGTGGCTATTGGCACACCACAACGGAAGGTCCCAGGAAGGAAATACTTCTCCCAGAAGGGCATCTCAGAACTATATGGCCATGTTCAGCAGCAAGTTAATATATCTCTGGCAGACAGTGTCAGTGCCAAGATACATCTGACCACAGACACGTGGTCTAGCAAACACGGGCAGGGAAGGTACATAACTTTTACTGCCCACTGGGTGAACCTTCTGACGGGCGTCAAGCATGTAACCCGTGGCACCCGTGTGGATTTGGTGTTACCGCCACGGATTGCATGCAGGCCTGCCTCTTCTTCTTCTTCTCCTCCTACTACATACTCCATCCTCCGTCTCCTTCTTGGCTGACTCCTCCTTTTCCACTGCTACCGCCTCTTCCGATGCACTCCCCAAGCTTCCCAGAACCTATTCGACATGTCAGGTGAGACGTTGGCATGCTGTGCTGCGGCTGTTGTGCCTGAAAGCCAAGAGCCACATCGGTCCTGCACTCCTTTCAGCTGTGCGGTCACAGGCCGATCAGTGGCTATCCCCGCTCAATTTGACAGTTGGTAAAGTGGTGTGCGACAATGGTGTCAATCTGATGAGCGCACTAAAACAGGGCAAAATGACACACATGCCGTGCATGGCACACGTCCTGAATTTAGTTGTGCAGCGATTCGTTGCCAAATACCCCGGGGTCCAGGACATCTTGAGTCATCAAAAAGCAGAAGAGACTGCTGCATGACTTGGGGCTCAGACTGCTTGCAAGTGGGTGAGGTGAAAGACTGATGGCCATGGGCTGCAGGTGCCAACTCTGATCTTTCAGCAGGGGACTGGGTGGGAGACAATGTGAAGGAAATGGAGGCACTGTCAGCCACCCAATCTACTATCGCCTGTACTTGTTCTGGCCGCACCATTCGTAGAGCCGCATTCGGCCCTACCAAATAACGCTGAAGGCTCTGTTGTCAATTCGCACCTGAGGAAGGTGTTTCACTTGTGCGTGTAGCTGGCACACATCGACCACGTCCTCTCCCTGCAACAGGATCTCCACCAACACCAGCAGCACCACGACTGGGGCCACGTCCCTTATTTGACGCTCTCCTCATTCTTTGCGTTCACCCACCAAACTAACAGATGGTTTATGTCAGGCGACAATGTAATCGCCAATAGTCAACAATTAAGTTCGTTGACAGTAAGGCAGTGCCGGTGTCATAAAGCGGAATAATTTCTTGAGGTTTTCTTGAGGACAAGCGAATTTTATACAAACAGATTTCCAGCACGAAGGAGATAAAATCTTGCATGTTCTTTATTGAATATTCCAAACGTACACACGGTGCATTAAAAGAGGTCCCTCCATGTCCCTGGTCAGGCGAATTTTATACTTCACGGTCACAAAAAATGTTAATTTGTCAACCAGCAATGTAACTGCAGTATTGACTGGTTGTATTGGACGGTCAGAAATGCAGCAAAGGCTGCAAATGTATTATCTTGCACAAAATGGGTGTTTTTTTAAAACCAGAATATAACAGCAGTATTTAATGCTTGTATTGGTGTCACCGCCAGTTCTGTGAGAAGGTCTGACAGACATTCTTCTCTACCTCTTGTATGACGTTCTTTGTTTTGGTTTCACTTTGTCATCTCCTTTCCTTCTGCCAGGTGTCACTTATTTAGACTAATCGTCTTCCTTTATATTCCCTCCCATACTGCCTCACTTTGCGGTTTATACTACTTCCTGGATGAAGTGTTCACTGCTGGAGGCTGCTGCTGCTGTTTGCTCAGATAAGTCTTTTCCTTTATTGTGTTTCCTTGCTGGCTTGATTCTAGGTGACCCTGACTCCGTCCGTATTAAGTGCAGGGAGCCGGTGGTCGTGTCCCCTCACTATTATAGGGTTTTCAGGTGTCACACAGTCTTAGGTATGTGGGCATGCAATCGTCTACCATTGAGACCCTTGCATGTGCATAGCAGTCAGGGAGAGCTCTTAGGGTTTTATAGGGCTCACCTATTTGCTCCTTAGTTTGGGATCAAGCCAGTCAGTCATTTATTTATAAGTTCCAGCTATCTGCAACTTCACCCGTGACCTTATAAACCGCCTAAACCGTCTTGAGCATGGATCCGGTTTCAGCCTTGATTGACCACATGCAAGGTCTTTCGCTGGAGGTAGCAGATCTCCGTAAAACTGTGTCTCAGTTTCAGGTGACCGGTTCTGCTGGCGTTCATGGAGTTTGTTCCGAGCCTAAGATCTCGCTTCCGGATACGTTCTCCGGGGGTAGTGAGAATTTTGTTCGCTTTAGAGAGGCTTGCGAACTCCATTTTCACCTACTTCCCCATTCCTCTGGTGATGAGGAGCAGAGGGTGGGGATCATCATTTCGCTGCTCAGGAATAACGCTCAGTCCTGGGCCTTTTCGCTGCCGGTGAGGGCACGGCCCCTCCGATCGGTGGATGAATTTTTTGTAGCCCTGGGGCAGATATATGATGACCCGGATCGTATTGCTCTGGCTGAATCTAAACTGCGTCTTTTAAGCCACGGTAAACAGTCCGCAGAGATATATTGTTCTGAATTTCGGAGATGGGCAGCTGATACTGGTTGGAATGATGCTGCACTCCGAAGTCAATTTTGCCATGGTCTTTCGGAAAGATTGAAAGATGTATTTGCTTTTCATGAGAGACCAGCGTCGTTAGAGTCTGCCATGTCTCTAGCTGTTCGGATTGACAGGCGTCTTAGAGAGAGAGAGGAGACTACTCTTTCCTGTCATATTCAGCCCAAGGACAGTGGGTCTGTCTCAATCAGTGCACAGGGGTCTCAGGCTGTCTCAATCCCCTCTGAGGAGGAGGCCATGCAGCTGGGTTTGCTTGCCTCTTATAGTAAAGGATTCAGCTCTCAGAGGAGGGTTTGTTTCTGTTGGGGGGTATAAATCATTTGGCTAATGTTTGCCCCTCTAGGAGATTCATGGAGTTTTCTGAGGGTAATAAAAAAAAACAACAACCCTCTAAAAACTTTCCATTTGCTACTATTGGCAAGATTGATGCGGAAATTGAAGGTTTGCCGTTTGCTTGTAGTTCCCGTTTTCTCCTACCTGCTAGGGTGGCGCTAGACAGCAAGAACATTGTTTGTGAGATTTTTGTAGATAGTGGAGAAGCTGTCAATCTCATTGATAATCAATTTGCAACAACGCATGGTTTCCAGGTGTGCACTTTGGAAAAGGATATACCTGTTTTTGCTATCGATTCCGCTCCTCTTTCTCAAAGATCGTTAAAGGGCATAGTTCAGAATATCCGTTTGACTGTGGGTGACGCTCATGTTGAGGATATGTCATGTTTCGTCTTAAGCGTATTACCTACTCCTCTAGTCTTGGGGCTACCCTGGCTCACTAAATATAACCCCACCATTGATTGGCAAGCAAGGCAAATAAATGGTTGGAGTGAGTTTTGCAGAGAGAATTGCCTCACGGCGTCTCTTTCAGAGGTTTCTACCAAGACTGTGCCATCTTTTCTCTCTGAATTTTCTGATGTGTTTTCCGAGAGTGGTGTCCAGGAGTTGCCTCCTCACCTGGAGTACGACTGCCCTATTAATCTCATCCCAGGCGCCAAGCTGCCAAAATCAGGATTATACAATCTCTCCTAACCTGAAAGAGTCGTAATGCGTACTTATATCTCTGAGAGCCTGAGAAAGGGACACATCCGACCCTCAAAGTCACCTGTTGCCGCTGTTTTTTTTTTTTTGTTAAGAAAAAAGATGCTTCTTTAAGACCTTGTCTGGATTTCAGGGAGCTTAACCGTATCACGATTCGTGACCCATATCCGCTTCCTCTGATCCTGGACCTGTTTAACCAGATTGTTGGGGCTAAAGTTTTTTCTAAGTTTGATTTAAGAGGGGCATACAACCTAGTCAGCGTCAGGGAAGGGGACGAATGGAAGACGGCCTTCAATACCCCTGAGGGTCATTTCGAGAATTTGGTTATGCCCTTTGGTTTGATGAATGCTCCGGCCGTCTTCCAACATTTTGTGAACAGCATTTTTTATCATTTAATGGGGAAATTTGTACTGGTCTAGATGACATTTAGATTTTTTTCTTCTGATTTCAAGACTCATCGGGACCACCTATGTCAGGTCTTGCTGATTCTGCGGGAGAATAAATTGTACGCTAAACTGGAAAAATTTGTGTTTGCGGTTCGGGAGATTCAATTTCTTGGTTTTCTTCTCTCCGCTTCTGGTTTTCGGATGTACTCTGAGAAGGTCCGCGCTGTGCTTGATTGGGAGCTTCCTGAGAATCAGAAGGCGCTGATGCGTTTTTTGGGTTTTGCCAATTATTACAGAAAGTTCATTTTGAATTATTCCTCTGTTGTTAAGCCACTCACTGATATGACTAAAAAAGGGGGTGGATTTTTCCTCGTGGTCGGTAGATGCGCTTAAAGCCTTTTCTAGTATTAAAGAGTGTTTTGCTTCCGCTCCCATTTTGGTACAACCTGATGTCTCTCTACCTTTTATTGTTGAGGTGGATGCTTCTGAGGTGGGTGTGGGTGCGGTCTTATCTCAGGGTCCCTTTTCCTGCCAAATGGCGACTGTGTGCCTTTTTCTCAAGGAAACTCTCCTCTGCAGAGAGAAATTAGGATGTGGGAGATAGGGAGTTGTTGGCCATCAAATTAGCTTTTGAGGAATGGCGCCATTGGTTAGAGGGAGCCAGACACCCTATTACCGTGTTTACAGACCATAAGAATCTGGCCTACTTGGAATCGGCCAAGCGTCTGAACCCGAGACAGGCCAGATGGTCTTTGTTCTTTTCTAGGTTTAATTTTGTTGTTACGTTCTGCCCTGGGGTTAAAAATGTGAAGGCGGATGCCCTGTCACGTTGTTTTCCGGGAGGGGGGAACTTTGAAGATCCGGGTCCCATTTTGGCTGATGGGGTGGTCGTCTCTGCTCTTTATCCTGATTTGGAGGCAGAGGTTCAGGCAGCCCAGGCAGAGGCTCCTGATCTTTGTCCTCCTGGGAGGTTGTTTGTGTCTCTCGCTTTACGACACAAGGTTTTTAAGGAGCACCACGATACTGTCCTTGCTGGGCACACGGGGAGTAGAGCCACAGTGGATCTCATTGCTCGGAGATTCTGGTAGCCGGCTCTTCGTAAGACGGTTGAGGGTTTTGTGGCCGCCTGCGAGACCTGCGCTCGTGCCAAGGTCCCTCATTCACGGTCATCGGGTTCTCTCCTCCCGTTACCCATTCCTTCCCATCCTTGGACGCATCTGTCCATGGACTTCATTACGGACCTGCCTCGTTCCTCGGGGAAGACTGTGATTCTGGTGGTAGTGGATCGTTTTAGCAAAATGGCACATTTCATTCCCTTTCCTGGGTTACCCAATGCTAAGACGCTGGCGTAAGCGTTTGTTGATCACATTGTTAAATTGCATGGCATTACTTCAGACATCGTTTCTGATAGGGGCACGCAATTTGTTTCCAGATTCTGGAAGGCCTTCTGTTCTCGCTTGGGGGTTCGGTTGTCGTTCTCTTCTACTTTTCACCCGCAGTCGAATGGTCAGACCGAACGCGTCAATCAGAATCTGGAGACATATCTGCGCTGTTTTGTGGCGGAGAATCAGGAGGATTGGTATTCTTTTTTGTCATTTGCTGAGTTTGCTTTAAATAACCGTCGCCAGGAGTCCTCTGATAAGTCACCATTTTTTGGTGCATATGGGTTTCATTTGCAGTTTGGGACATTCTCTGGAGAGGGGTCTTCTGGTTTACCTGATGAGGAGAGATTTTCCTTGTCTTTGTCATTTATTTGGCAAAAGATTCAGGGTAATATGGAGAGAATGAGTGAGAGATATAAGCGTGTGGCGGATAAGAGACGTGTGCCTGGTCCGGACCTGAATGTGGGTGATCTGGTGTGGTTGTCTACAAAGAATATCAAACTGAAGGTTCCCTCCTGGAAGTTGGGTGCTAAGTTTATTGGACCTTACAAGATCTTGTCCGTCATCAATCCTGTTGCCTTCTTTCTTGATCTTCCTCAGACTTGGAAGATCCATAATGTTTTTCACAGGTCCCTATTAAAACCTTATGTCCAACGCACTGTACCCTCCTCTTTGCCTCCTCCTCCGATTTTTGTTGATGGTAATCTTGAATTTCAGGTCTCTAGGATTGTGGATTCTCGCATTATCCGCGGTTCTCTTCAGTACCTCGTTCATTGGGAGGGTTATGGTCCTGAGGAGAGGATGTGGATCCCAGTGTCGGACATTAAGTGTCGTCTCATCACGGCTTTCCATAGGTCTCATCCTGAGAAGGTGGGCTCTGAGTGTCCGGAGTCCACCAGTAGAGGGAGGGGTACTCTCACCGCCAGTTCTGTGAGAAGGTCTGACAGACATTCTTCTCTACCTCTTGTATGACGTTCTTTGTTTTAGTTTCACTTTGTCATCTCCTTTCTTTCTGCCAGGTGTCACTTATTTAGACTAATCGTCTTCCTTTATATTCCCTCCCATACTGCCTCACTTTGCGGTTTATACTACTTCCTGGATGAAGTGTTCACTGCTGGAGGCTGCTGCTGTTTGCTCAGATAAGTCTTTTCCTTTATTGTGTTTCCTTGCTGGCTTGAATCTAGGTGACCCTGACTCCGTCCGTATTAAGTGCAGGGAGCCGGTGGTCGTTTCCCCTCACTATTATAGGGTTTTCAGGTGTCACACAGTCTTAGGTACGTGGGCATGCAATCGTCTACCATTGAGACCCTTGCATGCGCATAGCCAGTCGGTCGTTTATTTATAAGTTCCAGCTATCTGCAACTTCACCCGTGACAATTGGACTGTCAGAAATGCAGTGCAGGCCGCATAGGTACTTTATGGAAAAAAAATATATGATTTTTCCACCCACAATTAAACAGATGGATTTAACTGATTTTCTTTCACTATCACAAATGCAGTGCAGGGCGCAAATGTACTTAAAAAAAATATAATAATAATTTGTTCCCACAGAATCTAACAGATGGATTTACTTGGATTTTACTTTACAGAAAAAAATGTGAATATGTCACCCCCTGGGTCCCTGAACTCACAGACGGATTACCTATATTATTTTCCCTTCCCCTGGGACATATGCAGTGCAGGTGCAGTTCAAAAATGGGTATATGTTGCCCACTGAAGTAAAAGAACAGGATAAAATTATTCTCCCTGGCACATATGCAGTGCTGGTGCACTGAACTTGCACAAAATGGCCGCCGACGCCCACCTAACTAACAGCTGGATAAAACTTATTTTTCTGTGTCACTGGGCTCAGGGCAGGGTACAAAAATGTTGCATTGCACCCACAAAAAAAAAATCGCTGTTGATCGCAGAGTTAACAACAAGTTCTGATAACAGATAGATTCTCTCCTATTCTCTCCCTCACAGCAGCAGCATCCTCTCCCTACACTAGTAAGAGCAGAGTGACGTGCAGCGCTACGTGACTCCAGCTTATATAGAGGCTGGGTCACATTCTGCACTGGCCAATCACAGCCGTGCCATTAGTAGGCTTCTAAGGGCACACGAGTTTAACGCTTGTTGATTGGCTGCCCTGCAGCCTTTAAAAAAGCGCCATTAAATTGCTGAACACCGAACTCGAACCCGAACTTTTACTGAAAAGTTCGGGTCCGGGGTCTAAAAATCCTAAAGTTCGGTACGAACCCGAACTTTACAGCCACCCTCCGGATCCAGCCTCAGGGAACGCCTAGACTGACAGGTGTCCGACTACATCGTGTTAACGGCTGATGTGGACGCTCTGAGAAGAGAGTTACCCCTTGACTACTGGGTGTGCAGGCTTGACCTGTGGCCAGAGCTGGCACAATTTGCCATGGAACTCTTGGCTTGCCCCTCGTCGTGTGTCCTGTCCGAAAGAACATTCAGCGCAGCAAGAGGGATCGTGACCGATAAGTGCACACGCCTAGCTCACGACAGTGTGGACTACCTCACATTTTAAAAAATGAATGAGGCATGGATCTCGGAGGAATTGAACACCTGTGATGACCACGTGTAATTGAATTTCCTCTTGCCAGCCCACACATATCCGCCACCACCCAGAACAAAGAATGGTCCTGGCCGTATGTACTGTATATACAGTGGCATAAAAGGCCTTTTATGTCAGGTGAATGCCTAATTTTTGGGGCCTGTACTGGCCGACAGTTACATTTTTATCCTGTGACCGTCAAATGTACCTCCAGCCACAGAATCCAAAGTTCTTTGCTGTCAGGTGAATGCCTATTGCCTAATTTTTGGGGCCTGTACTGGCCGACAGTTAAATTTTTTATCTCTAGCCACATAATCACACCCCTGTCTCACTCCTCTGCCTCTCATTATGGTGGCGTATGAACCGCATTCACCATAAGGTCCTTCTAATGTCACAGGGTCAATTGACTGGGTCCCCCACCCCATACTGTGCCCCTCAACCCGTACTGTGTCCCCCTATACCCTGCATTGTGCCCTCTTACCACACCCTGTGCAGTGCCCCTAGTCATTCCCTGTACTGTGCCCTCTTATACCCTTTTATCCATTCACGGTATGGCGGTGTTATCCGGTCACTGTACAGAAGTGTTATCCGGTCAATGTATGGCGGCCAATAATTGGATGGCCATAACTGTATCCCTTTCCCTGCCCATGCCATCCTTTTTTAGACCTGGCATGAGCGGGAAAAATATGAAGATTGCGGTGCTAAGGACCTTTGCGCCACAATCTGTGTCAGAAATACACCTAACATGGACGTATTTTTATATAATAAATGACCATCTAATTGTATTATTATTTGGGGGTAGGGCTAATATCTTTATATTATATAGATTCTAGTGTATAATGCTGTGCCCTGTATTTCCCAGTAGAAAATGATCCTTGGGAAAAACAGTCCTCATCCCTGACCACCAGGACCAGGTAGCGCTCTGTCAGTACATGGCGGCCTCCCCTCTCCGCCACGCTGCTCCGCTGTGTACTGGTGCTTATTCTGACACTAGGGCTGGGTTTACATCCTATTTTTGCCATCCATTTAATGCATACCAAAAATGTATGCGTTAACAGATGCCTCAGACTGATGCCGTACAGTGGCGTCCGTTCACCATACAGTTCCATGGTAGAAAAAAAATTTACGTTAACGTATGCATTTTTTTAATGCACTCTGCAGGATGCAAAAACATGGAGTGCTGCACATTTTCTATACGTACATCAAACCAATAGGAAATAATATTTTTCTAGGCTCCAGCAGGGCACATTTTCACATTTTTGAGAGTTTCCCTTTAAAAATGGCCCCTGGTTAAAATACATATTTTTTGTGGGAATTTTTGCTAATGATCCCCCTCTTGTATATCACTGTCCATGTTGTGGGACTATTTGTGCACTCATAGTGTGTATTTGGTGGCTGCAAATATGACCTGAAGGTTTTTCAGGTTCGCCTGCTATTAAAGTCAATGTGCGCTATGTGAACGCGCGTTCGCGAATCATCCCGGTCGATGTTTGTCCATCACTATCTGTCAGATAAAATGGATGTCTGGGACATAATTCACTGTCCATGTTTGTTTCTCATAAGTAGAGATGAGCAAATCGAATCCCACGAAGTGGAATTCGATCCGAATTTCAGGATAAATTCGATTTACCTAGAAGCCAAATTTCCTCGTGCTTCGTGTCAGCGAATCAATTTAACCTGAAATAGTATAAAAAACTAAAAAATTCAAATATACCTCCTCCATTTACTCGCGATGGGCCGCCAGCCTCCATCTTGTTTGAAGATCTCGTCCGAAATCCCTTGCGGCGCGAGTTTACATCATCACGCCGGCCGGCGTGATGATGTTATACGTCACAACACCAACCGGCGTGATGACGTAATCTCGCGCCGCACAGGATTTTGGCCCAGATCTTCAAGCAAGATGGCAGCGACCGGCCCGTCGCGAGCAAATGGAGACGGTAAGTTTGATAAAAAAATTTTTTTTATTGTTCATGTTACACTCAGATGCCGCGATCATGTATGAACGCGGCATCTGAGAGGTACAATGACGGGGGCGGCGCTAGCTTCCTGTCATTGCACCCGCTACTTACAAAAAAATGTGCTTCGTGACAAAGTAATTAGTCACAACGCGAATTGTTTTGTGAAATTCGGCGAATCTAAATTTGCTCATCTCTACTCATAAGGACTTCTAGGGTATGGCACCATGGGCTAACCCTTGAGGTCTGGGAGGCTTGTGGCCATCAGGTTCCTCAGTCTCTTGGCTTCTCACTTTGGCAGGGAGCCAGACCTTCGACTGAGGATCATGGCCAACATCTGAGGTGGCAGCCTAGGTGAAAGCTGGAGCATGACTGGCTCTTTCTTGACTTCGCCTGAGGTTGGCCACCTATACCTGACCCTCACTGGGCCTTCTGCCTCAGAGAGATGGGGATTACATTATGGAGGACCTTCTCTTATGGAGAGGGCTTGCGATAGATGGCATCCCCGTGTACTTTTTTGTGTGTCATGCTACACTTTTTTCACTTTGATAAAAAAAAAATCATGAACTTGTACTTTAAGAAGAAGAACAAAAGGCTATCAATCCTTAATGATTTTTTGACTTCATCATAAATTTAATCATTCTCCCAATCATTTTAGTCCGTCTGGTGCTTATTTTCTTAAAGGGACCATACACCTAAAAAGAGTTAAAAAAAAAGACAAAGTAGAGCTACTAAAAAAGTAATTAAAGCTACACAAATACTAAAACCATCATGCCATTAAAAGTTTATCAATTGAAATGGAGGCCTGGAGGCCATAAACATTAGTCATATTTATAGAAAGCTCTTGGCTCATTCCCCTAATATGATCTAAGTAACATGCTAAGACGACCGTGCTGAGCTTGAACGCTTTATTCCGGGCTCGAGCCTCTGCTTACTGTCAATGTCTTTGTGCTGTGACACATACTCGGCAGTGATTAGATTAACGCTGGCAAAGCCAATATGATCCTCGGCGCAGATTACCACTGTCAAACACAGTAATTACATTTATTCATTCCCATTTAGCTGAGTTTTTACAAGCAGAGCAAGGGGCCAAATAAGCAATAAACACAGACGCGAGAAATTAAAATGCTGATCTGTTTGCCGTGAAAACAATCAAATAATCATCTCTGGTTCCTCGGCTCATTCATCATCGGAGAAGGCCGCGTACTGATGATATGAGCGCTCCCATCCTAATGCTATTACATGTAAATCACTAACGCAAAATTACTGAGGCCCGATGCAACTTTACTAATAAATTTGTTAATTTTTATAAAAGCTGTAAAGACTGTAACTAGCGTAAATCGCCGACTGCACTTCATGTGTTTGGTTATTTTTATTTTGTTTTATACATTTTTTATTACGGTAGTTCTATATTTTATTTTACCAATATATTTGTTCATTTTTCATTATTTTAGAAAAGATGATGAAAATGATACTTTATTTTACATTTTTAAAAAACTTTTGTTTCTTTTTATTTTATTTATGGCCTTGTTATTCTTTTGTATTGTTCCACCATCTGACTTCATGTAAGGGTTATAATCATATTTAAAAAAAATACATAAATAAATAAAAAATATTGAATAAAACATAAAATGTAATATATATATTTATCCATAAAAATAAAATAAAAAAAAATCACTTTGGGTACATCTTTTCTGTTGCTGTCCAGTACATCATTTTTCTTAAAAAGTCAGAATGGTTTAAGCAATTCATAAAAAATTTCATAAGTCAGTGATTCCTTGCTGCTCCCATTTCGATGTTTTCTGTGTCCCCTGATGGTCTCTACTTCCTGGGCCCTTTTGACATGGAAATGTGACTGTTCAGCCAATCGGTGGCTTTGTCGAGTCACCTCGACAGTCAGTGATTGACTAAGCGGTCATATTTATGTAATTATTTCTTATAGAGCTGTGTGACAGGCAAAATGGCTCTCATGGGAGTTGCCATTCAGCTATACGTTGTCCATCCGCCCCAGTGTGTTCAACGGAAGTCTTGAGTCACATGGTGACCAGGGGCTTGTGTAGTATTTTCTACGGGAAAAAGTGTTAAATAAAACTCTTTATAAAATGAGTAAATTGGTAAATTGCACTGGGCTAGAAAGGGGCTGTACTGTGGCTGCACCAGCGCAGTAGCTCGGCCAGATGGCAGCGTTCTCTCTAAGCCTGTGTGGATAGTGAGTTGGGCAGTTTGGGACCTGTGTGCTGCTCGCTGTAAGCCAGGAAATATGGTATTCTAGCACCAACACATAGCACCCGGGTAAATATAATTACCCAGCATCAATTGTCTAGCACAGTGAATGTTATTATCCACATCCCTGGTGGTCTAGGAAGTGGAGGTGTAAATGTCTGTATCCATGGTAGTCTAGGGCAGTGATGGGGCCAATGTCTTTATGTCTGATGATCTTGGGCAGTGAAGACTACGCCTGCACAGTTCTCTCTGAGACTGGGCAGAGCCATTCAGGAGCACTCGAGGAGTTCTATGAGCCAGGGTTCAGGGTTACTTTCTTCAAGCCTTGGTAGCTTCTGAGCTCCACCATTGCACAGCTAAGACTGAGCAGTGCGTACTGGTCTGGTAAAATGGTAGAGGAAGGGTGGCGCAGTTTTAAACTGCCCTCTTACATAGACTCCTTTTATTCCTTTTTGAGTTTCACAAAAATTTCTTTTTCCCATTGCTATTCCCATTGCTTGCGCTGTATAATTATAATTCTCTGAGTGCGATTATCCTTCTCACAAATAATACACACCTCAGGGTTTTACAATTTTTTTCAGTTTTTTTTATTGGTCCTTAGAGCTGGATATTACCGCACTTGTTATTGTCGTTTTCTTGTTGTTGCATGTGGCCGTTTATATGAACACATTCCTGTTATAATTCCATCAGAATTCTTTGCGGAATTTCCCAATATCCTGTAACTGACAGATGCTCACACTGGCATGTAGATGCATTCCTGGAAAGGGAAGCATGTCCGATTATTAAGTGTCAGAGGAAAGTCAATATTTCTTATGTTTTTTGGCTACTTGATTGAGTGTAACATCGCAGAATAGTACGGCGAAATGTCCCAGAACACATGTATTCTGTGCTGTGATTTCCATGCTGATACATTTCTTACTATATCTGTATGTGAGTAAGAGCTTTGTGTTTCTGATACAGACCTCAAAATCCTCTGCCCAGATAGTGATAAACAATATCATTCTGTCTGCTTGGAGCCACCACTAGGGGGAGCTTAGGAGCTTCCTGTTTACTGTGTTTGTATAGTTTTCAATTTAACAGTATGCAGTGAGCTGCCCCTAGTGGTGGCTCTAAGTAACTAGAAACTTCATGAAGCAGATTTATGTAACAATCTCTGCTCCAAAAGTCAGGTAAAGAGGTAGAAGATGATGTAGCTTGAGAGTTGTGACAAGCTAACCTCTTCCAGCTCCTAACCTGGAACTGAGAGCTAATCAGTAAAATCGGTGCTCTACTTAAATTTGGTGGTATGATTGCTCTATGTATGGTCAACTGGCTTCTCCCATTGTATCCCTTTACATCTCTGTACCTTTGACTCTCTTAGTCTGACCCGTATTGTTTCTGTTATTGCTGTTGGACACTGTTTTGGCTTTGACGTTTGACCACTCTGTTTCCGACCTCAGCTAGTATGACTAATTGACTTGTCCGCTCCACCCGCCGGCAGCCACCTGGTGGACATGTAATAGGATTCTCTACTACCCACGGGGACTGCTCAGAGTTAGCCAGTTAGGTTTCTAAGTGGTATTGAGAATATTTGGCTCAAGACAGGGCCTGGTAGTTAGGGTTGTTGCAGGGCAAATTCACCAGCTCTTTCTGAACCGGGCAGCTAGCGTCAAGTGTGGCAGTGGGTTCGCAGTTTGCTGGGAGGGTCACTTGTATCTTGTCTGGTCGGTTACAATCTACTAACACTGTCTAATATTTAGACAGTGTAAACCTAGACCAGACAGTCTAAAGAGAGTGACCGAAATGAAGCCTATGTAGCATGTAGAGGCAGTGTATGTTACAGTAGCTAAAACTCCTTGCTCACTGTCCAACCATGAAATTCTGTGATTGTCCTCTGAGGTTGCGGCTTATGCAAATAAGCCCAAAAGTAGGCCTTCGGGGGGGTTTTATGGTCAATCAGGGATGAGGCTTAAAATGTTGGGAGGTATGTTTCCTGTGACCAGTTAGCCAGAATTACAGAAGAGCATTGTTTGACCTATCAGACTCCTCATGCAAATTTAAGGCTCTGCCCCTAAGGAGATATACAGTATTCCCCAAAAGCTTCAACAAGTTTTGCACACATACCTATGTCTACTGAAATCTTAGCCACCCAGGAAAATCGTTAATTTGTCTTTATTTGCCGTAACCGTAAAATGCCCAATTCCAGAATTCCCTTTTCCCTTCTTACTGAGGCTCCCCAACTTATCTGACAATCTTCTTCTAACAGTAGGTAGCCATTTGTCATTTAGTATTGTTCTTTTCTAGTTGTCATGAAACTCATCTCTCCACGCACTTGTGCAGAACTTCTATATAAAGCAAGCAGAGCTGAAAAGTATGGGGACAGCAGCAGTTTGAGGAGTCAGAAGGAGGATTTCAGATTCTCAGTAGAAATAAATAATGGTAGGCATTATCCAAGTATACTCACTGATATATAATTTTGAGGAATTTTACTTGCAGAAAAAAATAAATTTAAAGGGGTTTCCAGGCTCTGGAAACTGATGACCTGTTATATATAATATTGATGGTCAGACATCTTGCTCCCCCACCAATCAGCTGTTCCCTGCAGCCTCTGGTGCTGGAACTAGAACTTTAAATGGAACAGGAAGTACAGCGCCGCTCAAAGTGTAGTGGCCGTGCTGGGTTACTGCAGTTCATTTTCCAGCGGAGCTGTGCTTCCTGTTCCAATCAAAGTGCTAGTTCCAGCGCCAGACGATGCAGGAAGCAGCTGATTGGTGGGAGAGCGGTGTGTCAGACCCTCACCAATTGGATATTAATGATGTATCCTAAAGATAAGTCATGAATATCAGAAGCCTGGAAAAACCCTTTAAGATATAAACACAAGTAACAATATATCCTTCCTCTTCTCCAACGAGTCAGTGATCTGATTTCTTTCTGATCTCGAAGATGTTTTTCCTCAATAAACATTGACATAAGTGTAACAAACAGATCTAGATAAGTAGCCCATGATGAGAATTATAGGAGACATTATCGGAGAGAGGTTTCATATCATCCTCCATGCAGGTCCCTAGACACGGGCCGCTAATTGATGAATGGTTCCACTATCCCCTATCATCCAAACATGTTTACTTGACCATTAAATTACAAGGATACGGTCATGTCTCGAGTCACGTAAACCGTTCTTGGGATAACCAAAAAGCACAACGCTCTACAATGTCGAAGGAAAAAAGTTCTTGGCCGAGGGCTCTTTCATGGTCCTCAGAGTTACTTGTCAAAGTTTCTGGGTGTCCTGATAGGCTTAGACTGTCCTACAAGACCCATGAGGTCCATCTAAATCCACAGCCAAAGTTAGTGCTCATTCATCACTTTGCGGATTCACAAAATTGCGATCCAAAAAATGGAACGGCCGACTCTATGATAGAAATGCCTATTCTTGTCCACGATTGCAGACAAGAATAGGACATGCTCTATATTTTTTCCGGGGTTACAGAACAGAGGTATTGATTTGCCGTGAAGCCAAATTTCCTTGTGCTTCTTGGCAACAAATTGATTTTCCCTGAATGGTAGTAAAAAAAAAAAAAATCATACTTACCTCCTCCGAGTGTGAAGAGCCGGCCGCTGCCATCCCGTGCACGGTGACTATGACGGGCTGTCTGAGATTTCACTGGCTGTGTGAGATTTGGTGCTGGATCTTCAATCAAGATGGCAAGATGGCGGAGGCCAGCTCTTCTCGATCAAATGGATCGCCGTTCCCTTTCATTTCACCCACTACTTACAATGCACAGTTAATTTTTTAGTAAAATTCATAGAATCAGCCGAATCGAATTTTCTAATACTTTGCTCATCTCTACTTATGACTCTATGTTCTGTTATTTCTCATTTATTCCTACTAGACATTTATAAGTAAAGGTCTACAATATAGGTCCAGATGGGTGTTAGCAGTTTGGTGGGGGTGTCTTACATTTAGACTATTTTCTACGCCTAAAACAGACATAGAAAACTGCCACGCCCATGCCACGCCCACAATTTTAGACCTGGCGTGAGCAGGGAGAAGTTGTAGATGGCGGCGCAACTAACCGTTGCGCCGACTTCTGCGCCTGAAATATGCCTAAAATGGGAGTATTTCAGTATACTAAATGGCCCCCTAGGTTTCCACTTTAGATACATCGGGACATGAATGAATCGATTTGTCTCATCAAAAACAGTCTGCAGCTGTGATGGGGTGTCGCCAAAACTGAGGACGTTTCCCCTGCCACTTGATTGGACAAATGGATTCTTACGAATTGGGACAAATAAAATATTAATAATAATTGCGATGGTGAACGTAACCTTTTGAAAGTAGGAAAGGAAAAACCTGAGGAGACACTCTCTTATCTCTCCCCTTCCCATTCCGTCTTGATTTCAGTCTGATTTTTTTTTCCCCAAAAAGAATTCCTTAAGTAAGTGGGAGGGACTGTGACAACTTGGCAGCCAGTAGCTCTTATTACCTGTACAATAACCCAACATTTCCACAAAGGCATCCTCTTTGGCCAATGAGCTGAAGGGGAGTTTGATTGATGCGGATTCATAGCCATCAATGGGCCACATTAAAATGCTATTAGTATCCATTTCCGTCCAATTAGTTTCCAGAATCGGGATCTTGCTGGGAGTTTTGCGAGTGGCGTCTTTATCATTTTCTAACAACCCATAAAGATAACTTATGGTGAGCATATGGGCCCTGGGTCACTCATTAGAGCCATGATTAGGGCAATGAATTTGGTTCCGCTCCCGAGAAATAAAAAAAGCAGCGAGGGGAGGTAAAGTGTCAATACAAATCTGTAAAGGCTCCTGATCACACCGAGTCAATTATATCACTGGGAGATCAAACGCCGGACCCCTGTAGTATGTTAAATGCCACTAAATGAGGCCGAGCGGGCCAAATCGTGTTACAAATGCATCACCGTGGGCAGCTGGGACAGATAACCATTGATGTCATTGATAAAGGGGAGTCTTTATTAGAAAAGCTGAACGTAGCCCCGAGGCAAGCTGCTGGCGGTGGGACAAAGGCTCAGCAGAAGGCAACCCGGTCTGTGGAGTCGAGACAAGGAAATGAGAATATCCATCCGATGTCTGCTCCTGGGAGACAGTGAAATGCTAGAATTAAGAAGCTGCTTAACCCCCTCATATCCTGGGGCAGTCTTACTGTCCTCTAAGCCCCCGCAGCAAATGAATGAAGTTCATTTGTTAGAGACTTTTTGAATTCTCAATGCAATTTTAAATGGTGTTGGTTGTTTTTTTATGATGCATTTGATGCAAGTTTCTGTACTTTTTTTCCCCGATGCTTCTAGTTCTTTTTTAATTTTTTATACTTTTATTGTTTAGACTAATATTCTATGAAGTTTCATTCGCACCACGAGGAACAAGTTATAAACTACAGCATGGCCCAACTTGCTGATTTTTGTAGTGCTTGCCTCCACGGAGGAAAAGTGTCATTGCTTGTGGTCTGAAGAATTTATTTTATATCATCGATTGCAGCATAGTCACTAGACTAATTTTCTATAACGTTGAATTCACCCCATAGGCCGCAAAGTATAAACTGCTTGGCCCAACTTACCGATTTTTGTGGTGCTTGCCTCCGCTGTGACCTAAAAAAAGAGCCATAAAAAAAGGCAAAAAAATTTACACCGCTGATTGCAGCATAGTCAATGGGAAATCCTATGGATTCTTACACATTTTTGCTACAGTTTTTGGATACAGTGGTGGTACAATGCCATGCTATACTGCCAGATGTATATCTGGTGGGGAGATTTGACTCTCCCGATACAGCTGATGAGAAGATGGCGGTAGCAGAATAGGTAGAGGTTCTTATCATAGTACATAGAGGAGAATACATAGCTACCCCCTCCTTATGATGTTTGAGGCTGAGCTATGACTCCATGTCTGGGTCAAGAGGGTCTGGTGCTTGTTGACTTATCCCTGCCGATTTAAGATGGAAAATGGTATGCAAGGGTTGGTTCTCTCTGCTTTGGTGCTTGTAAAATTAATTAGCCCTTTGCAGTTTTGCATGGGGAAGGGTCCTATAGAACTTGGTCCCCCTTTTCATAGCCGATACGTAGGTTGTCGTGATAATTTTGAATGGGGCTCACTTGAATACAGAAGAGACAAATATTGCTTCACTCAATTATTATCTGTGCTGGACCCAATATGTAATTCACTATGGAGCAAAGTAGTTAGATTAGTATTGAGAGGACACTCATTAAGAACCTTTCCTATGGTATAGACCAAGGACTGTGGGGCCTATGTAATTTAGTAAAACAGCGTGAAGCATTCCTGTAGGGGGGAGAGCGAAATAAATCTGATAGGTATCCCAATGTAATGTGTTCTAGAGAACAGGGGTAGCATGAGAGAAGTCTTAAAAAGTGTTGAGTACACCAAGGGTGGTCCCAAGCCGTTTGGTGCACCCTTTATCTGTCTACTTCCTCTGTCAGCCCCTCCTTCGCCTTCATGATTGACAGGGCCATGGCTCTGTCATTTAAGACAAGGAGGAAGGGGCTGGCAGAGGAAGCAGAAGTAGCAAGGGTCCCTTGAGTGGCTTGGGCCTACCCTCGGTGCACTTACCTGCTCATTTGCATATGGATTCTCTCTCCAAAATGAAGCAATGGATCATCAAGTGAAAGGTATAATTACATTCGGCTGAGCTAGCCTTACAAGTCATTGGGAATGGATTATACGTGAATTTCCTGGTGACAGACTCCCTGTAAAGAGGTTGTCCTGGGACCCCCTCAATCGCTCAAATTTCTACAGGCTCTAGTCATCCTTGTATTACATGAGCAGCAATTCATCTCAACGGGCTTCATGTCACACTATGTTTTAAAAATTTTTGGTTGGCTTTGGCTTCCCTAAGTAAAATAAGCTGTTTGCAAGGGATGTCAGAAGCAGAAGCTATGTGTGATACAGGTGATGGTGCAAGACATTGTTCCCCCAACTCCTGCTTCTTAAAGGCCACAGCATTCAGATGGGAAGGTGGTTGGAGGACAACAATGATCAACATAGATGCTGGTATATTCTGAGGTTATGCCATATATGTTTGAGATGGAAATACCCCTTTAAGAGAGAAGTATAGCATGCAGAAAGGACACTGGTTCAACTCTAACTATGGTTTCTTCATGTCCCTGTTCAAATCCCACTGGTGGTACCATGTTGATAGAGTTTGGTTGTTCTCCCCCTAAATAAAAAAAAAAAACAACAGCATACGGATACCTCACCAGAGTTTAATTAAAGATTAAATTGGCTGATGTGGGTAAATTCAGTCTTAATTTTTTCTTTTAGTTATTTTACGTACATTACCAACATATACCCCAGTTTATACTGTTTGTAGTTAAAAGTGAGGCCCATTCTTCACATCTTCCCCCCCAACACTTACTGAGGACTGGGGCCATTAATCATTTGAAAGTGCTGACACATAAACTTCTCAGACTGATGATGAATGGGTTAAATGTAACTTTTCTCCTTAGAACTTCTCTGATCTTTAGTGACCCCCACCTAGAAATAAAATTAAATATCCAAATTGGGGTTATGACCTATGTACTAAAACAATAATGTAATGTAGTAGTAGAGGACATAGGTTTAAGCCAAAGTTTAAAGACTCCATTTAGAGGGTATGCAATGTGTGAAACTGAACATCCTTGTGCACAGAAACACAATCCCATAGGGCTTCAGTAACATAAAAAATGATATTCTTTAAAAAATGTTAGTTAAACATTAGTTAATAGGATGTTAGATTCATATATTCATTATGAATACTATGTAAAACAATATAACTACTATAATACTGCCTCCTATGTACAATAATATAACTACTATAATACTGCTTCCTATGTACAAGATTATAACTACTATAATACTGCCTCCTATGTACAAGAATATAACTACTATAATACTGCCTCCTATGTACAAGAATATAACTACTATAATACTGCCTCCTATGTACAAGAATATAACTACTATAATACTACCTCCTATGTGCAAGAATATAACTACTATAATACTGCTCCTATGTACAAGAATATAACTACTATAATACTGCTCCTATGTATAAGAATATAACTACTATAATACTGCTCCTATGTACAAGAATATAACTACTATAATACTGCCTCTTATGTACAAGAATATAACTACTATAATACTGCTCCTATGTACAAGAATATAACTACTATAATACTGCTCCTATGTACAAGAATATAACTACTATAATACTGCTCCTATGTACAAGAATATAACTACTATAATACTGCTCCTATGTACAAGAATATAACTACTATAATACTGCTCCTATGTACAAGAATATAACTACTATAATACTGCTCCTATGTACAAGAATATAACTACTATAATACTGCCTCTTATGTACAAGAATATAACTACTATAATACTGCTCCTATGTACAAGAATATAACTACTATAATACTGCTCCTATGTACAAGAATATAACTACTATAATACTGCTCCTATGTACAAGAATATAACTGCTATAATACTGCTCCTATGTACAAGAATATAACTACTATAATACTGCTCCTATGTACAAGAATATAACTACTATAATACTGCTCCTATGTACAAGAATATAACTACTATAATACTGCCTCCTATGTACAAGAATATAACTACTATAATACTGCTTCCTATGTAAAAGATTATAACTACTATAATACTGATCCTATGTACAAGAATATAACTACAATAATACTAGTCCTATGTACCAGAATATAACTACAATAATACTTCCTCCTACAGTTGCAAGAAAAAGTATGTGAACCCTTTGGAATTATATGGATTTCTGCACAAATTGGTCATAAAATGTGATCTGATCTTCATCTAAGTCACAACAATAGACAATCACAGTCTGCTTAAACTAATTACACACAAAGAATTAAATCTTACCATGTTTTTATTGAACACACTATGTAAACATTCACAGTGCAGGTGGAAAAAGTATGTGAACACTTGGATTTAATAACTGGTTGAACCTCCTTTGGCAGCATTAACGTCAATCAAACGTTTCCTGTAGTTGCAGATCAGACGTGCACAACCGTCAGGAGTAATTCTTGACCATTCTTCTTTACAGAACTGTTTCAGTTTAGCAATATTCTTGGGATGTCTGGTGTGAATCGCTTTCTTGAGGTCATGCCACAACATCTCAATCGGGTTGAGGTCAGGACTCTGACTGGGCCACTCCAGAAGGTGTATTTTATTCTGTGTAAGCCATTCTGTTGTTGATTTACTTCTATGCTTTGGGTCGTTGTCCTGTTGCAACACCCATCTTCTGTTGAGCTTAAGCTGGTGGACAGATGGCCTTAAGTTCTCCTGCAAAATGTCTTGATAAACTTGGGAATTAACTTTTCCTTCGATGATAGCAATCCGTCCAGGCCCTGGCGTAGCAAAGCAGCCCCAAACCATGATGCCCCCACCACCATACTTCACAGTTGGGATGAGGTATTTATGTTGGTGTCCTGTGCCTCTTTTTCTCCACACATAGTGTTGTGTGTTTCTTCCAAACAACTCAACTTTGGTTTCATCTGTCCACAGAATATTTTGCCAGTACTGCTGTGGAACATCCAGGTGCTCTTGTGCAAACTGTAAACGTGCAGAAATGTTTTTTTTGGACAGCAGTGGCTTCTTCTGTGGTATCCTCCCATGAAATCCATTCTTGTTTACTGTTTTACGTATCGTAGATTCGCTAACAGGGATGTTAGCATATGCCAGACACTTTTGTAAGTCTTTAGCTGGCACTCTTCTTCACCTCATTGAACAGTCTGCGCTGTGCTCTTGCAGTCATCTTTACAGGACGACCACTTCTAGGGAGAGTAGCAGCAGTGCTGAACTTTCTCCATTTATAGACAATTTGTCTTACCGTGGACTGATGAACAGCAAGGCTTTTGGAGATACTTTTATAACCCTTTCCAGCTTTATGCAAGTCAACAATTCTTAATCGTGGGTCTTCTGAGAGCTCTTTTGTGCGAGGCATCATTCACATGAGGCAATGCTTCTTGTGAAAAGCAAACCCAGAACTGGTGTGTGTTTTCTATAGGGCAGGGCAGCTGTAACCAACACCTCCAACATGGTAACATTTAATTCTTTGTGTGTTATTAGTTTATACAGACTGTGATTGTCTATTGTTGTGACTTGAATGAAGATCAGATCACATTTTATGACCAATTTGTGCAGAAATCTACATCATTCCAAAGGATTCACTTACTTTTAATTGCAACTGTATGTACAAGAATATAACTACTAAAATACTGCTCCTATGTACAAGAACATAACTACTATAATACGGCTCCTATGTTCAAGAATATAACTACTATACTATTGCCCCTATGTACAAGAATATAACTACAATAATACTTCCTCCTATGTACAAGAATATAACTACTATAATACTGCCTCCTATGTACAAGAATATAACTACTATAATACTGCTCCTATGTTCAAGAATATAACTACTATAATACTGCTCCTATGTACAAGAATATAACTACTATAATATTGCTCATGAGTACAAGAATATAACTATAATATTGCTCCTATGTATAAGAATATAACTACTATAATACTGCCCTTATGTACAAGAATATAACTACTATAATACTGCCTCCTATGTACAAGAATATAACTACTATAATACTGCTCCTATGTACAAGAATATAACTACTATAGTACTGCTCCTATGTTCAAGAATATAACTACTATAATACTGCTCCTATATACAAGAATATAACTACTATAATATTGCTCCTATGTACAAGAATATAACTACTATAATACTGTTCCTATGTACACAAATATAACTACTATAATACTGCTCCTATGCTCAAGAATATAACTACTATAATACTACTCCTATGTACAAGAATATAACTACTATAATATTGTTCCTATGTACAATAATTTTACTACTATAATACTGCTCCTATGTACAAGAATATAACTACTATAGTACTGCTCCTATGTTCAAGAATATAACTACTATAATACTGCTCATATGTACAAGAATATAACTACTATAATATTGCTCCCATGTACAAAAATATAACTGCTATAATACTGTTCCTATGTACAAGAATATAACTACTATAATACTGCTCCTATGTACAAGAATATAACTACTATAATACTGCTCCTATGTACAAGAATATAACTACTATAATAATGCCTTCTATGTAAAAGAATATAACTGCTATAATACTGCTCCTATGTACAAGAATATAACTGCTATAATACTGCTCCTATGTTCAAGAATATAACTACTATAATATTGTTCCTATGTACAAGAATTTAACTACTATAATACTGCTCCTATGTTCAAGAATATAACTACTATAATACTGCTCCTATGTTCAAGAATATAACTACTATAATACTGCTCCTATGTTCAAGAATATAACTGCTATAATACTGCCTCCTATATACAAGAATATAACTACTATAATACTGCTTTTTATGTAAAAGAATATAACTACTATAATACTTCTCCTATGTACAAGAATATACAGTAACTACTATAATACTGCCTCTTATGTAAAATAATATGACTACTATAATACTGCCTTCTATGTACAAGAATATAACTACTATACTACTGCTCCTATGTACAGGAATATACAGTAACTACTATAATACTGCTTCCTATATAAATTAATATGACTACTATAATACTGCTCCTATGTACAAGAATATATCTACTATAATACTGCTCCTATGTACAAGAATATAACTACTATAATACTGCTCATATGTACAAGAATATAACTACTATAATATTGCTCCCATGTACAAAAATATAACTGCTATGCTTGTCAACTGATAATACAGATTGTTGTACATGATCAACGTAATGTGCTTCACTGTTGCTTACCATATTGCACTTTTTATATTGAATACTGTAAAATGTGTTATGTCTTAATTTGCCTGTGTCTTTCTTATGACATGACCAATAAAAAGAGATTTTGTTAAGAATATAACTGCTATAATACTGCCTCCTATGTACAAGAATATAACTGCTATAATACTGCTCCTATGTTCAAGAATATAACTACTATAATATTGTTCCTATGTACAAGAATTTAACTACTATAATACTGCTCCTATGTTCAAGAATATAACTACTATAATACTGCTCCTATGTTCAAGAATATAACTACTATAATACTGCTCCTATGTTCAAGAATATAACTGCTATAATACGGCCTCCTATATACAAGAATATAACTACTATAATACTGCTTCTATGTATGAGAATATAACTACTATAATACTGCTCCTATGTTCAAGAATATAACTACTATAATACTGCCTCCTATGTAAAAGAATATAACTACTATAATACTTCTCCTATGTACAAGAATATACAGTAACTACTATAATACTGCCTCTTATGTAAAATAATATGACTACTATAATACTGCCTTCTATGTACAAGAATATAACTACTATAATACTGCTCCTATGTACAGGAATATACAGTAACTACTATAAAACTGCTTCCTATATAAATTAATATGACTACTATAATACTGCTCCTATGTACAAGAATATATCTACTATAATACTGCTCATATGTACAAGAATATAACTACTATAATACTGCTCCCATGTACAAAAATATAACTGCTATGCTTGTCAATTGATAATACAGATTGTTGTACATGATCAACGTAATGTGCTTCACTGTTGCTTACCATATTGCACTTTTTATATTGAATACTGTAAAATGTGTTATGTCTTAATTTGCCTGTGTCTTTCTTATGACATGACCAACAAAAAGAGATTTTGTTAAGAATATAACTGCTATAATACTGCTCCTATGCTCAAGAATATAACTACTATAATACTGCTCCTATGTACAAGAATATAACTACTATAATATTGTTCCTATGTACAATAATTTTACTACTATAATACTGCTCCGATGTACAAGAATATAACTACTATAGTACTGCTCCTATGTTCAAGAATATAACTACTATAATACTGCTCCTATGTACAAGAATATAACTACTATAATAATGCCTTCTATGTAAAAGAATATAACTGCTATAATACTGCCTCCTATGTACAAGAATATAACTACTATAATACTGCTCCTATGTACAAGAATATAACTACTATAATACTGCCTACTATGTACAAGAATATAACTGCTATAATACTGCTCCTATGTACAAAAATATAACTACTATAATACTGCCTCCTATGTACAAGAATATAACTGCTATAATACTGCTCCTATGTTCAAGAATAAAACTACTATAATATTGTTGATATGTACAAGAATTTAACTACTATAATACTGCTCCTATGTTCAAGAATATAGCTACTATAATACTGCTCCTATGTTCAAGAATATAACTACTATAATACTGCTCCTATGTTCAAGAATATAACTGCTATAATACTGCCTCCTATATACAAGAATATAACTACTATAATACTGCTTCTATGTACGAGAATATAACTACTATAATACTGCTCCTATGTTCAAGAATATAACTACTATAATACTGCCTCCTATGTAAAAGAATATAACTACTATAATACTGCTCCTATGTACAAGAATATACAGTAACTACTATAATACTGCCTCCTATGTAAAATAATATGACTACTATAATACTGCTCCTATGTACAAGAATATAACTGCTATGCTTGTCAATTGATAATACAGATTGTTGTACATGATCAACGTAATGTGCTTCACTGTTGCTTACCATATGGCACATTTTATATTGAATACTGTAAAATGTGTTATGTCTTAATTTGCCTGTGTCTTTCTTATGACATGACAAATAAAAAGAGATTTTGTTAAGAATATAACTGCTATAATACTGCTCCTATGCTCAAGAATATAACTACTATAATACTACTCCTATGTACAAGAATATAACTACTATAATATTGTTCCTATGTACAATAATTTTACTACTATAATACTGCTCCTATGTACAAGAATATAACTACTATAGTACTGCTCCTATGTTCAAGAATATAACTACTATAATACTGCTCATATGTACAAGAATATAACTACTATAATATTGCTCCCATGTACAAAAATATAACTGCTATAATACTGTTCCTATGTACAAGAATATAACTACTATAATACTGCTCCTATGTACAAGAATATAACTACTATAATACTGCTCCTATGTACAAGAATATAACTACTATAATAATGCCTTCTATGTAAAAGAATATAACTGCTATAATACTGCTCCTATGTACAAGAATATAACTGCTATAATACTGCTCCTATGTTCAAGAATATAACTACTATAATATTGTTCCTATGTACAAGAATTTAACTACTATAATACTGCTCCTATGTTCAAGAATATAACTACTATAATACTGCTCCTATGTTCAAGAATATAACTACTATAATACTGCTCCTATGTTCAAGAATATAACTGCTATAATACTGCCTCCTATATACAAGAATATAACTACTAAAATACTGCTTTTTATGTAAAAGAATATAACTACTATAATACTTCTCCTATGTACAAGAATATACAGTAATTACTATAATACTGCCTCTTATGTAAAATAATATGACTACTATAATACTGCCTTCTATGTACAAGAATATAACTACTATACTACTGCTCCTATGTACAGGAATATACAGTAACTACTATAATACTGCTTCCTATATAAATTAATATGACTACTATAATACTGCTCCTATGTACAAGAATATATCTACTATAATACTGCTCCTATGTACAAGAATATAACTACTATAATACTGCTCATATGTACAAGAATATAACTACTATAATATTGCTCCCATGTACAAAAATATAACTGCTATGCTTGTCAACTGATAATACAGATTGTTGTACATGATCAACGTAATGTGCTTCACTGTTGCTTACCATATTGCACTTTTTATATTGAATACTGTAAAATGTGTTATGTCTTAATTTGCCTGTGTCTTTCTTATGACATGACCAATAAAAAGAGATTTTGTTAAGAATATAACTGCTATAATACTGCCTCCTATGTACAAGAATATAACTGCTATAATACTGCTCCTATGTTCAAGAATATAACTACTATAATATTGTTCCTATGTACAAGAATTTAACTACTATAATACTGCTCCTATGTTAAAGAATATAACTACTATAATACTGCTCCTATGTTCAAGAATATAACTACTATAATACTGCTCCTATGTTCAAGAATATAACTGCTATAATACTGCCTCCTATATACAAGAATATAACTACTATAATACTGCTTCTATGTATGAGAATATAACTACTATAATACTGCTCCTATGTTCAAGAATATAACTACTATAATACTGCCTCCTATGTAAAAGAATATAACTACTATAATACTTCTCCTATGTACAAGAATATACAGTAACTACTATAATACTGCCTCTTATGTAAAATAATATGACTACTATAATACTGCCTTCTATGTACAAGAATATAACTACTATAATACTGCTCCTATGTACAGGAATATACAGTAACTACTATAAAACTGCTTCCTATATAAATTAATATGACTACTATAATACTGCTCCTATGTACAAGAATATATCTACTATAATACTGCTCATATGTACAAGAATATAACTACTATAATACTGCTCCCATGTACAAAAATATAACTGCTATGCTTGTCAATTGATAATACAGATTGTTGTACATGATCAACGTAATGTGCTTCACTGTTGCTTACCATATTGCACTATTTATATTGAATACTGTAAAATGTGTTATGTCTTAAATTGCCTGTGTCTTTCTTATGACATGACCAACAAAAAGAGATTTTGTTAAGAATATAACTGCTATAATACTGCTCCTATGCTCAAGAATATAACTACTATAATACTGCTCCTATGTACAAGAATATAACTACTATAATATTGTTCCTATGTACAATAATTTTACTACTAAAATACTGCTCCTATGTACAAGAATATAACTACTATAGTACTGCTCCTATGTTCAAGAATATAACTACTATAATACTGCTCCTATGTACAAGAATATAACTACTATAATAATGCCTTCTATGTAAAAGAATATAACTGCTATAATACTGCCTCCTATGTACAAGAATATAACTACTATAATACTGCTCCTATGTACAAGAATATAACTACTATAATACTGCCTCCTATGTACAAGAATATAACTGCTATAATACTGCTCCTATGTACAAGAATATAACTACTATAATACTGCCTCCTATGTACAAGAATATAACTGCTATAATACTGCTCCTATGTTCAAGAATAAAACTACTATAATATTGTTGATATGTACAAGAATTTAACTACTATAATACTGCTCCTATGTTCAAGAATATAGCTACTATAATACTGCTCCTATGTTCAAGAATATAACTACTATAATACTGCTCCTATGTTCAAGAATATAACTGCTATAATACTGCCTCCTATATACAAGAATATAACTACTATAATACTGCTTCTATGTACGAGAATATAACTACTATAATACTGCTCCTATGTTCAAGAATATAACTACTATAATACTGCCTCCTATGTAAAAGAATATAACTACTATAATACTGCTTCCTATGTACAAGAATATACAGTAACTACTATAATACTGCCTCCTATGTAAAATAATATGACTACTATAATACTGCCTTCTATGTACAAGAATATAACTACTATAATACTGCCTCCTAGCTGTGAGGACGTGTGTCAGTAGCTCTCCTGAGGCTTTGGATGTCTGGAGAAAGCCCAGGGCGGGGCCACTCTGGGTGGGGATGCTCCCCAAGCAAGGCCCAGGCTCCAAGGCCTATTCTGGGAAATAATTCCCAGTCTTCTCACTCCATGGATAATTATCCAGAAGTTTCTTTGGAAGGAAGGAATGTTCCGAGTGCTGCCAGTCCCAGTGCAGCAGGAAGTAAAGATGAAAAGAAAATGTTTGAAGTAAAGAAGGAGACATCGCTGAGTAAGACCATGGCTGCAGGTGTGCAATCCACCCCACCCGCAGGCAGACAGAGGAGAACTTCCCTGGAGAAGCAGACCATGCAGGAGAATCTGCAACAGCCTGTCCTGATACGGTCTGACCGCACACGTTACGGGAGTGGGAACAGCGCAAAAGTCGCCAACCCGACAGATGAGACCAGGGGGAATACTGAAGGAAGGCTTCATGGGGCCACAAGTGCAGTCACTGGGAAGAACCAGGGGCCCAGTCCCCAATCTGGAGATAGTGACCTCACAGCAGTGACCACGGCTGCACCAAGTCCAGTGCAAGGACCAAGCAGAGGGACGCCTGTAAGGAGCCATTCTGTGAGTACACAACCCCCCAATACTCAGCGTGCACCAGAACTATGTCTGGCCGAGCGGATCCCAGCTCTGGTCAAGAGACTAGAGACATTAAAAAGGACAAAACTACAGCTGCAGAAACAGATAGATTGTGTCTATAAGCTAAAGGCAGCAAACCCCAACAATCAGGCCGTCCATGACAAGAAGCTGAGCTCCCTCGCTGTGCAGCTCGCTGAGACTGTGCAGGACATGGAGGCCGTACTGGAGCAGATGGGACCAGTCGCTGAATCCTTCAGGAACCAGCAAAGACTTGAGGGACATGGGGGAAGACCTGCGCCAGAACAATCTCCATCTGTACCCAAGTCTCCAACCTGTCCAGATGACACCCAGCAGGCCTGTGCAAGACCAGTCCTCAGACCAGCCAGCTTCCCTTTTGAGAAAGGGAATTTGTACAGAGAAGTGGGAGAAAGTGTCCAGCAACAGCAAAGACCTGCAGAGACTCCTCAAAAGGTACCACAAGTCCCAGCAGTTTGTGATGTGAAGCAGGACTATGGACTCAAGCCAGAAGGTAACTCTGCAGTAGCAGTGCAGTCACCACAAGCCCTGGGGGGCAGTAGAGAGCAGCAGGACTGTGGACTCTCGTCTGAAGGTAACTCTGCAGTAGCAGTGCAGTCACCACAAGCCCTGGGGGGCAGTAGAGAGCAGCAGGACTGTGGACTCTTGCCTGAAGGTAACTCTGCAGTAGCAGTGCAGTCACCACAAGCCCTGGGGGGCAGTAGAGAGCAGCAGGACTGTGGGCTCTTGCCTGAAGGCAGCAGTGCAGCAGTGGGCTCACAGGTCATGGCTCAGCAGGACTGTCGGGGCTCTGTAGAGCAGGATCATACTGCTAGTGACTGCACTGATATGACTGTATGTGATATTACTGATGATGTTTCTGCAGAGGGGGGCGCTTCACAGTGTGTGTGGGATTTGGGGTCATCTCTAGAGTCAGGTCCACCATTAGATCAGCCTTCAGAGGCTTGTGACTCGCAGAGTATTATGGATGATGGTGGGGAGGGGGCTGTACAGTCTGATGCACAGCACTTCCCCCCTTTAGTTACACCAGGAGTGTCAGACCCTCATAGTGCAGGCGGTCAGCAGCCACCACAGCGCCCCCAAGTACAGCAGGAGGGTGGAACTGGTGGTGTCTCCTCTGGTAATGCCTGGAGCCGTGGGTCACCATCCTTCAGGTCTAATGTAAACTATACAGGTCAGGCTTTTAAGAGGAGGAACGTGGTCAGGTTCAGGCATAGAGGGGTCAAGGAGGAGTTGCCTGACAGGAGGTTTGTGGTCCGTGAACTTCTGTGCCACCAAATGGGTTTCCTGCCATCTAACATCCTGGCAGTGATAAACCTTCCTGACAGGCAGGGGTATGACGTCAGTTTTAAACTCATGTCTGACCTGGACCGCTTCTGGGCTCATTTCGCCCGGGTGAGAGATGCTGATGGCTGGAATAAGTTCAGCCTCATCCCCATCTCTAGACCAGACACAGCAAACGTCACCATAATATTCTGGAACGAGTCGGTACCACACCAGGATATTGTTGTGTGGCTAAAAAGACACTGTGACCTAATGTCAGATCTGACCAAGACCAGGGACGAGGATGGCATATGGACTGGGGGGTGGAAGGTCCTGGTAAAGTTACGGCAGGTTAACAACATCACCCAACATCTGCCCAACTCATTCTTTATTGGCCGGGAGAAAGGGGTATGCTTCTATGCGGGTCAGCCTAGAAAATGTTTTAAATGCGGAAAGGCCGGTCATATTGCGAGTGTGTGCACCCTGGTAAAATGTAATTTATGCGGGGAGATCGGCCATGTCAGCGCCACCTGCCAGAACATCCGGTGCAACCTCTGTGGTAGGATCGGTCACTCGCACAGGGACTGTCCAGACGCCTGGCATAATGTTTGTAAGGACTTCCCTGATGAGGACTTGCTGGAAGTGGCAGATGACCTAGAGGAGGAGACACTGTTGTCAGGGTCAGCAGTGACACCGCCCGAGCCTCAGCACAACATGGGTGACAATATGGGAGACATAGTGCCTGACCAGTCCCAGCCAGGAGCCACTGAGGGGAACGGGGAGGTCACTGAGCAGGTTGTGGGCACGTCGTCTTCTGCCCCTGCATCAATAAATCCGCAGAAGAAACGGAAGAAGGACAAAACCAGCCGTAAGCCTGAGGGGGAATGGACCACTGTCCAAAAACCTTCCAAAAAGAAAGTAGACCCCGGGTCAGGTGTCATGACTATCACGTATAGGTACGGTGTCCTATCAGACTCAGACGCTGAGGAAGAGATGGAGAGAGAGTTAAAGAGGGTGGTAGATGAATTTAATGAGGACCAAGAGGGCGATCCCCCCACAAAAAGGAAACCCCCTCGAGCTAAACGTCTGTCCGAATCAGACATGGAGACAGGTGGTCGGCAGGTGGGCTCAGACTCAGATCCATGATGATGGGGGGAATATCTCTGCTTCTTGTGCTTTGCTTTGCTTTGATGGCTGACTTTACCCTTAAAGTGTTCTCCAGTAATGTGAACAGTGTCAGAGTGAGGAGGACCAGGCATGTGGTTTATGAACATCTAAGGTCTCTTGATGCTGATGTCTTTTTCTTACAAGAGACACGTTTGAATACATTAGGACTCTTACGGGAAGCCGAGCGTGAATGGCGGTCTGGTCCATCCTTTTGGTCACTGGCTGTAGAACCAAGTGCCGGGGTCTCTATCCTCTTTAACACCAATGATGTAACTATACATAGGTTGACAGAGGTATTGATGGGAAGGTGCCTAATTCTGGAAGTTACTATTCGGGGTAGGAGGCTCCGTCTTATAAATATCTATGGTTCGCAGACAGTGACTGAAAGGGTTAACCTTTATAATGAAGTGAAGCCATATCTCTTCACATCTATCCCTGTCATCATGGCTGGAGATTTCAATGCGACCAGGACATCTTGTGACAGGACCTCTAATAGGCCTCTTACCAGAGACTCCAAGGTCCTAAACAGAATTATTCAACAGGCCGGGTTGTCAGATGTGTTTGTGCAGGGTGGTCGGAAACCAAAATTTACTTATTTTTGTGGTGAAAGAAGAAGTCGGATAGATTTAGCTCTGGTGAGTCCTACAGAGAACATTGGTGAAAAAGATGAGAAGATCGTCCCTTATTCAGACCATCTGGCCTTATATTTCTGTTTGGGTGTCACAAAGTGTTCTGGGACAGGTAGAGGGTTATGGAGACTTAATTCCAGTCTATTAGAAGACCCTTCGGTTCAGAGCCATGTTCACTCTCTTATACGGAGTCAGCTAGAGAGAGTGGACTTTTATGACAATATGGCCGACTGGTGGGAGGATGTCAAGGATGAGATCAGATCCCTCTTAAAGAGACTGTCAGTTATAAAGGGGAAGAGTAAGTATGGCCAGTATCTCAAGCTGCGGAAAGAATTGGAGTCACTATATTCGGCGGGAGGGGATGACCAACAAAGGATAGACCGGCTGAAATCTGAGATAAGGCAGTATCAGTACAGCAGGTATACCTCCCTGGTTCTTGAACGGGATTATGGGACCTTAGGGTCTCCTGATCCCTTTGAGAATTGCCGGGAGCGAGTGGCAAATAAATCTGTCACCGGTCTCACTGACCCCCAGGGTGTTTTGCAAGAATCTCGGGAGGGTATCCTGGGGGTGGTGAGATCTTACTATGCTGACTTGTTTCAGAGGAAGGTTTTGGATAGAGACAAGATGACCCAATTCTTGGAGGCAACTCCGCTCCCTGATACTAATGATTTGGACTTTTCTCCTTTGACAGCAGATTTGACGGTGGCGGAGGTTAAAGAGGCAATTGATAAGTTACATCTGAAGAAGGCACCAGGTCCAGATGGGATAACAGCAGAATTCTATAGGACATTCAGAGACCTCTTGGCCCCAATCCTCGTGGATGTATATACAAATTGTCTAGAAAGTCACCTGATGCCTCCATCCATGAGAGTGTCCTCGCTGATTCTGCTGTCCAAAGGTAAAGAGCCGAGTGACATCAAGAACTGGAGGCCGATTGCCCTCTTGAATGTCGACAGAAAGATTCTGGCAAAAATTCTGTTTTCTAGATTAGTTTGTCTGTCCTCAGCACTGTTGTCAGGCTGTCAGTTTGGCACAGTAGAAGGGCGGAACATCTCTGGAGCAGTCATCTCGATAAGGGAGATGTTTGAGAGATGTAAAGCCCTGAGGGGTGGGAGATATGTTGTGAGTCTGGACCAGGCTAAAGCCTTCGACAGAGTAGATCATGAGTATCTATGGGCCACTTTGTCAAAGTACGGTATTCCGGGGCAATTCATCGATTGGCTGAAGACTCTGTATTGCGAGGCTGAGAGCTTTCCTCTGGTCAATGGTTGGCAGGGTGATACCTTCAGGGTTGAGGCAGGGGTGAGACAGGGTTGCCCACTGAGTCCGCTGCTGTATGTATTTGCCTTAGACCCATTCTTGAGGTCACTGCAGGAGTGTGGTTTTCAAGGGGTGCCAGTCCCCCATTGCCTGCCCCTGAGTGTTGTTGCCTATGCGGATGATGTAACTGTAGTGATATCTGAGCCTCGTGAGGTGGAGATGTTGTCTGCGGCCATCAGAAGTTACTCGGAGGCCTCAGGGTCTCTGGTCAACCTTGAGAAGAGTCAAGCTCTCTGGATATCAGACAGTGATCCAGACTTTGATCTGCCACAATTTGTGAGAGCCTCCACCTATATTAAAATCCTAGGGGTCAAATTTGGGAGGAATGATAACGCCAAACTAAATTGGGAAGAGAAGTTGGAAGCCGGAAATGCAAAGGTTCAGCGATGGAAGAACTGGAGGCTGACCTATAGAGAAAGGGTTAAAATGTTGAAGACTTACCTGGTCCCTGTCTTCTTGTATGTCTCTGTCGTTTTTCCTTTGCCGGAATCTTTCTCCGCTAGGCTCTTTAGCCTGTTCTTCCAACTGTTGTGGGGGAACAGGTTGAACCTGATAAAAAGAGGGATCACCTACCTACAGAGGAGAGAGGGTGGGTTGGATATGCTGAATCCAAGGGTGTTCTTTGACTCCATGTTTCTAAAAGTTAATTTTGGTTGCCTGGACTCAGAGAACAGCTTCCTGTGGGTGAATAGTATCAGGGACTGGATAATGCCTTTTGCAGAGTCTTGGGTGCGAGGCGGCAGTCTCAAGAGGGGTCGATGGACGAGTGACTACCTCCCCCAGTACCTGGACTATGGACTGAAGTGTGTGAGAAGGTGGAAGATAGAGAAGTCCTACATTGAGGGTAAGCCAAGGAAAGATCTATACGTGAGGGTCTGTAGGGCTTTCTTTTGTTCTCCACTTGTCTTGAGGGATTGTGTGACTAGCACTTTACAAGAAAGTCTGAAGCTCCTCAATGGGAATCGACTCCCCGCCAAATTATTTGACATAGCTTGGTTGTCATTACATGGAAAGCTATTTGTTAGGGGTAACCTGAAATTTTTAAGTGTTTCAGATAGGAACTGTCCTCTCGGTTGTCAGCAGGAGGAGACGATGGAGCACTTAATATCTGACTGCAGGGGTGGGAGGAGAATATGGGAAGAGGTGTCACAAAAGCTAAACATCCCATTACTGCAGTCCCTGACTTATGCTGATATAATCTATGCTGTTCCATCCAGAAATAGGAATGTAGACAGGGGGACAATGTACCTGATCATTTCTGTCATAAAATACTACCACTGGCACATGAGAACTCGCGTGTCTATACACAATGAGCCATTCCACCACACCACAGCCGTGAGCCAAATAATGTCTGAGCTCCAGTGGGTTAAGTCATTAGAGATAAAGAGCAACCCGAATAATAGGAAATTATGGAGAAATGTGTCTTTGGTTTAAAACAGAAAATATGATGTTATTTTGTGTGTTTTTTTTTTTTTTTTCTCTTCTTTTTCCTCCCCAGCAAATGTGGACTTTCTAAGTTTAATATGATTCTATAGTCATTTTAGTTGAGTAGTCATTGTGTGTACAATGCCTGTTATTTTTTGTTTTTGTAAGAATGTATTTTAATTGTATTTTTTTGTTTGTTTTCACAATAAAAATTGCCTCCTATGTAAAATAATATGACTACTATAATACTGACTTCTATGTACAAGAATATAACTACTATAATACTGCTCCTATGTACAGGAATATACAGTAACTACTATAATACTGCTTCCTATATAAAATAATATAACTACTATAATACTGCTCCTATGTACAAGAATATATCTACTATAATACTGCTCCTATGTACAAGAATATATCTACTATAATACTGCCTACTATGTACAAGAATATAACTACTATAATACTGCTTCTATGTACAATAATATAACAATAATATTTTCACTTATGGAAAAGAATATCAATGCTACCATAGTGTCCCCATTGAACAATAGTAGACTATATTATACTTGCATACTACTATAATACTCCCCCTATGGACAAGATCAGGACATGTAAATGCACTTTTCACATCTCCAGGAAATTGCTCACTAACACATAACATCCTCCATGGTAAGTGCTAAGAGCTTTTGCAGATTTCACTCCATGATTTGGTTGTTATAGGCACAAATGACTATCATTTACTTATTTACAAAGAAATCAATGACCCTTTTCCTGAATAGCATTTTAGTTAATGGCTGTAATTTTGTCTGCAGGGTTTTGTAATGAAGTGCGGCAGACCTTGTGTGCTCAGGGTCTTGTAAGGGTAAGTGCATAGAGAAGACAAAACAATATTCTCTTCCCCTCTTTACAGTGAGTAAAACTCTTGGGCAGTGCTCAATACTACGACGAGGCTTTCTCTGCTATCATCTCAGCACATTACCTCCTACTAAACACTTTTTTTTTAGGATCTATGTCACAAATTGCTTGTGCATAGCACTTGGCTAACTTTTTTGATTGTTGTAGACAACGGCAGACTACAAATTAACATAAGGGATTTGCTGTGTGCCAGGCACTAAAGTTTATCTCCTGCTCTACCATCAGTCCCATCAACATGGAGGAACAGACTTCTTTATAACCTGATCTCCCATAAAGTGGTATGCCACTGAAAGAGCCACAGGTGAGCTGGACTTCTGCTTTATACTTAGTATGAAATATCACAAAAGAGTGTTTGATATCCATGTAGTCATATTAAACTGTACAATATAGACAGTGAACACATTTTTTATGGTGGTTGGTAGTGAGGAGCGGCAGGGGCAATATTCGAATATTTGCGATATTTCACAAATGTTTTGTAGAATATTTGTCATATATTTGCGAATTCGAGAATTCGTGATTATTTTTTGGATTGCGAAAATCGGCTATGTAATATTTCGTAAAGCGTGCGTAATGCAGGCGTGGGTCATTGTTGCTACATTTTTTAAGCTGCTAGAAGTTTCCTGAGACTGGAGAAAATGGTTGGCACGGCAGAACATTACAATGCCTTTATATGCAGATAGAGTGCTCCAATATATTCACGACTGCGCTAATCGGCAATTAATGATGCGCATATTTTTGCGCAATACGTGCAACTTCACATTTTAGCAGGTCTGACTACATATTACTGATTGGTGCACTAAGTATTGTTGTGACATCACAGCACTATGTCTGCAGCATGAATGTATGTATGTATGTACACTAATCCCTATCACACTACCTAATGTAATGAGTGGAAAGCACAGAGCACAGTAATGACACTGCTCTCTCTCTCAGAACTCAAAAAAACAGTAGAAAATGGGAGGTTCTTATATTGTAAGGGGTAGGCAACTTTCCTATTGGTTGCTTGGGATGTTGCTTAGCTCAAACAAAGACATTGCAGCCTTCTCATTGGCCCACAAGCAAGAAGCAGGGAGGGACCATGGGTTCAGATGAAAAAAAAATCTAGAATATTCAAAAATACGAATATATATCACTATATTCTAAATATTCTGATATTCACGATTAATTAAGTGCCGATATTCGCGATTAATATTCGCTATTCGAATATTCCGGCCCAACACACTGTGGCTGGTAGATGGCACAATTTTTTCCTTCATCTCAGTAATATAAGGTTTAGTTTTTTACGCCTGTGAAGAAAATAGCTTTTTAAGTGCCAAAAATGCAATTACTATTCTGAAATACGCCTATATTATGCATATTTAAGGAGCAGATGGCGGCGCAACTGTTAGTTATGCCTCTATTTACGACTGGCTCCCGCCAGGTCTAAAATGCCGATCTTAATAAATGTGCCTCTATGTGTTGGAAGAGGGCTCTTCCCCCAACCTATATCCAACACAGCTTCACTAGTATTATTTGCACTGGAGTGAATACTAATAAGGCCCCATTCACATGACTAATTTTGGATTGCGGATTGGATGCGGACCCATTCATTGCATCCGTATGTTCATTACACAGTCCCGCAAAAAAGATAGAACATGTCCTATTCTTGTCCATTTTGCGGACAAGAATAAGCATTGTTACAATGAGTCCGCCAAAAAAAAAGGATACAACACGGACGCCACATGGACATCATCCGTATTTTTTGCTGACCTGCGTTTTGCAGACCGCAAAATATATATGGTCGTGTAAATAAGGTCTAAGGCTGCGGACCCTGTTTGGATCTGTGATGTTCCATCTGGGAGAGGTAGAGACCTGACACTACATACAGCCCCCATGAGTCTTTCGCTGGGTTGTAAACACAGATTGCAGGTCACTAATGGCTGTAACACTGGAGAAGTAAAAATGCGCTCAGAACTTAATCATTTGATATATATACTGTATTAAGGTTAAATGCTTTTATTATTTTTTTTTTTAAACCAGAAAACCCCTTTAAGGGTGGTTACTGAAAGTATTTTGTCCATCAACCATTGTTCTCATTGACTTTCTTCACATTAGTTTAGCTATATGAGCACCGAGATAATAAACTCAAGGATAGTTGGCTATGAAAAGAGATATGGTCAATTTATTGACCATCTAAGTACAGAAACTTGAAGGAAGACCAATACGCCCATGTGGATTCAGCTCCTACTGAGTAATCGTGTTTGGATTGACCCTACAGTGGACCAGAGGATCCTCTGTGGGCTCAGCGTGTCCTGACTCAAGAGGGTTGATGAACATCTCTTTCAGAAGTCAGCCTCGTCAGAAGTTAAATTTGGAGTTTGTCACAAGGAGCTATTAATATTTTGGGGTTAATTTACCCATAACTATTCATTATGGCTGCTTTTTCTCCTCGTGGAGAGCATCAGAGATGGCTTAGGGAGTCCTATAAGCCATGCAATTCTCCCTGGGAAAACAGATATGTAGATTAGCTCCCTCCCAAGGATAAAAAGCTTTCTCTCTAGTGCCACCTACCGGAGGTGGCTGCATTATAGTCAGTGTCCATCCTTTAAAATCCCTTGCAACTATATTATTATTATTTATTTTAAATTTATGGTGCTGTACATCCAGCTGGGGTTACACAGAAATAAAAACACAGTAAACAAGAAACTATTAACAGACTGGTACAGAGGGGTAGAGGACACTCTTACAATCTATGAGGTATCCTGGTAGGTGGCACTACAGAGAACTTTCTTTCCCCTCGAAGGTGAGCTAATCTGCATATCTTAGGTCTTATCTTGGTACATATTTGAATCCTGAATATTACTTGGACACTATATAGTGGTATTATTTGGCATGTACATGAAAGTCTTATCTTGGTGCATATTCGAATACTAAATATTACTTAGTCAAGTCTATGGAAGTACAGGGTGAGTCAAAAGTCTCAGGACACCCTTTTAATTCAGAAACTAAACAGAAAATAAAATATCTAAATACCCCAGTAAGTAATGGGTGAGGGGGCCTATATTTTAGGCTATGTCTGAAATATGGCTGCCATCTTGAAAGCCGCCATATTGGATCAAGGTCAAAATTTTCCAGTGGGAAGGGGGTCTTGTAGCATATCCAAGAAGAATTTTCTCAGAAATCGATTGCCACAATCAGATTTGCATTATCTCTTGTGGTTCAAAAGTTATCTACCCAGAAAGTTTAAAACTTCAAAGTTCTGTGTTCAGCACCAGGACAACACATTGAACACGTCAAATTGCTGTGCATCACAGGAAAAGTTCCTGGTTGTTGTTGATAACTTTTGAACCACATGAGATATTGCAAATCTGATTGCGGTAATCACTCGATTTCTGACAAAATTCTGGTCTTCTTTAATATGTTACATTACCATTGGAAAAATTTGCCCTTGATCCCAATATGACAACTTTCAAGATGGTGGCCATGTTCCACCTAAGAGGTCCCCTCACCCATTACTTTCTCGGCTATTAAGATATTTTATTTTCCCTTTAGTTTTTTTAAAAGGGTGTCCTGAGACTTTTGACTCACCCTGTAGTATGTGGATACATATGGCAGTTTTATCGTAGTATATATTTGAATACAAAATTTTACTTGAGCACCATATAGTGGTATTATGTGGGATATATGTGACAGTTATATCTTGGTACATATTTGAATACTGAATATTACTTAGACACTATATAGTGGTTTTATTTGGAAATATATATATATATATATAGAAAACACAAATAGTGCAGCAGCACAGTCAGATAAGGTGTACCGGGTGCAAAATCCCCACAGAGGTCGGCTCTTCCTCCACGTAGTATATCAGACGAATGAAGAGGCAGCACTTCCAGTATAGCGTAAACGGGTGAGGACCCCAAATTTATTAAAGCGACTTTTCGGCCTGCTCAATGAGGCCTTTCTCAAGCCTCAAGCTTGAGAAAGGCCTCATTGAGCAGGCCGAAAAGTCGCTTTAATAAATTTGGGGTCCTCACCCGTTTACGCTATACTGGAAGTGCTGCCTCTTCATTCGTCTGATATATATATATATATATAAAAAAAGAAAAATAATGGCGGCACTGGAGACAGGTAGTATGGGTGCTACGTCCAGGGATATAGCTGCTTACCCCAGATGAACAGAGATGAAACAAGGACAGCACTCCAAGTAGAAAAGTGGTATTTAATCACCCATGCAAATGCCATCTGCATGGGTGATTAAATACCACTTTTCTACTTGGAGTGCTGTCCTTGTTTCATCTCTATATATATATATATATATATATATATATATATATATACAGGGAGTGCAGAATTATTAAGCAAGTTGTATTTTTGAGGATAAATTTTATTATTGAACAACAACCATGTTCTCAATGAACCCAAAAAACTCATTAATATCAAAGCTGAATATTTTTGGAAGTAGTTTTTAGTTTGTTTTTAGTTTTAGCTATTTTAGGGGGATATGTGTGTGTGCAGGTGACTATTACTGTGCATAATTATCAGGCAACTTAACAAAAAACAAATATATACCCATTTCAATTATTTATTTTTACCAGTGAAACCAATATAACATCTCAACATTCACAAATATACATTTCTGACATTCAAAAACAAAACAAAAACAAATCAGTGACCAATATAGCCACCTTTCTTTGCAAGGACACTCAAAAGCCTGCCACCCATAGATTCTGTCAGTGTTTTGATCTGTTCACCATCAACATTGCGTGCAGTAGCAACCACAGCCTCCCAGACACTGTTCAGAGAGGTGTACTGTTTCCCTCGTTGTAAATCTCACATTTGATGATGGACCACAGGTTCTCAATGGGGTTCAGATCAGGTGAACAAGGAGGCCATGTCATTAGATTTTCTTCTTTTATACCCTTTCTTGCCAGCCACGCTGTGGAGTACTTGGACGCGTGTGATGGAGCATTGTCCTGCATGAAAATCATGTTTTTCTTGAAGGATGCAGACTTCTTCCTGTACCACTGCTTGAAGAAGGTGTCTTCCAGAAACTGGCAGTAGGAATGGGAGTTGAGCTTGACTCCATCCTCAACCCGAAAAGGCCCCACAAGCTCATCTTTGATGATACCAGCCCAAACCAGTACTCCACCTCCACCTTGCTGGCGTCTGAGTTGGACTGGAGCTCTCTGCCCTTTACCAATCCAGCCACGGGCCCATCCATCTGGCCCACCAAGACTCACTCTCATTTCATCAGTCCATAAAACCTTAGAAAAATCAGTCTTGAGATATTTCTTGGCCCAGTCTTGACGTTTCAGCTTGTGTGTCTTGTTCAGTGGTGGTCGTCTTTCAGCCTTTCTTACCTTGGCCATGTCTCTGAGTATTGCACACCTTGTGCTTTTGGGCACTCCAGTGATGTTGCAGCTCTGAAATATGGCCAAACTGGTGGCAAGTGGCATCTTGGCAGCTGCACGCTTGACTTTTCTCAGTTCATGGGCAGTTATTTTGCGCCTTGGTTTTTCCACACGCTTCTTGCGACCCTGTTGACTATTTTGAATGAAACGCTTGATTGTTCGATGATCACGCTTCAGAAGCTTTGCAATTTTAAGAGTGCTGCATCCCTCTGCAAGATATCTCACTATTTTTGACTTTTCTGAGCCTGGCAAGTCCCTCTTTTGACCCATTTTGCCAAAGGAAAGGAAGTTGCCTAATAATTATGCACACCTAATATAGGGTGTTGATGTCATTAGACCACACCCCTTCTCATTACAGAGATGCACATCACCTAATATGCTTAATTGGTAGTAGGCTTTCGAGCCTATACAGCTTGGAGTAAGACAACATGCATAAAGAGGATGATGTGGTCAAAAGACTCATTTGCCTAATAATTCTGCACTACCTGTAGATATATATATATATATATATATATATATATATATATATCTATATATTTGGAAACGGACAGCACTTCCAATAGAAAACCGTGATTTATTCAGCCCATGTGGCACAGTGAGGCAACCTTTCTCAAGCTCTGTGTCCGAGCCGAAACGTTGCCTCACTGTGCCACATGGGCTGAATAAATATCACGGTTTTCTATTGAAAGTGCTGTCCATTTCTTTCTATATTTCTGGGTAAGAAGTTACACCCTGGGACATAGCACCCATGACTACTTTTGTGAATTGGTGCTGACATATCTTTTCTTTTTGTATATATATATATATATATATATATATATGGAAGCTTTACCTTTGTACATATTTGAATGCCAAATATTACTTGGGCAGTATATGATGGTATTATGTGGGATATGCATGGCAGTCTTATCTTGGTACATATTTAAATACTGAATTTTACATGCGCACTATGTGGTGGTATGTGGGATATGTATGGGAGTTTAATCCCCATACCATATTTCAGTACAGCATAGCATGTGGTCACTTTAAGGTGGTATTACATGGGCTACATATAGCAGTTTAATCTTGGCACTATATGTCAGTGTAATCATATTTTGTGGGCTGCAACTCTGTCTTAAAATGGCAATCTGAGGTACTGTAGCCCTACCTTACATATTGACAAGGCCCCCATTTTCAGTAAAACTCGCCCTGATGGTAGACTCTGAAAATGTTTACTCTAGTAGACCAAAGTTCCTTATTCCTAGAAAATTGTTCAAAATTCTGCTGTTCACCCCAAAAACTACATTAAAGCGACAGGCTGAGCACTAAGCAGATGCTAATTGTGTCTTCAGACCAGTGTCAGGCATCAGCAAGTTAAATGAACTCCAGTAGTTAAGGTTTTTAAATGAGGTTTTGTATAAGTACCATGAAGTTGTGAAGAAAACATTAGCTCAAGGACACATTTATCATGGTGTAATTGATACACCAGCTAATTAAGCTAGGTCTTAGAGGATTTGGATAAACCTGTGTTGTGGGACTTGCAGACTAAAGGGTTGAATGTGATGACACGTTCCTACAGTAATGAATGACAATGTACTGAAAGAATTGAATGCTAGGAACTTTTGTTGCCTCTCTCTCTCTCAAGAAATTTGAGTTTGTCAGAATCAGTTTTTGGAAAATTCGTGACAAATTCAGACTCGGTAGAATCTATTTGCTCATCTCTATTCCAGAACTGAGAGCCACTGAGCAGCGTAAAGGGTGAGCTTTACCAGTGTTCGAAATTAAAAAATTGAAGGAGTCCATTTACATTAAATAACCATTGGCTGAGCCTGGCAAAGATTACTCAACCACCCAAACATCCAATATTTATGGTGGGGCCTACTAATTCTCCTCCAATGGCAGATGATGGATTTCAGCATGCTCAATCTTTTGGTTCTTGAGGGAGGTAAACCGACAACTGGTTATTCTCCTCTACCTAGTGAGAACACAAGCAGAACATGCATGTGCATGAGAAGTTTGAGAGGGACAGCTGTTGGCCAAATAAGCTTGTCCAACTCAAAGATTTCTAAGGCTACTTTCACATTAGCGGCAGCCTTCTCCGGCAGGCTGTTCCGGCAGTTGAACAGCCTGCTGGATCTGTGCTGTGTGCCGCCGGAACAGCATGCCGGAGAAGGCTGCCGCTAGTGTGAAAGTAGCCTAAGGTGTATGGCAGTGAAGTAAAGAAAGAGGAGAAGATCAACTTGACACTCCTTATGGTGGTACCAGGAAAGAAGACTGGTAATCTCTTCCCCACTCATATTCATCTACACAATGGTATTCTGTTGCTTTTAGAGTGTTGTAGTCAACAAAGTTGAACAAATTGGACAATCTGTGGAAGGATAGCATTCTAGTAGGGAAAACTTTTTGGAAAGTATTGATTTAAATGAAGGTGGCCTGAAGCTTAATCTTCAGCTTTTGATAGTTCGGAGGTAGAAATAACACACGTGCAGCTTGTATGCTTGCACAAGGGAGCTGTGGATAAGAGACCAGCCACCCAAATAGATAAAGAACACTGTTCTGTCTATTAAGGGTTTATCTGTTCTACAAAATGCCCTGAAATGCAGATTTTTTTAAGGGGTTCCAAGAACTTTCAGCCATGCAATCACATCTCTCTCTCTTCTGGTGGGCAATTATTGTTTATTAGACTAAGTGGACTCTTAAGTATTCCAATGAGTACCATGTAATGCTACATTTGCCCTACAGTTGGAATACATGGAGACTTTCTGTAGCGTTCCATGTGTTACTTGTGGTTTTGATGTGTTTTTGAGGCAGATCTCACCCTTCCATTGAAAGGTGTAAAATCCTCACCAAAAATCGCAAACATAATTAACGTGCTGTGGATTTCTAAATCCGAATGGCAGGTCAATTTCTGTATGAAATGAAGAAGGAAAGTGTACATGAGATTTGTCTAATCGCATACACTTTGCTGAACTGTATTACGCTGAAGTTTTTCCACACGACAATCCGTGTGGAAAAAAAGTGCATAATCTGCAAAGTGTGCAGTAGCCTAAGCAATTACACATAGGTCACTAGTGAGAAATTAGGTAAAGACCACAATAGAGACACTCCATGACAAGCCCTTGGTTCTCAGCAACTAATGTTTTGGAAGTATTTGCCAAGGAACTTTTTATGTCCAGTCCTGAAGTAGAAGAGTTGACAAAATAAGCTCTGCAATATTTCCACATACCGTATAACACACATAGAGGTATCTCTCAGAGAAATAGAACCATCTCACTGGTGTCACCTTTCAATGTCCAACTTTTTAACACAATTTGGAACATAGCAAGGAAAACAGCCAAGCCATATATTCATTTGCAGACATCTGTTTCAGGATGTTTGCACCTCACCAGTACAGAGTAGGATTCTGATTGCTCCATGGGAAAGTAATATAAAAAGAGCTACTGTATCTCCTAGTACTTCCCGTAAGTTGCATCCAAGGCATCTCATTCAGCCAGGCAGAATCTTACTCTACACTGATGAGGGGCAAAAACCCAGAAACAGTTGTCTGCAGAATAATATTTGGCTTGGCTATTTTCCCTTGTCATGTTCTGAAGCTTGTTAACCATATACCTACCACCACACAACTTTATATGTTGAGGTGGTAGGCAGTTAGCTGTGGCTAGTTATATAGCACACTTGCATGCACCCTTTTTTTAATAAAAATAAAATAGAAATATATTTATTAATTTCAGCAATTGTATAGCAGACTTTGTGTGTGTAAAACATACAAATGTACACACTTTTTTTTTCATTTTTCTTTCATAAAAAATTGTATAAAAATATGGGTATTCATTTTAGTTATATTTGGAATAGCTTTTTACCCAAAATAAATACCTTGGAGGGTTAACATTTAAAAAAGAAAACAGTCAAGATAAATACCTTAGGGGTCAACATTTAAAAAAACAGTCACTTTGAAGGAGTTTCTAATGTTTTGGCACATGGTCTGATCTGAAGTCTGATAAAGTTTTAGGATGTGCTGGTGGGGGTTCTGATAAAGATAGGGGGTATGATTCGGGGGGTCTGAACTGAGGTCTGATGAAGATTAGGAGTCTGGTGAAGATTGGGGGTCTGATCTGAGGTCTGATGAAGATTGGGGGTCTGATGAAGATTGGAAGTCTGGTGAAGATTGAGGGTCTGATCTGAGAACAGATTATTATTTTTTTCTTATTATCCTCCTTTAAACCTAGGTGTGTCTTATAATCAGGTGCGTCTTATAAAGCAAAAAATACAGTAAATAGTTATTTGCAGTTAGATAGTTCCATTACTTAAACAAGAATTGGCCTATTAAGGAAGGGGGGGGGGGTTAAACCTTGTGGTAATGAAGCAATTAAAAAGTCAGACTTTGACTCATAGATAGCCTCTCCCAGAAGGTGGCAATAGTTAGACTGTTCTCTTTCTTTTGGACATATCTCTGCAAATTATTTTGCCATGGAACATTGCCAGTAAGTCTCCTTAAGGATAGCGAGCACCTCGCCCAATCTACATATAACATAAGCGCAACATGTCATGTCACTGTGTTTCTGACCTGAAGGCCTCTTCCCTGTTTTCTTCTCCTTCCATCTCTTAACAGATCGTCTGTCTGGCGACCTAGTGCATTTATTCATCCATTTTGTAGATGATGCCCTGGAATTCATACCGATGAACGATAATTTTTATGTCAACAGAAAATATGCGATCAATGACAAACCAACCAAACTTCTCGTTTGATTGTTTTGCACTACTCAATAATTGTCCACTTTCGCTCAATTATATGATTTTGATCGCCCCCTTTACCTAGTGTCACATGACACTGTGTACTACGTAATATAACACAATCATTATAAAAATAGAAAAAAATGGAGACAGAATACCAACTACAACATTTTTATGAATTTCCTTAAGGCTTTCAAGGCTAGGTCTACTGGTAGACATGTCTCCTGTGGCACACCAAAGGTTAAAGAAGTCCATTCCCTACACCGCCGGGGAATCTTCTATTGAATTTAGTGAATCTGTCATTGACGCCAAGTGAGAGATGTGTACAGATGCTTAGAGTTACATCAATTTCAAGCCCCAGTGATAAACTCGGTTGGTGGCTTTGTCCATAGGGAGGTCTCTGTTCACATATCACATACAGGTTAGTGAAACTTCAGACCACCAGCCTCTCCGCAAGACACCGGGACTGGGAAATGATATTAACTCTGCTTAATGGCCTGTAAATGTGTCAGGACAATGCCACCTAGAGCCAGTAATGTCTGCCTCCTTGTGTGAAGTCTCGATGACTTAACCACAGCAAGCCCAAGTATAATTACTGCTAATGAGTTTCTTTATGCACCGCGTTCGAGTCAAAACACACAGTGCTCAAATAACTGTGTGTGGAAAAGATGTTGTGCGAGATAAAAAGAGGCAAGAGATAAGCAAAAACTCCCTGTGCAAATTTTTGTATGATTGGGCAGTGGTGACCGGAGACAAGTAGGCACGTTGACTACTTAACTGGGATGGCCAATTTCGCCAACCTTTTGTAATACTATTCTGTTGTTTTTAGTATAGTTACACCGTGTGACAAAATGTATCGCTACATGGTGGCTTTTGGAATCCACTGATTCCAATAGACATTGAAAGTCCTCCAGAAAAGAGATATGTAGCTTGGATAATGGTTGGGGTCCTGATTTCGCGGGGTGGGACCTGTATCACCCCCGATGGAGCATTTGAGTAGAGGTTAGTCTGGATAGGTCCCCCAAAAGGGGGTCTGTGACCTCCAAAATGAGTTTCAAAGTGAGAACACTGCCAAGTAAAGTATGTGCCCTGAATCATAACCATACCTTTTTTGTGAAAATGTAGTTCTCCAGTCCTAAAAAAAACACTTCTTTTTATATTTATAAAAAATAATGTCAGCAGCACAGTGTGGATGAGACCACAAAATTTTTCAGGGTTGGACCAGAGTTGAACTATTTTAACCAGTTTAATTGTAAATTGAGAATGACAACTGTATACCAAGTTTTTAAGGGAAACTTCTGAGTAGATCATTAATGTTTTTAAATCCTGCCATGTACTAAACAGCAGTTCAAATATGTTTTCCTTTTCAATTGGCAGCAACATCTTCATTCACCTTGTGATATCACTAGATCATCATGACCTGTGGTTTTCTGCCTAAATGTTTTATAAACTCTATTGGGGTCATTTATCAAACTGGTGTAAAGTAGAACTGGCTTAGTTGCCCATAGCAACTAATCAGATTCCACCTTTCATTTTCCAAAGGAGCTGTCAAAAATGAAAGATGGAATCTAACTGGTTGCTATCAAATACCAGATTGATAAATGACTAGAATTGAGTGAACCCGAACTGTAAAGTTCGGGTTCGTACCGAACTTTAGCTTTTTTTGGACCCGAACCCGAACATTTACGTAAAAGTTTGGGTTCGTGTTCGGTGTTCGGCGCTTTTTATGGCGCTTTTTGAAAGCGTTTAACTGTGTGACCTTAGAAGCCATCACAGCCATGCCCACTATTGGCATGGCTGTGATTGGCCAACTGCAGCATGACCCAGCCTCTATATAAGGCTGAGTCACGTAGCGCTGCACGTTACTCTGCTATTCTTAGTGTAGGGAGCGGATGCTGCTGCTGTCAGGCACAGATCAGGGATAAATACTAAGAAGAACTGCCTTATAACTCAGCAATCTCAATCCAATGTGTTTTGTGGGTGCAGTGCACAGTTTTTTTTTAGCCTGCACTGAGCCAACTTCTGTTGAAAATGCTTTTTTTTTTTACTTCAGTTTGTCACTATGAATACCTAATCGGCAGCCATTTTATGCAGACATGCTGGTGCAGCACTATCTATCTGCATGTCTGCTAGTCCAGAAATACAGCTTTTTTACTGACTGTGCTTAAAAATATTAATATAGTGCACCAGCACTATCTATCTACATGTCTGCTAGTCCAGAAATACAGCTTTTTTGCTGACTGTGCTTAAAATTTTTTTTTTTCATATACTGGTCATCTTTGATTACACGTGCACTGTCACATTTAGGCCACAAATACGGCCATTAGGTTACTGCGGTTGAAATAAACCCTGTGTTAATATACTGCTCATTTTGAATTTAACGTACATACACTGCGTGCAGAATTATTAGGCAAATGATTATTTTGACCACATCATCCTCTTTATGCATGTTGTCTTACTCCAAGTTGTATAGGCTCAAAAGCCTACTACCAATTAAGCATATTAGGTGATGTGCATCTCTGTAATGAGAAGGGGTGTGGTCTAATGACATCAACACCCTATATTAGGTGTGCATAATTATTAGGCAACTTCCTTTCCTTTGGCAAAATGGGTCAAAAGAAGGACTTGACAGGCTCAGAAAAGTCAAAAATAGTGAGATATCTTGCAGAGGGATGCAGCACTCTTAAAATTGCAAAGCTTCTGAAGCGTGATCAACGAACAATCAAGCGTTTCATTCAAAATAGTCAACAGGGTCTCAAAAAGCGTGTGGAAAAACCAAGGCGCAAAATAACTGCCCATGAACTGAGAAAAGTCAAGCGTGCAGCTGCCAAGATGCCACTTGCCACCAGTTTGGCCATATTTCAGAGCTGCAACATCACTGGAGTGCCCAAAAGCACAAGGTGTGCAATACTCAGAGACATGGCCAAGGTAAGAAAGGCTGAAAGACGACCACCACTGAACAAGACACACAAGCTGAAACGTCAAGACTGGGCCAAGAAATATCTCAAGACTGATTTTTCTAAGGTTTTATGGACTGATGAAATGAGAGTGAGTCTTGATGGGCCAGATGGATGGGCCCGTGGCTGGATTGGTAAAGGGCAGAGAGCTCCAGTCCGACTCAGACGCCAGCAAGGTGGAGGTGGAGTACTGGTTTGGGCTGGTATCATCAAAGATGAGCTTGTGGGGCCTTTTCGGGTTGAGGATGGAGTCAAGCTCAACTCCCAGTCCTACTGCCAGTTTCTGGAAGACACCTTCTTCAAGCAGTGGTACAGGAAGAAGTCTGCATCCTTCAAGAAAAACATGATTTTCATGCAGGACAATGCTCCATCACACGCGTCCAAGTACTCCACAGCGTGGCTGGCAAGAAAGGGTATAAAAGAAGAAAATCTAATGACATGGCCTCCTTGTTCACCTGATCTGAACCCCATTGAGAACCTGTGGTCCATCATCAAATGTGAGATTTACAAGGAGGGAAAACAGTACACCTCTCTGAACAGTGTCTGGGAGGCTGTGGTTGCTGCTGCACGCAATGTTGATGGTGAACAGATCAAAACACTGACAGAATCCATGGATGGCAGGCTTTTGAGTGTCCATGCAAAGAAAGGTGGCTATATTGGTCACTGATTTGTTTTTGTTTGGTTTTTGAATGTCAGAAATGTATATTTGTGAATGTTGAGATGTTAAATTGGTTTCACTGGTAAAAATAAATAATTGAAATGGGTATATATTTGTTTTTTGTTAAGTTGCCTAATAATTATGCACAGTAATAGTCACCTGCACACACAGATATCCCCCTAAAATAGCTAAAACTAAAAACAAACTAAAAACTACTTCCAAAAATATTCAGCTTTGATATTAATTAGTTTTTTGGGTTCATTGAGAACATGGTTGTTGTTCAATAATAAAATTAATCCTCAAAAATACAACTTGCCTAATAATTCTGCACTCCCTGTAGAATACAGTCACATTTAGGCCACAAATACGGCCATTCGTTTACTGCGGTTGAAATAAACCGTGTGTTCATATACTGGTCATCTTTGATTACACGTGCATAAGTGACTGTCACATTTAGGCCACAAATACGGTCATTAGGTTACTGCGGTTGAAATAAACCGTGTGTTCATATAATGCTCATTTTGAATTTAACGTACATAGAATACAGTCACATTTAGGCCACAAATACGGCCATTCGTTTACTGCGGTTGAAATAAACTGTGTGTTCATATACTGGTCATCTTTGATTACACATGCATAGGTGACAGTCACATTTAGGCCACAAATACGGCCATTTGTTTACTGCGGTTGAAATAAACCTTGTCTTCATATACTGCTCATTTTGAATTTAACGTACATAGAATACAGTCACATTTAGGCCACAAATACGGCCATTCGTTTACTGCGGTTGAAATAAACTGTGTGTTCATATACTGGTCATCTTTGATTACACATGCATAGGTGACAGTCACATTTAGGCCACAAATACGGCCATTTGTTTACTGCGGTTGAAATAAACCTTGTCTTCATATACTGCTCATTTTGAATTTAACGTACATAGAATACAGTCACATTTAGGCCACAAATACAGCCATTCATTTACTCGAGTTGAAATAAACCGTGTGTTCATATACTGCTCATTTTGAATTTAACGTACATAGAATACAGTCACATTTTGGCCACAAATAAGGCCATTCGTTTACTGCGGTTTAAATAAACCGTGTGTTCATATACTGGTCATTTTGGATTTAACGTACATCGAATACAGTCACATTTAGGCCACAAATACCGCTGTCATATAGAGTTTAAAAAAATAATAATTACTGCAATACCCTGCATCAGGGTTTATATTGGCGGTTAATTATTTTTAACATACTTAACCAATTTTTACTTTGCTTTGTGAACGCTAACTATGAGGCAAATATCTAATAAGGGACGCGGTCATGGTTGCGGTGGTGGTGTTGGTGGAGCCTCTGGTGCAGGGAGAGGACGTGGCCGTTCTGACACAGCTACACGTCCTACTGAACCTACTACCTCAGGTCCCAGTAGCCGCCAGAATCTACAGCGATATTTGGTCGGGCCTAATGCCGTTTTAAGGATGGTAAGGCCTGAGCAATTACAGGCGCTAGTCAATTGGGTGGCCGACAGTGGATCCAGCACGTTCACATTATCTCCCACCCAGTCTTCTGCAGAAAGCGCACAGGTGGCACCTGAAACCCATGCCTATCAGTCTGTCACATCACCCCCGTGCATATCGGGGAACCTGTCTGTGCCTCAAGTCATGCAGCAGTCTCTTATGCTGTTGAAGACTCTGCTGGCAGGGTTTCCCAAGGGCATCCATCTAGCCCTTCCCCAGGGCTGGAAGACATAGAATGCACTGACGCACAACCACTTATGTTTCCTGATGAGGACATGGGAATACCACCTCAGCACGTCTCTGATGATGACGAAACACAGGTGCCAACTGCGTCGTCTTTCTGCAGTGTGCAGACCGAAAAGGAGGTCAGGGAGGAAGACTGGGTGGAAGACGATGCAGGGGACGATGAGGTCCTAGACCCCACATGGAATGAAGGTCGTGCCACTGGCTTTCAGAGTTCGGAGGAAGAGGCAGTGGTGCAAAAGCAGAGCAGCCGTCGCCGAAACATTTCGCCTGCTACTGGCCACCACCACCAGGGACAGAGTACACCAAAGGCAGCATCTAGGAGTTCCCTGGCATGGCACTTCTTCACACAATGTGCTGGCGACAAGACCCGAGTGGTTTGCACGCTGTGCCATCAGAGCCTGAAGCGAGGCATTAACATTCTGAACCTTAGCACAACCTGCATGACCAGGCATCTACATGCGAGACACGGGCTGCAGTGGAGTAAGCACCTTCAAAACCAAGAAAGGGCTCAGGCCCCTCCTGCTCCCTCTTCTGCTGCTGCCTCGGCCTCTTCCTCCGCCTCTGGAGGAACGTTGGCACCTGCCGCCCAGCAAACAGAGGATGTGCCACCAACAACACCACCTCCATCACCAAGCATCTCCATCATGTCACACGGAAGCGTTCAGCTCTCCATCTCACAAACCTTTGAGAGAAAGCGTAAATTCCCACCTAGCCACTCTCGATCCCTGGCCCTGAATGCCAGCATTTCTAAACTACTGGCCTTTGAAATGCTGTCATTCAGGCTGGTGGAGACGGACAGCTTTAAACAGCTCATGTCGCTTGCTGTCCCACAGTACGTCGTTCCCAGCCGCCACTACTTCTCCAGGAGAGCCGTGCCCTCCCTGCACAACCAAGTATCGGATAAAATCAAGTGTGCACTGCGCAACGCCATCTGTGGCAAGGTCCACCTAACCACAGATACGTGGACCAGTAAGCACGGCCAGTGACGCTATATCTCCCTAACTGCACACTGGGTAAATGTAGTGGCGGCTGGGCCCCAGGCGGAGAGCTGTTTGGCGCACGTCCTTCCGCCGCCAAGGATCGCAGGGCATCATTCTTTGCCTCCTGTTGCCTCCTCTTCCTACTCAGCGTCCTCCTCCTCTTCTACCACCTTCTCATCCGGTCAGCGACAGACCTTCACCACCAACTTCAGCACAGCCAGGGGTAAACGTCAGCAGGCCGTTCTGAAACTTATGTGTTTGGGGACAGGCCCCACACTGCGCAGGAGTTGTGGTGGGGTATAGAACAACAGACCGACGAGTGGTTGCTGCCAGTGAGCCTCAAGCCCGGCCTGGTGGTGTGCGATAATAGGCGAAATCTCGTTGCAGCTCTGGGACTAGCCGGTTTGACGCACATCCCTTGTCTGGCGCATGTGCTGAATTTGGTGGTGCAGAAATTCATTCACAGCTACCCCGACATGTCAGAGCTGCTGCATAAAGTGCGGGTCGTCTGTGCGCGCTTCCGGCGTTTTCATCCTGCCGCCGCTCGGCTGTCTGCTCTACAGCATAACTTCGGCCTTCCCGCTCACCGCCTCATATGCGACGTGCCCACCAGGTGTAACTCCACCTTGCACATGCTGGAGAGACTGTGCGAGCAGCAGCAGGCCATAGTGGAGTTTCAGCTGCAGCACGCACGGGTGAGTCGCACTGCGGAACAGCACCACTTCACCACCAATGACTGGGCCTCCATGCGAGACCTGTGTGCCCTGTTGCGCTGTTTCGAGTACTCCACCAACATGGCCAGTGGCGATGACGCCGTTATCAGCGTTACAATACCACTTCTATGTCTCCTTGAGAAAACACTTAGGGCGATGATGGAAGAGGATGTGGCCCAGGATGAGGAGGAGGAAGAGGGGTCATCTCTAACACTTTCAGGCCAGTCTTTTAGACGTGGCTCAGAAAGAGGATTTTTGCAACAGCAGAGGCCAGGTACAAACTTGGCAAGCCAGGGCCCACTACTGGAGGACGAGGAGGAGGAGGATGAGGAGGAGGAGGAGGATGGGGATGAAGCATGTTCACAGCGGGGTGGTATTCAATGCAGCTCGGGACCATCACTGGTGCGTGGCTCGGGGGATACGGAGGACACAGACGATACGCCTCCCACAGAGGACAGCTTGTCCTTACCTCTGGGCAGCCTGGCACACATGAGCGACTACATGCTGCAGTGCCTGCGCAACGACTGCAGAGTTGCCCACATTTTAACGTGTGCTGACTACTGGGTGGCCACTCTGCTGGATCCCCGTTACAAAGACAATGTGCCGTCCTTAATTCCCTCACTGGAGCGTGATCGGAAGATGCGCGACTACAGGCACACGCTAGTAGATTTTCTCCTGAGATCTTTCCCGACTGACGCCAGGAGACAGGTGGAATCACAAGGCGAAGGCAGGGGAGGAGGAAGAGGTCACCAACGCAGCTGTGTCAGCGCCAGCACCTCAGAAGGCAGGGTTAGCATGGCCGACATGTAGAAAACCTTTGTCACCTCGCCGCAACAACCGGCCCCAACTTCTGATATGGAGCGTGTTAGCAGGAGGCAGCATTTGAACAACATGGTGGAACAGTACCTGTGCACACGACTACACGTACTGACTGATAGTTCTGCCCGATTTAACTTCTGGGTCTCCAAATTGTCCACATGGCCAGAGCTTGCCCTGTATGCCTTGGAGGTGCTGGCCTTCCCTGCAGCCAGTGTACTCTCTGAACGTGTATTTAGCATGGCAGGAGGCGTCATTACAGACAGACGCAGCCAACGTGGACAAGCTCGCGTTTATTAAAATGAAGACAAAAGACTTGTCTGTACCTTGTGCAGAATAGATATTTATACCACCATCAAACATACATTCTTGTACTCAAGTCAAGTGCAATGATTCTTTGTTTTCTTTTTTTTTATTTGTCCCAATATTTTGGGGGCTACCTACCCCAATAAAAAATAAAAAAAACATTGTTGGCTACCTGTTCCTCCTCCATTGCTGCCTCCACCTACAACACCACATTCACCGCCTCCTCAACCTCCGACTCCATATCCACCTCTTTCTCTGAGTTGCAGGTTAATAATTTGTAATTTTTAGTTATTTTATTTCATTTTAAGTTATTTCCCTATCCACATTTGTTTGCAGAGCAGTTGCCATGCTCTTAAGCACATTTTACTGCCTTTTACATCCCTCTAGACTTTTCAAGGACTATTTTAGAGCCATTTTAATAAAAAAAAATTGCAATTTTAGTGCCCTAAATTGAAAAAATTCTTATTTTCAATTGTTGGGTGACATTTTACCATTTTTGGCGTATACAAACCCCTGCTGTGCCTGGGTGACAGGGGCCTAAATCTCTCAAAATCCTCTGTTCTATTGCTGGGTGACATGAACTCCCTTTTGCCGTGAATGAACCCCTGCCCTGCATTGCTGACAGGGGCCTAAATCTCTCAAAATCCTCAGTTGTATTGCTGGGTGACATGAACCCCCTTTTGCCGTGAATGAACCTCTGCTGTGCCTGGGTGACAGGGGCCTAAATCTCTCAAAATCCTCTGTTGTATTGCTGGGTGACATGAACCCCCTTTTGCCGTGAATGAACCCCTGCTCTGCATTGCTGACATGGAACTAAAGTTAGTGAAAACATCTGTTACTGATCGGAAGATGTGCGACTACAAGCACACGCTGATGATAGCATTCCCACCTGACAGCGGGGCACAGTGGAAGCACAAGGTGAAGGCAGAGGAGGAGGAAGAGGTCGCCAACGCAGCTGGGCACCACCAGCACCTGAGAAGGCAGGGTTAGCATGGCCAAAATGTGGAAAAGCTTTGTCAGCCTTGGAGGTGCTGACCTGCCCTGCAGCCAGTTTATAGTGTGAACGTGTGTTTAGCACGGCAGAGAACATTATCACAGGCCACAGCCTATGTGGACAAGCTTACGTTTATTAAAATGAACCAGGCATGGATCCCACAGGACTTGTCCGTACCTTGTGCAGAATAGACATTTATTCCAGCCTCAACCATACATTCTTGTAGTTAAGTGCACTTATTCTTAGTTTAATTTTGTTATATGTCCCAATATTTTGGGGGATACCCCAATTTAAAAATAAAAAATAACACAAATCAGTGTTGGCTACCTATTCCTCCTTCACCGCCGCTTCCACCTACACCGCCACGTCAACCTATCCACCGCCTCCTCAACCTCCTACTCCTAGATCCAGATTGTTATTTTTAATCTTTCAGTATTTTATGTTATTTTAAGACATTTCCCTATCCACATTTGTTTGCAGAACAGTTGCCATGCTCTTAAGCACATTTTGATGCCTTTTGCAGCCCTCTAGCCCTTTCCAAGACTATTTTAGAGCCATTTTAGAGCCCAAAAGTTTGGGTCCCCATTGACTTTAATGGGGTTCGGGTTTGGGGTCAAGTTCGGGTCAAGTTCGGGTCCCGAACCCAAACTTTTTTTTCAAGTTCGGCCGAACCTGCCGAACCCGAACATCCAGGTGTCCGCTCAACTCTATAAATGACAACATATGTTTTCTCTCTTCTATGATCGCTGCGGTCTATGATTTCCATGTTATATGGTCTACTTATTCTATAAGCAGTGTTATGTTCTCCATGATATGTTCTGTTATGTCTCCATCGTCTTTGATCTTCATGTCCTATGAGCATTATCTTCTATAATCTCCTTGTTCTATGATATCCCTTTTCTATGTTCTCCATATTCTATGTCCTCCATCTTTTATAACCTCCGACATATTCTATGTTCTCCATGCTTTATAAACTTCAGATTCTATGAGCTGCATGGTTTATGGTCTCCATGTTCTATAATGTCCATGTTGTATGATCTCCATTATGTCAGCTCAAGTATCAGCTTGCTCAATATCTTGTAAATTACAAAGCTTCAGCCTTTTCCATTGGCCATACAGGATGTCGTGATCAGAAGCTCTCTTAGTGGAAATACTTGATACATCTACTCTTTGTCCACTCGTCCAATCTGTCTCATAGAGGAGGAAATATACATATCAGAGTTCCTAAAAATCCTTCATCAAAAGTTAGAAGGAAAAACCATTTGAGCACAACAGCAGCCCCACACTAAATCAGGGGAAGGAGCAAAGGAGCATGACAATATACACAGTGGTTTTCAAGGTGTATAATGATTTTCAGATGTCTCATCCATTTTTACACCTAGCCAAATTGGTCAGATGACAACCTAAAGGGGCTTTCTGAGACTTTCCTATTGATGACCTATCCTCTAAATATGTCATCAATATCTGATCAGTGGGGATATGACACCCAGAACCCCCACCAATCAGCTGTTTGAGAAGGCACAGACACTTAGAGTAATGCCAAGGACTTCTCTCAGCTCACCAAGCACAGCGCTGTCCATTTGGTAGCAGCTGAGCTTGGTATCGCATCTCAGCCCCTTTGACTTTGATGAGGCTGAGCTGTGACTCAGTCATGTGACCGATTAATGTGACGTAATTGGGCTAGGGTCAGCTGAAAGAAGGCCACGGCACCACTGTGAGTGCCGATGCCTTCTCAAACAGCTGATCAGCAGCAGGATCAGAGTGACATACCCCCACCCATCAGACACTGATGACCTATCCAGATTATAGATAATCAGTAAAATAGTCTTGGAAAACCCCTTTAATTTCATTCTGAGCAACCTAATCACAATGAAATTCTTACATCTATAGGAGAAGCATAATAACTTACAGCAAAAAGGCTCCACCTCTCAATTTCCACAAAAGTGTACCATGGAACCAAGCTTAGTCCCATTACAGAGCCTTCCTGACATCACCAATATCCTGCTGAACTAAGAACCTTATGATTGCTTCCAAATACAGATGAGGACAGGGACGTATAGGGGCAGCAGAAATTCCAAATGCACCAGGGACCTGGTGGCTTTGAGGGCCCAATGACCTGGTCCATTAGGTTTCTGGGGCAATTTAAAGGAGGTCATGTGAAATTTAGTCTGGTAGAAGAAGCTGTCGTCCCCTTCTAGGCATTCTGTAATGTGTTATTGGGCTCGTATTATTTTTGAGATAGGTGAAAGAGAGGAAATCACAGTGTTTTTGAGCAAAGGAAACCTTATTAACTAAAGTATACACTCACCTAAAGAATTATTAGGAACACCTGTTCTATTTCTCATTAATGCGATTATCTAGTCAACCAATCACATGGCAGTTGCTTCAATGCATGTAGGGTTGTGGTCCTGGTCAAAACAATCTCCTGAACTCCAAACTGAATGTCAGAATGGGAAAGAAAGGTGGGCTACAACAGCAGAAGACCCCACCGGGTAACACTCATCTCCACTACAAATAGGAAAAAGAGGCTACAATTTGCACGAGCTCACCAAAATTAGACTGTTGAAGACTGTAAAAATGTTGCCTGGTCTGATGAGTGTCGCTTTCTGTTGAGACATTCAAATGGTAGAGTCCGAATTTGGCGTAAACAGAATGAGAACATGTATCCATCATGCCTTGTTCCCACTGTGCAGCCTGGTGGTGGTGGTGTAATGGTGTGGGGGATGTTTTCTGGGCACACTTTAGGCCCCTTAGTGCCAATTGGCCATCGTTTAAATGCCACGGGCTACCTGAGCATTGTATCTGACCATGTCCATCCCTTCATGACCACCATGTACCCATCCTTTGATGACTACTTTCAGCAGGATAATGCACCATGTCACAAAGCTCGAATAATTTCAAATTGGTTTCTTGAACATGACAATGAGTTCACTGTACTAAAATGGCCCCCACAGTCACCAGATCTCAACCCAATAGAGCATCTTTGGGATGTGGTGGAACGGGAGCTTCGTGCCCTGGATGTGCATCCCTCAAATCTCCATCAACTGCAAGATGCTATCCTATCAATATGAGCCAACATTTCTAAAGAATGCTATCAGCACCTTGTGGAATCAATGCCACGTAGAATTAAGGCAGTTCTGAAGGCAAAAGGGGGTCCAACACCGTATTAGTATGGTGGTCCTAATAATTCTTTAGGTGAGTGTATAAGCAGATTGTAAGTTAGCCCCTACACATTTTCACAAGGTAGCACTGGGCTGGAACGGTCCTTTAATTCAGGGGAGGAGTATGACAACTTCACCCTTAGTATGCTCAGGAAGATTCTATAGCCGTATACTTTGTCCAAAATGACATAAATCTCCATAATTCAATTCAATTAATTTATTTTTTGTTCATTTCCAGCAATCTGTTCACGTAGCTTTCTTCAGTTATACAAAGTCTGTATAAGAAAACATGACGTATGCGGTATGATTTCTCCGCGACTGATCCCCACGCTCTCATCCCAGTTCCAATTCATTGTATATTTACTATTACAGATAAGCTAACACCTTTGACGGAAAATTCCAAGCTGTCAAGTCGGAAAAGTGCGAGAGGCTGAAATGTAATATTCTACAGGAAAGATTAAAAAGCGTCATATATGATCTTGGCTATAAGCCATATATATGGAGAAGGGGAAAAAATTCTCATTTTAATAGCTTTTTATTCATCTACCCACATAACCTTGGCGAGCTGATTTGACAAATTGTATTGAGAATAATGCGTTTTCATTCGTTAGGTTTAATTTTAAAAGAAACAGCCCCCAAAGAAATAAAAATCAATTTAAGGCATGTTCCCAAATTATGTTAAACGCATCAGATTGCCTGGTATTATTGCTACCGCTGTTTCATGAATAATCAAGCCATGCATGTCCTATTATAGGTATTCCCACATTATTTAAATCTACTTATTGTTTTAGACGTCTCGAATTACAGTGAGGATTTGCTTATCGTCTTCAGGCCAATGTTAAAGAGCTTTTCTCTGTTTTTAAAAAGTTTTATCTATAATTTTGTATTCTCGCTTTGACCAGTGGTGTAGAAAAAGTAGAAGTTGGCTCATCTGGGTGTTAGTTCAAATCAACCCTCCTTATTCATGTGTGGGGGACCTAACATTTGAAGGAGAAGAGGTTGATGTGACTCTCAGGTCGTTGACCCATCATGTTTTTGTTTTGCTCTGTAAAAGTAACACCTATATGAAAGGGGGCAACTAAAGCTGGCCCCCATGTTCACCATGACTTTCATGACTATGGCATGGACCATTTGTAGGGTTAGTGTATCTCATCAGGGTACCAGAGAATCCTCGGATGAGCTCAAGCCAGAGCATAATAATTGGCACCAAAGATCTGATGGATGGCAACCACTTTAGTGGGACCCAACTGTTGGAGTGGATCAGGCCACAAAGGGGTGGCATTTTGGAGGTTTGCTGTCCTAGCCCTGTATCTAAATAGTCTTGCCAAAATGAAGTCTTGATGCCTTCTACTTCACACCCCAGCACCTGGGATACATGCTCTTATAGCTCCACCATGATAAAGCTATGTTGCTATGAAGAAATATGGAAATGAAGTCTGTATTAGTGTTGAACAAGATCAAAATGTCATTCAGACATCTGCAAAAGCTTGGTGAGAACCAACGTGTTCACCGTTTTTGATCAAGCAGGATTGTTGTCAAGATTTTTTAGACTCTTGAAAAAAAATATGTGAAGACCTTTTAACTAAGCATTCCTTCAACTGGGACAAAGCTTTAGTTGGCTCCCCTACCCTTGAATCTAAATTCTCAAGCCAAAGGGGAGTATCCTGTTTATGGCCCCCTTGGCACCCACCACCTAGGAACACTCTCCGTTGGTCCAACTTGTCAACAGTTGTGAATTTTTGTAGAATTTTTAAGATCAATTCTGGAAAATATTTGTGCCACAAAGATGGGTGTGGTATTTTTTTTCTAGTCCTATAAATAATGACCAATATCTATTGATACTCATCTTTCCTTGCTCTCGGCTACTTTTCTGAAGGGCTGGCTTCTTCTTCAGTTCCCAGCATTGTCCCACAGGACAATGTATTAAATCAAGATTTAATACATTAGCAGGTACCCACCTGCTAATGTATTAAATCAAGTTTGTATCATCAAAGATTGGTATTTGCACCGTGGGAGTTTCTTCTTTCTATTTGGATTTATCCGCCTTCTTGAGGACTCCAGGCATCCCTACGTGGAAGTGCGTACATCCCTGGCTGCATGACCATCTGCCTTGGGGGCCTATTACGACCCCTTCCAAGCCTTAAGTAGTGTTGTGCCTATCGATTGCACAACCCATTAAGGTGAGCCTCCAATCTGGAGTACTTTATGTTCATTTATTTAAATGGACTGTACTTTTATTTAAATGGACTGCCTTTTGTGTTTGCGACTTTTTTTTTGGACAGGCAGTGTAGTTTTCACCACTTGGCTGAAGAGAGCAAAGGATGATATAGAATGAAAGCTAATCAGGGGCTTTGATGGCGACCATATTTGTTATAATCCCATTTTTTCCAAAAATGGAGAAAAATTTTAATTGCAGCCACATTTATTGTCAACGTTTTTATAAGTAGCATCTGAACAGACTTTACGGAAGGGGTCAAATAAGGGATCAATATAGAGAAACTATCCCTTTAAGTCCTTTAATGGCAGCCCATTTGGTTGTAACTCAACTTTCCCAGGAACAGAAAAAAAGCTCTTTCATTTTGGTTATCACACGATTCAGATGAACTTTGAAAGTCAGTGGAAAGCAGCTAAAACTGGAAAAAGTAAATGAGAACTGTGTGGCTGTTGTAAAGACATTAAGGATGTGCTTTGCCCCATACAGTGAGGAGCCTGCGCTTCTGGAACAAGCCTGTTGACAAAGCCCCAAGGTTACGTTGTGCAGCGTGGAGAGGAGTAGCACTCAGTACTATATTAAAGTGGAGTCTTCAGCGCTGGAGGCGTTACTGCCAAGTGTGTCTCTCCCCTACTGCTCGCCCAAGTCCCTCCGAGTTCCCTCTCAATTGGTCTAATTATTGGGACTTCTGTTACTTTCTTTGCCATTAGAAAACCGCGCTCAAGATACAAATCATACATAGAAAAGGAAACAATTCATTTGTAGGAGAGATACTATATATATTTATATAAAGTTAAAAAGAATTCTGACCTTATTAATTTAATAATATATCTTTACAGGGGGTCGGTGCTGTATTATTCTGTCTCCAAAAATATAAATGATAAAATACTGGGCACCTGCAGTCACCACTAGGGGGAGCTTTAGAAATATCTGTCACTGGACTAGAAAATGTATGGTGCTCAAATAGCATTGCTCCATACTGACAATTATAAGATGATAAGATTGAATTCCATTGATGTTGCAATTTCAGTGTTGAGGATTGCAATACCAACACACACTGCCAAAATAATACCATACAGTGCCCGAATAATACCAACATATTGTAGTGCTCAAATAATCTCACCATTCAGTGCTCAAATTATACTACCCATACATTACTCAAATAATACCACCACAGTGCTCAAATATTACCAACATGCGGTGCTCAAATAATACAACCACACAGTGACCAAATAGTAATACCATGCATCGCTGAAATACCACCATACAGTGTCCAAATAATACCATCATGCAGTGTTCAAACAATGAAAATATACAGTGCTCAAATAATAACATGCAGTGCTAAAATTATACTACCCATACATTACTCAAATAATAGCATCACAGGATCTAATATTACCAAAATATGGGGGGCGTGGCCTGCACCTATTCCCTCCATCACCTATTCCCTCTAAAACGACATCCAGAGCTACTTTAGCAGGTCCCACCTACCTAATCAGTCGCCTGACAAAGCTGCCGATAATATGATGACCCAAAAGAGGTCCACCAGAGGTCCACCAGGTCTGCGCTACCTCACAGACCTTTTCTCCTCTCAGGAGATGCGACATGGCTCCCCTCAGGCGTGGCCTAGTTCCGGCGCTTCCGCCTCACTCTCCTCCACGCCGCAGGCAGGGAGAAGCCCAAGAGACCCCATGGGGATAACCAGTTCTCCTCCGCTGCAGCCGGCTCTGGGCTCTCTCCCTCCAACAGGGTCAAGCCCAAGCCGGAATAGCAAGACCCAAGCTCTACATAGTGGAGGAAAAGAGGCAACTCAACAACTCCGGCCCAGCAAGGAAGCAAATATGGCGATAGAACACGCGGTGAGTGACTCGGCATCTACACCACCCTCTAGCCCTCCACACCAGAGGCCCTGTCTGACCAATACACCCTCCAATACCATGCTCACTGAGCTGGATATGATGGCAGATCCTTTACAGGACTTTCTTACATCAGATAAAGCAGCATCAGAGGGGGTCATAAAGTCCATGATGTTAGTGCTTCACCACTCTCTCACATCTCATATGCAGCCTCCATAGATGACATTGAGTAGACCACATTGAGAATGAAATGGGAGACTTCACTAGTTCTCACAATGAACCGATCGATGCACACTACTCACTGGAGGATGAGGTGAAAGCCTTAAAATCCAAGATGGCTGACCTGGAGGATAGGAATAGACGTAACAATCTAAAGGTCAGAGGCATCACAGATTTGGTCACCACCTCTGCTCTCAATCAGTACATCCAAGATCTTTTGAAAGCAGCTCTCCCTGATATGGATCCCCAACTTTTTCTCATTGACCGAGCCCACCGGCTTCCAAAGCCAAACCATATTCCGGAGTCCCTGCCTAAAGATGTTACCACCAGGAAAGAAGCCCTAGTGTCCACCTCTAGAAAGAATAAGGGGATACCAAATGCTTTTCAAAAGGTTCAAATTTACTCGGAGCTCTCCCAAGCTACCTTGGAAGAGAGGAGGAGATTCTCTCCTGTGACCAGCGTATTGAGAGAGATGAAAATCCTGTACAGATGGGGCTTCCCGTTGAAGCTTCTAATACATAGAGAAGGCAACATCCATGCTCTTAAAAGCCCGGAGGAAGGAGAATCCCTCTTACGTTCCTGGAATATCTTGGTTTCTGCATCGCCTCTACAATTCGCCCGGAAGAGCCCGTCACATGTACCACTGGAGTGGACCACCGTGGGTGACTGATGTTCCTACTAGGGATCTCTAAATCTCATATTAACCAGAGCTGTAAGGTTCATACTGATATAACCCCCTGTAGAAGTTTGGGACCCAGAGGGTACAGGTCCCCAGTTCATCATTTTACACAACAAATGTTGAGAATTACTCATTGTTTTACTGTTCTCGTGCTGTTTTTCTTCTTTTTTCTTGGTCTCCGACTTCTTGAGCCTCCCAATCCAGACATACTTAATGGTCCCCACTGCATACTAAATGCATATCCTTCCCATAAATATCATGGCGTTTAAGGTGATGTCTATCAATGCCAGAGCCTAAACTTCCCATATAAGAGAGCCTCGCTGTGGAGAGATGCTTGAGCAGCCCATGTTCATATTGTGTGCGTACAAGAGACACACTTTGCTAAAAATAATCATCCCATTGTCTCCCATCGAGGCTTATCCCAAATATTCCTGGCCAACTCTGAGAGAAAAAGAGCTGTAGTGGCTATTGCTGTAAAAGATAACCTGGAAATGCAGATAGAGAATGTGTTGGTGGATGATGGAGTTAGGTACCTTGTCCTAGTGTTCACTGTGGAGTTAACTACCCTAACCATAGCAAATATTTATGCTCCGAACAAATCCAAGATTCATTTTTTAAATAAACTACAAAACTGAATCTAAAAAATTCAGAAAGAGACCTTGTTAGTTTGTGGGGATTTCAACAGTATCCCGGATAAAGATCTTGACTCCACCGGTAGTGGCAGGGTATCTCCTCCGACTTTGGGAAGGTGGTTGGGGGATAAACATCTGTATGACACTTTTCGATGTTTAAATGTTTGCTCTCGAGAATTTACCTTTTACTCTCCTTGCCACAGGTCTTTCTCCCGCATTGACCTAGCTATTGCTGACAGAACCTTGCTCCCAATGGTGAGTTCTTCCACAATAGGGACATCCACGTGGTCCAATATTTAGCACTTTCTCAGTGTCCTCAAAGCCCCCCCCCCCCCTCCATAGGTCTTGGAGAAACAATGTATACCTGCTAAGAAATCCCAGATGCAAAGATCATATTGATTACTTCTCCTTCAACAACACTGATAACATAGACCCCTTTCTTCTGTGGCAGGCCCATGAGTCCACTATCAGAGGAGTTCTTCTCAAACAAATTTGCCACTTTAAACAATCTAAGGAGGCCAAACTAACATCATTACTCTCTGACATTGCCAAAGTAGACGACCAGATACGCAAAACGCCCTCCCATACTCTTCATAAAACCTTGATATCTCTTCACCATGAGGTTCACTCTGTTCTACAAATGGATTATGACCGTCACTTAACTTCCCTCTGTATTTCCTATTACAACTCATATTATATACCGAGCAACACTAGACGCTGAGAAGGTGTTTGATCAAAACCATTGGGGTTTTGCCTTTGCAGTGTTGTCTAAATTTGGATTTCACTGACCTATTTTACAGGCCATACAAACCCTATATTCCCAACCATAAGCTTGCGTATTAATCAATGGCACCTTCTCTCGAACATTCCCAATTACTAATGGAACACGTCAGGCGTGCCCCCTTTCTCCCTTCCCTTTCCTAATGGTGATGGAGCCATTTGCCGAGAAAATTAGAATGTCAGAGGCGATCAGAGGCATTCCAGGAGGAAATAGACAGCATAAACTGGGGCTGTTTGCTGATGATGTAATCCTGACTATATCAGACCCCCTATCCTCCCTAAGAGCAGCGTCATCTATTATCTTATCATTTGGAGAGGTTTCTATATACTCACAGGGGAAGGGGAGGTATGGGAGTCCCGAACCTTCAACATTATTATGAAGCAACACTGTTTAAACAGCCGAGATTCTGGTGGAGACAGGAACATCTTAATTCAGGAAGATAACTTGGTACTCTCTTGTTGGTACATGCCATTGAACCAAAGTTTCCTCTACCCTGTGCCTTATCACTTAGAGCTTCGGTCCAAATATGGAAATCAATGCTTAAAACTACTTACAAAGATTGGCCTTTGAAAGATATTTCCCTCCCAACAGACATACTAGAGTTTTTATTGCCAGACTTAGCTACTACCTATTGAAGAAGCAGAGATGTTAATTTACTAACAGACTTGTTTGACGGAAACACATTAAGGCCTTTCCCGTCTATTCAAACTATTGTTGCAATTCCAGAGTCAAAGCAGTATGAATATATGAGAATTATCCACCTTCTAGGAAATGATCCTCATCTGAAAGTTTCCCTCCCACTCCCTCTTTATAACTTTCTCTTTCTCCCAAAAGGAGATATACAGATTCCCACCAGATTCATATACAGTAGTGTTGAGTGAGCATGCTCAGCCGAACACCACGTGTGCTCGAGCCAGTGTATTTAAATCAAATTTAGCCTCTATTTCTATGCAGAAGATCGCTGTACAGTGAGGGATTCTCTCAGTGTGAGTCCACGGGTTAGGAGTCCCTGCTCTGACTCCATATATAGCTATGTCCATATATGGAGTCAGTGCTTGGGGACACCCAGTGTATTTATATCTAAATTAGCCTCTATTTCAGAAAAGTTTCTGCCAGGATTCAAACTCGTGACCTTCTGCATTAGAGGCAAGGCACTTAACCACTCAGCTATAATAGCTGCATAGCCAGTTACTTTAAAAAAAATAAACTAAAATAAAAATAAAAATATGAGACTTCTACTGTACTGTACTTCTACTGAGACCTATACAGTAGAAGTCAATTTTTATTTTATTTTTTGTGACTGGCTATGCAGCTCTATAGTGTAGTGGTTAAAGTTCTGGGCTGTGATGCAGAAGCTGTAAGTTCAACTCCTGTCAGTCTGACCCCTGGGTTAGCTCTTCTATCCCTGGGAGTCAAACAAGTTCCAGGCTCCTATAGGAAGTTATTTTGCCATGTATTACTAACGGCTAAACTTATGATAGCTCGACAATGGAAATCCACACAACCAACAACAGTGCTGAGTATAAAAGAAATGGTATCTAACCATTGCATATATACGAACGGCTGTTAGCTCATCACAAAAACACCCTGATCTCCTTCCAGAAATGTTGGAAGCCGTGGCTTGATGATCGATTTCCATTGCCCTCACTAGAGGCCCATTGAGTACCAAATATAAATTAAGAATGTTGGAGACCATTGTAACACTGTATTAATATTTCATTTTATTAATAAAACATTCTAACACTGGATATTTTTGGTTTTTTACATACTCTACCTGCTGACCATTATTTTCGAGCTGAGTGCTCTTATTGTATAACTATTTTATAAACATAAATAGAAAAATGTTCATGGATAAAAAATATTACCAACATACAGTGCTTAAATAATACCGCCACACAGTGGCGTGCCCAGGAAAGGGCGGTCCGCCCCGGGTGCCGGCTCTCACGGGGGTGCCAGCAGGCCCAGAAGCAATGAGCGCTTCCATCAATACAGATGGAAGCCCTCAGTGCTGAAGCGCATAGTTCCCTGCCCCGCCGCTGATCACCTCCATAGGCTTCAGGCCTAGTAGGCCTGAATCCTATGCGGTAGTGAAATCCCGACACAGGCGCGCGTGATGATGTCATTGCGCGCGTCTGTGCCGGGACCCAGCAGCACAGTGCCGGGACTCTGTTAGCAAACACAGGTAAGTATTTAGCTTTTAGGTTTTCTTTTCATTTTTTTTTCTTTTGTGTGCCAATTTTGGGGGACATGAGGGGGCCGGGGTGCACACAGGAGGACGTGTGGGGGAAATATATGCTGTGTGGGGGCAATTTTTTTTTTTTCATTTTATGTGCCAACTTTGGGGGACATGAGGGGGGTGCACACAGGCGGACGTGGGGGGGGATATGGTGGGATACTGTGTGGGGGCAAATTATTATGGGAAGGATTACTATGTGGGGGAAAATTACTATATGGGCAATGTGGGGGACACTACTGAGTGGGGGGCAAGCAATGTGGGGGACACTACTGTATGGGGCAGTGTGGGGGACACTACTGTATGGGGGCAGTGTGGGGGACACTACTGTATGGGGGCAGTGTGGGGGACACTACTGTATGTGGGCAGTGTGGGGGACACTACTGTATGTGGGCAGTGTGGGGGACAGTGTGGGGGACACTACTGTGTGGGGGGCAGTGTGGGGGACACTACTGTATGGGGGCAGTGTGGGGGACACTACTGTATGGGGGCAGTGTGGGGGACACTACTGTATGGGGGCAGTGTGGGGGACACTACTGTATGGGGGCAGTGTGGGAGACAGTGTGGGGGACACTACTGTGTGGGGGGCAGTGTGGGGGACACTACTGTGTGGGGGGCAGTGTGGGGGACACTACTGTGTGGGGGGCACTACTGTATGGGGGCAGTGTGGGGGACACTACTGTATGGGGGCAGTGTGGGGGACACTACTGTATGGGGGCAGTGTGGGGGACACTACTGTGTGGGGGGCAGTGTGGGGGGCGTTGCTATTGTGGAGGCACTGTAGGGGCAATTCTATTATTTCTGGGGACACTATACAGGGATTATTACCTGGAGCACGGTATAGGGTGTTATTATTACTGGGGGTCTCTAGGGGACATTATAGCTGCTGTGGACACTATAGGGACATTTGGGGTAATTTATCAAACTGGTGTAACGCAGAACTGGCTTAGTTGCCCATAGCAGCCAATCGGATTCCACCTTTCATATTTGACAGCTCTTTTGGAAATCCAGTTCTACTTTACACCAGTTTGATAAATGACTCCAATTATGTCTTATAGGGTCACTATGTTTTCAGCAGTATAGTACCTGGGGCATTGGGGGGCACAACAGGCACAGTATTGGGGGTGGCAGCAGTATGACACTGTGGGGACATCAGGATGGGGAGGTTGATGGAAAAACTGAGAAATCTAACGTGTCTGTGTTACAAACTCTGTAGAGACGAGATGCGGCTGAAAGAATTTCTCATGGCGGTCTAACGGAGGAGAAGAGGAAAGAGAAGATCTGCATGACAGGAGATGTCCCTGGATGTAACAGGTATGTGGTCAAGTATTGGGGGGGGGGGGCAGAGAAATGACTCGCCCCGGGTGCCAAACACCCTGGGCACACCACACAGTGACCAAATAATACCATCATGCAGTGCTCAATACAAATATACAGTGCTCAAATAATAACATACAGGGCTGAAATAATACCACAATGCTGTGCTCAATTGTATTTATGTATGCGGAGCTATGTGGAGACTCATTTTTTGTGGGGCGATCTGTACTTTTCAGTTATACCATTTTGTGGCGTGTACGAATTTTTGATCACTTTTTATTTAATTTTTTTGGTGTGAGAAGAAGCTGCCATAAAACGACGAATCGAACCTTTTTGTGGTTTTCCTTATGGGATAATTTTTTTTATATTTTAATAGTACGGGCATTTTTGCACGCCGGGATACCTAAGATGTGTATTGTTTTTCTTTATTTTTACGTTTGTTTGTTTTTCATTTTGGGGAAAGGGCAGTGATTTGAATTTTTATATATATCTTTTTTTAAAATTGAATTTATAAAAACATTTTTGTTTTGTTTATAGGGAACTATAACAAGCAATCATTAGATTATAATTCTCATAGACTCCAGTGCATTAGCATTAGGCCTCCTGCACGCGAACTCTGAGAGCGAAACAGTCTGAACTGGAACCTGCACTGATACATTGTAACAAGTTATCAGCACAGGAGGGAGATTTTACCTGCACTGATACATTGTAACAAGTTATCAGCACAGGAGGGAGATTTTACCTGCACTGATACATTGTAACAAGCTGTCAGCACAGGAGGGAGATTTTACCTGCACTGATACATTGTAACAAGTTATCAGCATAGGAGGGAGATTTTACCTGCACTGATACATTGTAACAAGTTATCAGGACAGGAGAGAGATTTTACCTGCACTGATACATTGTAACAAGTTATCAGCACAGGAGGGAGATTTTACCTGCACTGATACATTGTAACAAGCTGTCAGCACAGGAGGGAGATTTTACCTGCACTGATACATTGTAACAAGTTATCAGCACAGGAGGGAGATTTTACCTGCACTGATACATTGTAACAAGTTATCAGCACAGGAGGGAGATTTTACCTGCACTGATACATTGTAACAAGTTATCAGCACAGGAGGGAGATTTTACCTGCACTGATACATTGTAACAAGTTGTCAGCACAGGAGGGAGATTTTACCTGCACTGATACATTGTAACAAGCTGTCAGCACAGGAGGGAGATTTTACCTGCACTGATACATTGTAACAAGTTATCAGCACAGGAGGGAGATTTTACCTGCACTGATACATTGTAACAAGCTGTCAGCACAGGAGGGAGATTTTACCTGCACTGATACATTGTAACAAGTTATCAGTACAGGAGGGAGATTTTACCTGCACTGATACATTGTAACAAGTTATCAGCACAGGAGGGAGATTTTACCTGCACTGATACATTGTAACAAGTTATCAGCACAGGAGGGGGATTTTACCTGCACTGATACATTGTAACAAGTTGTCAGCACAGGAGGGAGATTTTACCTGCACTGATACATTGTAACAAGTTATCAGCACAGAAGAGAGATTTTACCTGCACTGATACATTGTAACAAGTTATCAGGACAGGAGGGAGATTTTACCTGCACTGATACATTGTAACAAGTTATCAGCACAGGAGAGAGATTTTACCTGCACTGATACATTGTAACAAGTTGTCAGCACAGGAGGGAGATTTTACCTGCACTGATACATTGTAACAAGTTATCAGCACAGAAGAGAGATTTTACCTGCACTGATACATTGTAACAAGTTATCAGCACAGGAGGGAGATTTTACCTGCACTGATACATTGTAACAAGTTGTCAGCACGGGAGGGAGATTTTACCTGCACTGATACATTGTAACAAGTTGTCAGCACAGGAGGGAGATTTTACCTGCACTGATACATTGTAACAAGTTATCAGCACAGGAGGGAGATTTTACCTGCACTGATACATTGTAACAAGTTATCAGCACAGGAGGGAGATTTTACCTGCACTGATACATTGTAACAAGTTGTCAGCACGGGAGGGAGATTTTACCTGCACTGATACATTGTAACAAGTTGTCAGCACAGGAGGGAGATTTTACCTGCACTGATACATTGTAACAAGTTGTCAGCACAGGAGGGAGATTTTACCTGCACTGATACATTGTAACAAGTTATCAGCACAGGAGGGATATTTTACCTGCACTGATACATTGTAACAAGTTATCAGCACAGGAGGGAGATTTTACCTGCACTGATACATTGTAACAAGTTGTCAGCACAGGAGGGAGATTTTACCTGCACTGATACATTGTAACAAGTTGTCAGCACAGGAGGGAGATTTTACCTGCACTGATACATTGTAACAAGTTATCAGCACAGGAGGGATATTTTACCTGCACTGATACATTGTAACAAGTTGTCAGCACAGGAGGGAGATTTTACCTGCACTGATACATTGTAACAAGTTATCAGTACAGGAGGGAGATTTTACCTGCACTGATACATTGTAACAAGTTATCAGCACAGGAGGGAGATTTTACCTGCACTGATACATTGTAACAAGTTAAAAGGACAGGAGAGAGATTTTACCTATAATACTGGTATCTCTTTTGCCGCCCCCTCGAGCCACGGGTGCCACCTCTGCCGCCCCTTTGGCTTCCTTCTTCCAGCGACATACCCGTAGCTGGAAGAAGTACTAGGTCTGTGTAAAGTCTACAGCTCCTGGCTATAAGCCAGCGTGTTTCCATTCACTGACAGGAAGCAGTAATCTTGATGTTAATGAATATATGTACTTACGGAAATGGCCCCCTCTCCAGTTTCTGACCGGCCGCACAGCCGGGACGCTGCTTCGCTTTTGAAGTTGCAGCGTAAACATCTAAATTCCCGGTTGGTCCTGAGGCTTAACCTGTGGCTCTCGCCCGGATCCCATGTGTAATAAACCCCGTAATCCGCCTGTGATTGGAAAAGCTCTCGGAGTGATTAGATGAAATTGCAGATGAAAACAGAGAAAATAAACCCGTCCTGTGAGTCTGGAGATAAAACTGCTCCGTCTAGGACTTCACCAGAGGACACTTTATCCATGGCAGGTATAAGGTAAACAAGCCGGAGCCGAGAAGCCGCGGCCGCATGAAAACGCCTGTGATTCCGCCTTTTCTCATAGCGGTCACCGGCTGAAATGTCAGCATCCTCTAGGTCATTAGGCCTCACGCAAACGACCGTATGTATGTTGCGCTCTGCAAATTGCACATCAGTAGAACACAGATGCGGTACGTGTGACGTCTGCATTTTTATTTGACTTCCAAGGGTCCGTGGTCCGCGTTTTGCGGACATATTCTACCTATTTACAGAAAGGACATAAGAATGCGGAAAGCACTGAGATAATCCATGTGCTTTCTGCATCCGTATGGCCATTCTGCAAAAAGATAAAACCTTTTCTATGTTTGTCCACAAAATGCGGATCACTGACCCATTGAAGTCAATGGGTCGGCAAAAAATGGGGATGCAACACAGACAGCATCCATACTTTGCGGATCCATAATTTGCAGACTGCAGAATACATATCGTTGTGTGCATAAAACCACAGCATAGGAACACGCGCCTTGGTGACTGCGACAAAACATCATTGTGTAGCACTGCCGGAAGTGCAGACAATCCAAGTAAATGGCGTCACCCCGCGACCCACAGTCACCGAATATCTAACACTGCTGGATTTATTGCCAGTCTTACAGGTCATAGATTGGTAGATAAATAGATGCATAGGAAGTAGAAGGATGGATATATAGATAAATAGATAATAGATAGATAATAGATAGATAATAGATAGATAATAGATAGATAATAGATAGATAATAGATAGATAATAGATATGAGATAATAGATAGATAGATAGATAATAGATAGATAATAGATACTAGATAATAGATAGATAATAGATAGAGAGATAATAGATAGATAGATAGATAGATAATAGATAATAGATAGATAATAGATAGATAGATAATAGATAGATATATAGAACATAGATAATAGATAGATAGATAGATTAATAGATAGATAATAGATAGATAATAGATAGATAATAGATAGATAATAGATAGATAGATAATAGATAGATAATAGATAGATAATAGATAGATAGATAATAGATAGATAATAGATAGATAATAGATAGATAGATAATAGATAGATAGATAATAGATAGATAATAGATAGATAAGGGCCCAGACATATACCCAGACCGGGCAAAGTGGGACTCTGGGCCAACAGAACTATTCCACCTAGAACTCTGCAAACACTTTCTCCGGGTCCACAGGGGAACCTCAAACAGCGTCTGTCGAGCAGAACTGGGCAGATTCCCACTCTACTTTGCTGTACAGTAGAGGGCGCTATCATTCAGAGCCCATCTTCATAGCAGCAGTCCCGGATCCTACCATCACAAAGCCTTGCTACACCAAGAAGCCCCAGAAAAACAAAGCACCCTGCAACAAGTCACCCAAACCCAGCCTGCCCAAGCCACCAACCAATAAAGCCTGACAAAGGGCGAAATCCAGAGGACGATACAAAAGGGCAAAGAGGAGTATATTAGCGTCTTGAGTAGTAATGAGCGGCATAGGCAATATTCAAATTCGCAATATTTCACAAATTTTTGGCTGAATATTTGCCATAAATTCACAAATTCAAGAATTTGTGATCTTACTTGATTGCAAAAATCGGAAATGTAATTTATTTGCGATAAATTAGCGATTAGAATATTCATCACTATTCGCAAATGCTAATATATTCTAAATATTCGCGAATTCTCAAAGTGGCGATATTCGCAATTAAAATTCACAATTCGAATATTCGCACTCAACAATAGTCTGAAGGTACGACATACGAACATCCCAGAAGCTGACAGTATACCAGAGCCTGCAGAGGGAGTACAAACTGGCCCCATATCTGGAGAAACTTACCAATACAAAATACCGACAGATCCTGAGCCGGTACAGACTGAACGCCAACAGCCTGCTCATTGAATCCGGGCGTCACCGACAGAGGTACATGCCCAGGAAGAGCAGACTGTGCCAGCAGTGCGACCAGGAGGCCGTGGAGAATGAGGCTCATTTCCTGCTGCGGTGCCCCAAATACCCAGCAGTGAGGAAGACTTACTTCAGGAGACTAATTTAGAAACAAATGGGCGGCACTGTGCTTCAGTCGCGGTCCAGGTGCACGGTCAAAAGGTTGATACCTAAGATACTTGCAATAGAAAGACCAGCACTCCGTGATTCCAATAATGAAGAAAAGGCTTTCTTTATTCGTCACCCATATGTGACGCGCGTTTCGACACCAGTCTGTGTCTTTGTCAAAGTACAGGTGATAACAGCTCAATTTTACATACAAACGGCACCATTTAAATACAATTCAAATAACCCGCCTCCTAGTCACGCAAGTGATCACATGGTCGGGGGCGGACTGAACCGCCCCCAGCCATGTGACCAGTCACGTGGCCAAAGCGTAGCAATATGACGCTTTGGCCACGTGACTGGTCACATGGCTGGGGGCAGTTCAGTCCGCCCCCGACCATGTGATCACTTGCGTGACTAGGAGGCGGGTTATTTGAATTGTATTTAAATGGTGCCGTTTGTATGTAAAATTGAGCTGTTATCACCTGTACTTTGACAAAGACACAGACTGGTGTCGAAACGCGCGTCACATATGGGTGACGAATAAAGAAAGCCTTTTGTTCATTATTGGAATCACGGAGTGCTGGTCTTTCTATCACTTCAGGAGACTGTCTGATCTCTGCCCAGACTTCATCTCCATGGAGGAGGAAGAGAGACTCTCCATACTGCTGGGGGAAGAGGAGAACACAGCGGCCACAGCAGCACAATATATTACTGCCTGCCATAGACTGAGAGGAGCCTGATATACCATGGACTCCTATACCATGTATATGTCCGCATCCCCCAACCCTACCCAATTATTTCCCACTTGCTTTGGCAATGCTAAAATGTATTTAGTATTTAGTCCTGCCAATAAAGCTGATTTGATTTGATTTGATAGAATAGATCACAGATTTATAGATAGATAATAGATAGATAATAGATGATAGATAGATAATAGATAGATAATAGATAGATAGATAATAGATAGATATGAGATAGATAGATAATAGATAGATAATAGATAGATAATAGATAGATAATAGATAGATAATAGATAGATAATAGATAGATAATAGATAGATAATAGATAGATAATAGATAGATAGATAGATAGATAGATAGATAGATAATAGATAGATAGATAGATAGATCAGGTAATGACATTTACTCCACACCGGTAAGATCTGCAGTTCTGTACATTTCTATTACTTACATTAGTCTTACATGAGAAATACCTTGCGCACATTCCCCAAGCCCCGGCCATCTACAATCATCATTCCCATAAATCCCTTCTTCTTCTCATCATCTCCTGCTACATGACTAATGGTGGGCTGATCCTGCCCAGTAATGTCACAGCTCGGGGGTACGGATGGTACAACATAACTAAGTGGTAGGATTAGTGATTCCAGGCCTGTGCCGCACTCTACCCCGAATGCCTGACCTGTGAGCCTGAAGTCACGGGGCCACGCTACCACATTAACACTACAATCAGGAATGTCTATAACACAATCGTAAAAATCTATATGCTGAAAACCAACTCTTTATCTGGGAAAACAAAGCCCCCTGGCCTGGGGCACCAGAGTATCTGCGCCTGTCATGGCTGACACTCATATTATTACACACAAAGAAAAAAATCCACACATTTTTAAAAGGGCTAAGAAATACAAATCCTTACTTTGTCTTCAGCAGTTAAGTTCTTAGCCGTTCATCTGACTGATGCTATATCTTTTACTGGAAAAGCTTGGTGGTGATAATTAATATTGTTCTGAAATATTATATATATACAGTACAGATCAAAAGTTTGGACACACCTTCTCATTCAAAGAGTTTTCTTTATTTTCCTGACTATGAAAATTGTAGATTCACACTGAAGGCATCAAAACTATGAATTAACACATGTGGAATTATATACATAACAAACAAGTGTGAAACAACTGAAAATATGTCATATTCTAGGTTCTTCAAAGTAGCCACCTTTTGCTTTGATTACTGCTTTGCACACTCTTGGCATTCTCTTGATGAGCTTCAAGAGGTAGTCCCCTGAAATGGTTTTCACTTCACAGGTATGCCCTGTCAGGTTTAATAAGTGGGATTTCTTGCCTTATAAATGGGGTTGGGACCATCAGTTGCGTTGAGGAGAAGTCAGGTGGATACACAGCTGATAGTCCTACTGAATAGACTGTTAGAATTTGTATTATGGCAAGAAAAAAGCAGCTAAGTAAAGAAAAACGAGTGGCCATCATTACTTTAAGAAATGAAGGTCAGTCAGTCAGCCGAAAAATTGGGAAAACTTTGAAAGTAAGGGCTATTTGACCATGAAGGAGAGTGATGGGGTGCTGCGCCAGATGACCTGGCCTCCACAGTCACCGGACCTGAACCCAATCGAGATGGTTTGGGGTGAGCTGGACCGCAGAGTAAAGGCAAAAGGGCCAACAAGTGCTAAGCATCTCTGGGAACTCCTTCAAGACTGTTGGAAGACCATTTCAGGGGACTACCTCTTGAAGCTCATCAAGAGAATGCCAAGAGTGTGCAAAGCAGTAATCAAAGCAAAAGGTGGCTACTTTGAAGAACCTAGAATATTACATATTTTCAGTTGCTTCACACTTGTTTGTTATGTATATAATTCCACATGTGTTAATTCATAGTTTTGATGCCTTCTTAGTCATGAAAATAAAGAAAACTCTTTGAATGAGAAGGTGTGTCCAAACTTTTGGTCTGTACTGTATATATAGTTCTCAGATCAGGTTCAAAGGCAGGATTTGGAAAGCAACCAATTATACAGAGCTGCATAGGACCCAGGTGAATGGTAGTAAACAGCATCCAAGTCTACTGCAGTGAAGATTATTTTCTTTTTTCTTGGTGGTCTAGAGCAGTAAAGAGGTTAGTGTCTGGTGGACGTGGCAGTGATAGGGTCTGTGTCAATATTCCTGGTGGTCTAGGGCAGTGAAGACATTAATGTTTGCATTCCTGGAGGTCTAGAACAATGGATTGGCTAATGTCAGTTTCCTTAGTGGTGTAGGACAGTGAGGGGGTTAATGTCAGTATCTTTGGGGGTCTAGTGCTGTGAAAGGGTTCATGTAAAAGTTCATTGTCAAGGACAGTCAGTAAATTAACTTTAAGATCACCAATGGAGTGCAATGGAAGGCTTGACGCTGCACAGCTGGGGTTCAGTGAGTAAAAACACCCCTCCAGTCTCCAGAATTGTTCTGGTTGTAGCAGGAGGTAGAACAATGAAGGTTCAGCTTCCTGTTTCCTCCCTGCAGTCATTGTTGAGATGAGCGCAGGGAAGGGATAGAAAGCATTGTGCAACTGTGACTGTAAAGCTGCAAAGTTTTCTCTTTGATCAGGCAGATTGATTCATGAGTGTTTTGCCTGATCAATAAGGGGAAAGAGTGCTCTGCATGGGGGCACACTTTCCCTGAGTAATAATGCAGTACCCCAGTACAGGGGGGCATCTGCAAATGGTTAGTTCTTTATGTAGTGTTATGCAGTGTAATGTTATTCTATGCTATATATTGTACCCAGCATAGTTATAAATGGTATAGGCACTGCCAGGGTTAACTAATACTAGCCCATCCCTCTTAGGAGCTTATGGTGTGGGCTGGCTCCATACCTAACTCTAGAGAGTTATAGGGAGTTGAAGAGAGAACTTGAAGGGGGTGGGGAGAAGACACTATATGCTCCTTTCCTCAGGCTTCCAGTGTCAAGAAGCCAGAGACTAACAGATCTCCGAGGAATCCTCTGCTTCTGCTACAGCAAAACAAAAGGAGAGACAAGATTGGAGAATCTGCATGACCAGGTGAGGAGTCAGTCAGCAACAAAACCTGTGTCAAGCTTTCCAGACCCTGCTGCTGTTGAGGGGTAACACGTTAAAACACTCTACACACCTAGGGAACAACTTGGCCAGTTGTATCGTTGAAGCGGCACACCACTGTGCGAATTGCAGGCATTATAGAAAGAATACAAACACCAGCCAGAGAGTCGAGTGAGAGAGACTTTAACAAGAGATAATGTAACCGGGAACATTGCTTCCAACTCATCCACAGACATCTAGTGGTGAATTTACACTGTGTACAGACTGTTTTGACAGGCTGGATGTATTACAACTTTGGAAGGACATCATTTGTATTAAAGCTTGCCTGGTTTACTGACACTTACTACACCCCACGTTGGCCATTGCACCATTTCATGCCCTGCCTTGCACCCACATGGACATGTAACATCAAGGGCACCCCAAACTACCATTAGTCAGGAGCCCAAGCTACAAGGACTCAAAGGGTGCCCCACCTTCATTGCACCAACCCCAGGGAGTGACGGCCTGAGGGAAGCCACTGACGGATCATATAGACAGAGCCACTATCACTACCATCCTCCTCTCCAGCTCCCCATGGGGTTCGCTGCCGTAGTATCATCGGGCTGATCTAGATCTCCATGAAAATCATCATACACAGTCAACCCATTATAAAATAATCTAAAAACGAATAATGTAACGCAAAGAATGAAATGAGTAGTATTGTCCCACCAGGCGGCCAGTGACCAATGTGGTGCCCAAACACGTCCCTGGCCATACTGTGAGCGGCTGAATATTTCTGGAGATTATTAGAGGTATTTGATGTCAGTTTTTACAGCTGTGCAGTTGTTACGTGTCTTGACAGTTTTTCCTGTTTAGCTGTAGGCACTGATTTTATGCTGCCTTATTGAACTTAATTTATGAACACTGTGTCACATATATATGAAAGGAATAGCTCTGGTGAGACCAGCCCACCTACATCATTTTAAGAAAATCAGATCTCCTTAATACTGCCAGCAGTCTGACATATTATTACGAGACGTGAAGGTTCTGTCAGATTTACACAGGCTGCAGTAATTGCTCTTTATGGGCTTGTTTAATACCCACCTTACTTGTAATACAGTTATATGGAGTTTTATGGCGCTCAAATTGTGCCCTGCTGAATAGGTGCCAAGGCGGCTCTGTATTTTTTATTGTGACATGGAATCTTAACAGATTAACCAAGAATATGGCACATTATTCCCCCCCAGTAATCCCAGAAGCTCGGCAGTAAATCAGTTTTTTCTTTGCTAACGGCATCAATTCCATGTACATTATAATGATGGTCATTTTTGGCTTCGGACTGTACAAAGAACGTAGATCTCTCTTTATGGTCTTTGCTGCATTGTGCTTTTTCTATTATCGACATGGGGGAAACTAGGAGGAATTATAAAAATGAATGTTTCCCGACGGGAAAGTGGATTCACAAATGTATAACACAATGTGCAGAAAAATTGTAAGAGATAACTGCTGTAATAATGTCCTCTCTGGACAAGAATATAACTATTATTATACTGCCCCATGTACAAGAATATAGCTACAATAATACGCCTCCCTACGTAAAGGAATATAACTGCTATAATACTGCCTCCTATGTACAAGAATATAACTAATATAATACTGATCCGTTGTACAGGAATATAACTACTATAATACTGCTCCTATGTACTAGAATATAACTACTATAATGCTGTGTCATATGTACAAGAATATAACTACTATAATACTGCTCCTATGTACTAGAATATAACTACTATAATACTGCCTCCTATGTACTAGAATATAACTACTATAATACTGCCTCCTATGTACAGGAATATAACTACTATAATACTGCTCCTATGTACTAGAATATAACTACTATAATACTGCTCCTATGTACTAGAATATAACTACTATAATACTGCCTCCTATGTACAGGAATATAACTACTATAATACTGCCTCCTATGTACAGGAATATAACTACTATAATACTGCTCCTATGTACAAGAATATAACTACTATAATACTGCTCCTATGTACAAGAATATAACTACTATAGGGCGGAGCCTGGCTGCAGACCTAGCAGGACACATGTAGGAGAGCTCTCCTCCTTACCACTCTGCTAACTGGTAAATTCAGCGGTCTAATTTGCTCAAGAATGGGAAAAGTCGGTAGATATATACCCAGAGAGAAACCTGAAGTCAGCAAACCGGAGCGCGGTGCCTCAGATATGGATAAATATCTCAACAAGAAAACTACAGCTCCTGTGCCGGCCGGTCCTAAGATGGTGCTGCCGGAACTAGATGTCTGGGGCAGGGATTCGGAGGGAGAAGATGAAGCTGCTGCAGAGCACACAGCAGGCCCCACATCACAAAGTGCTGCCCCGATATCCAGGCAGTTCCTGCAGCAGGCTTTATCAGCAGCCCTGGCCCCAGTGATTCAGGATCTGCAGGAGATTAAAGCTGACCTGAAGCATATCGGCACGAGGGTGGAAACACTGGAAAGTAACCAGGCGTCCATCTCGAATTACATCAGAGCTGCAAGCGATACCACCATGGCTCTGGCAGCCTCACTGGACACAGCATACTCCCTCATAGAAGACCAGGAGAATCGGAATAGGAGGAAAAACCTCCGGATCCGCGGCCTGCCTGAAAGCACCCCACATGAAGGCTTACCAGAAGCTGCCGGCGCCATCTTCTCCCTGCTCCTGGGAAGCTCCAGAGCGGCCGAGATTCAAATAGAAAGAATCCATAGAGCGCTCAGGCCGAAGCCAAAAGAGAAGGAGAACCCCAGAGACGTGGTATGCGGTCTCCTGAGGTATGTGGACACCGCTGCCCTAATGCAAGCTGCCAGAAATATGAAGGAGATCATATATGAGGGGGCTAAAATCTCTATCTACCAGGACCTGGCATCCTCCACATTGAATAAAAGGAGGGCGCTGCGGCCCCTCACTGACCATCTGCGCCATCACAAGGTGCCATATAAATGGCTATTCCCCTTCGGCCTCACATTTGCTGTAGATGGGAAGCGCTGCACCATTCGCCTGCCACAAGATCTCCAGGCGGCCTGGGAGCTGCTGCAAACAGATCCACTAGATGTACCATCATGGCTGCCGTCTGCTGAGATGGGAACACAGCTGCCAGATCTCCCAGAGGCCTCAGGATGGCTTAAAGCTCCACAGAAGAAGAGGAACCAGCACAGATCTAGAGACACTTGAAGTCCTAGAGACTATACAGAGGAGTTATCTTACCTCAGATGAAGTTCTCCACAGACATCATAGAGGGACAGGTTCTTACTTGATTATATCACATCTTAAGTCTGCAAGTATACCTGTCTGTCATGAGTCCTGAATTGTTCCCGTTCTTGTTGTAATCTGCAGAGCAGACATTCTGCTTTGCAATGTTATTTTACTGCATTCAACCTAGACCATAATATGTAAGGTGCTATCCCGCACCAGTTCAGCAGGTGGCGCAATGTGGACACCATTATGAAGATATGGTTCCACTTTGTACCCCCCCTACCTACCAGGGTTATCTTGGCACAGACCTGGTACATGTGCCTGATTAAATGGCTGTTCATGCCCGCTTCACTGCAGCTAAGTGACCTGCTGCGGTGTTGCTGGCATGGGAGCCATTGCACTGTTATACTTGTCATGTTGACAGAATCTTTAGTTGTGATGTTACTTGTTCACTCCCTAGATACGGTCGATGTGAATAACTGGAGTTCTCCGGCTCCAAAGTCACCCCATTTTCTCAATGATGTCGTCAATTAAATGTACAACGTATAATGTAAGGGGCTTTAACACCCCACAAAAGCGCTCTCAGGTCATCCGTCTGCTAAAAAAGAACAATACAGATATTTGCTTCTTTCAGGAGCTGCATTTTAGAGAAACAAATGTACCTAAAATTCAGAACCCATACTTCCAACACTGGTATTTCAGTGCCTTTGAGAAAGCAAAAAGAGGAGTGGGTATTGCAATTTCTAGAAAAGTACCATTTACATTGATATCTACCCTGACGGACCCTGAGGGCCGCTTCATTTTCGTGAAAGGCCTCATAGGTACACAAAAAGTCACACTCGCTAGTTTGTACAGCCCTAACCGTGGCCAGAAACAATGGATCAAGATCACACTAAGTAAACTAGATCTGTTTGCAGAGGGGATTAGATTGATTGGGGGAGACCTCAATGTCACACTGAATCCTTTGATTGATTCTTCTGACGGCTCCTCCCAATTGACCCAATCAGCACTGGGGTGCATCAATAGGTACATATCAGACATGAATCTGCTGGACGTCTGGCGACTAGCCCACCCAGATACTAGGGACTTCACCTTCTTCTCGGCCCCACACAAATCATATAAAAGATTAGACTATATCCTACTGTCAAGCAATGCCGTGGATATGGTGGACTCGGCCGACATAGGTGTTGTGTCCGTCTCTGACCACGCCCCAGTCTCTGCTGCCCTCAGATTTTCCAGCCTGCCTGCCTCAGTTAGACAGTGGCGCTTAAACGAGACGCTGCTAGATAGACAAGCAGATACCTCAATCCTGGAGCAGAAACTAAAGGACTTCTTTATAGATAATGCGACACCAGGTATGCCCCAGACGACACTGTGGGAGACGCACAAGGTGGTTATCCGGGGAGAGTTAATAGCCTTAGGTAGTAGGGTTAAAAAAGAGAAACAAAAGATCCTACACGATCTCTTGGTTCAGATAGCAGATAAAGAAGCGGTCCATAAACGGTCTAGAGCAATAAAAGTCCAGACTGAACTGACCCAGCTAAGATCACAACTAAAAGACCATTTAAACATTCAAAACGCAAAGGCTTATCAATATGCCCAATTTAAACACTACTCACACGGGGATAAAGGTTCTAAACTGACGTCCTCCCTTATTAAACAAAGGAAAGAGTCCATGTTCATACCCAATATCAAATCCAGTACTGGAAATATGCTGCATAAAACAGCTGACATTGCAGAAGAATTTCAAAAATTCTATAAGCAACTATACGGCCTGTCAGACCCTAATCACCCAGATCCATCAATACCAGAAGCAACAGACTTGTTTTTGAAAGGCCTCAATCTACCCCAGATAACCTCCCAAGAAAGTGACACATTATTAGAGCCAGTCACCGAACTAGAAGTGAAAAAGTTACTAGCCTCTATGCCCATGGGTAAAAGTCCTGGCCCAGATGGCTTTCCAGTGGGCTATTATAAAAAATTCTCAGATATATTAATACCCCACCTGGTAACGTGGTGCAATGCACTCCTAAATGGTGAAACCCTTCATAAACAATCACTGGAGGCCACGGTAACCATCCTCCCCAAACCGGGGAAAGATCCCCTTCTCTGCGGTAGTTTTAGGCCAATCTCGTTACTTAACGTAGATATAAAAATATGGGCCAAACTTCTGGCGACACGTCTGGGAAATCTACTTCCTAAACTTATCCACCCTGACCAATCTGGCTTTGTTCCAGGGAGGGAAGGGAATCATAATTCCTGTAGGTTAATCACAGCAATACAGTGGGCCAAAAAGAAAAACCTCCCCTTGGCGCTGCTCAGTGTGGATGCGGAGAAGGCCTTCGACCGGGTGAGCTGGGACTTTATGAGGAGGACTCTACTGAGGTTTGGAATCCCGACGAGATTTCAGGAGGCAGTCATGTCGTTGTACAAGGATCCGAGTGCTAGAATCAGGGTCAATGGCACATTGTCCCCATCCTTCCCTATTCGCAACGGGACACGTCAGGGCTGCCCCCTATCTCCTGCCTTATATATATTGGTCATGGAGACCCTTCTTCAGGCCATTAGAGACCATGTAAATATACGTGGTGTGAAAACAGAAAATGACGCCATAGAATACATTAACGTGGCATATGCTGACGATCTACTGATCATGGTTTCTAACCCGGTCGAGGCCTTCCCGCATCTTTTGACACTGTTTGAAGAGTATGGTAGGCTATCAAACTACAAAATGAATTATACCAAGTCAGAAGCTTTAAACGTTAATGCTCCGGCGAGCTCCATAGCCATTTTGAAATCAAATACACCATTTAAATGGCAGTCCTCCTGTGTTTCCTACCTAGGAGTTAAGATTTCCGCCTGCACGGAAGATTTATTCCGGCTTAATTATACTCCCCTAATATCAGATGTCCAAAACCTGCTCCAATCGCTACGCCTCCCTTATTCCTCTTGGATGGGAAGGAAGAATATACTAAAAGCGTTTGTCCTCCCAAAAATTATGTACGTACTACAGATGTTGCCAATATTTTTACCTAACTCATATTTTACAAGGATTCGCAGGCTTTTTATGACTTACCTATGGGGCGGCAAGAAGGCTAGGGCTCCTCACCAGAGGCTGATACTGGGGCGTGGTCATGGAGGTATAGCACTGCCGGATGTCCAGACATATTACAGGGCCATACACCTGAGGAGGTGGTTGCAGCTTTATTCCCCTGTCTACCGCACATTGGGCACGGAACTGGAACTAATGCAGCTCACCCAACCACAGAAAGCAGCACTATGGGGTCAGGCAAATGCATCACTCCATTCACATGTCCTCTTAAAGGGCACTAGCCTGGTCATTAAACAGCTCAACAAGACACATGGGCTCCTACAGAACCCCCCTAGTATAATGCCAGCAGATCTCATACCACACTCGATTCAGCCTCCAGGATCTCAGGTCTCGCAGATTTGGCACAGATTAAGAGATTTCTCCACAGCTGACTTTATAGGAAAGGTAAACGGCACTTTACCGGATCAACATCCCCTTAGCTTAGCCTGGAGTACATTTAACTTTCTAGACCTAATAACTATAAAATCTGCTGGGAAACAACTAACTACTCAGAAGTCATGTGTAATGACCCCGACATGGTTGGAAAAATTAGCAACCCCCCCTTCCCCTCAACGCAAATTGATATCCACTATATATTTGGCCTTGATCTCACCACAACGTCGCATTACTCCACAATATGTCCACACCTGGGCTAATGACCTTAAGGTTACCTTTTCGGAGACAGATATTCTCCGTATGCACGCACACTCGCATGGCTTCTCCCGCTGCGTGAAGATCCAAGAGCACTCATATAAGGTCCTCACACAGTGGTACCTCACCCCTAAACAACTATTTCTTAGTGGTCTGAGTGATCACGACAGGTGTTGGAGGTGTGGGGAAGAGAGTGGCACTCTTCTACACATTTTTTGGTCCTGTTCTAAAATAAGAGGATACTGGGATGACGTCTCTCGGACCATTAATGAAATTCTAAACACTAACCTGACATTAACCCCAGAGTTGGTTCTTTTATGGCTTCCAACAAAAGAACTATCGCCATCAAGGAACAAACTTGTTATACACTTGATTCAAGCTGCCCGTCTACTTATCCCCCAAAAGTGGCTGAGTAAAGAACCCCCCACCACCTCTCAGTGGTTAAGCAAACTAGATCACGTTCATCGTATGGAAGAGCTAGCGGGCTGGGAACTTAGGGCACATGAGAAGCACAAAAAGCTATGGGCCCCATGGATTACATATAGATATGCGAATGGTACACCAACATCTTAAACAATTTTCAACAGACAAACAACTTTGAAAATGTCCCCCCAGATAGGAACGACACATTAGTGAGAATAGAGGGTGCTAAACCTTCTTCCTCCCTTTGGAATCATCAAAGGTTATCTTAACAGCCTCAGACCGTATCTGTCCAGTTCTAAGGACACCCCCGTCCCCCCCCCGTCCCCCATCCTCCCCCCCCCTTTTTATATGTTTGTTTGATCTACCTACATCAGGTCACACACCAAATGTCAATTAGTTGGTTCTAGATGACCTTGCTCTGAAGACATGCACTTTATATATGTCATATGTATACTATGCACTATACTGTCAAAGTACGCTTTAGACTTGTCTGTAATAACTCTGATTTGTGCATCAATGTATGTAAACATCTCTTTTGATATGCGTTTCAATAAAAAGACAATTGACAAAGAATATAACTACTATAATACTGCCTTCTATGTACAAGACTATAACTACGGGTACTATAATACTGCCTCCTATGTACAAGAATATAACTGCTATAATACTGCTCCTATGTACAAGAATATAACTACTATAATACTGCTCCTATGTACAAGAATATAACTACTATAATACTGCCTCCTATGTACAAGAATATAACTACTGTAATACTGCTCCTATGTACAAGAATATAACTACTATAATACTGCTCCTATGTACAAGAATATAACTACTATAATACTGCTCCTATGTACAGGAATATAACTACTATAATACTGCTCCTATGTACAGGAATATAACTAAAATAATACTGCCACTATGTACCATACTATAACTACTAGAATGTTGTTCCTATGTACAAGAATATAACTACTATAATACTGCTCCTATATACAAGAATATAACTACTATAATACTGCCTCCTATATACAAGAATATAACTACTATAATACTGCTCCTATGTACAAGAATATAACTACTATAATACTGCCTCCTATGTACTAGAATATAACTACTATAATACTGCTCCTATGTACAAGAATATTACTACTATAATACTGCTCCTATGTACAAGAATATAACTGCTACAATACTGCTTCTATTTACAAGAATATAACTACTATAATACTGCTCCTATGTACAAGAATATAACTACTATAATACTGCTCCTATGTACAAGAGTATAACTACTATAATACTGCTCCTATGTACAATAATATAACTACTATAATACTGCTTCTATGTACAAGAATATAACTACTATAATACTGCTCCTATGTACAAGAATATAACTACTATAATACTGCCTCCTATGTACTAGAATATAACTACTATAATACTGCTCCTATGTACAAGAATATTACTACTATAATACTGCTCCTATGTACATGAATATAACTGCTACAATACTGCTTCTATTTACAAGAATATAACTACTATAATACTGCCTCCTATGTACAAGAATATAACTACTATAATACTGTCTCCTATGTACAAGAATATAACTACTATAATACTGCTCCTATGTACAAGAATATAACTACTATAATACTGCTCCTATGTACAAGAATATAACTGCTATAATTCTGCTCCTGTGTACAAGAATATAACTACTATAATACTGCTCCTATGTACAAGAATATAACTACTATAATACTGCTTCTATGTACAAGAATATAACTACTATAATACTGCCTCCTATGTACAAGAATATAACTACTATAATACTGCTCCTATGTACAAGAATATAACTACTATAATACTGCCTCCTATATACAAGAATATAACTACTATAATACTGCTCCTATGTACAAGAATATAACTACTATAATACTGCTCCTATGTACAAGAATTAACTACTACAATACTGCCTCCTATGTACAAGAATATAACTACTATAATACTGCTTCTATGTACAAGAATATAACTACTATAATACTGCTCCTATGTACAAGAATATAACTACTATAATACTGCTCCTATGTACAAGAATATAACTACTATAATACTGCCTCCTATGTACAAGAATATAACTACTATAATACTGCTCCTATGTACAAGAATATAACTACTATAATACTGCTCCTATGTACAAGAATATAACTACTATAATACTGCTCCTATGTACAAGAATATAACTACTATAATACTGCCTCCTATGTACAAGAATATAACTACTATAATACTGCTTCTATGTACAAGAATATAACTACTATAATACTGCTCCTATGTACAAGAATATAACTACTATAATACTGCTCCTATGTACAAGAATATAACTACTATAATACTGCCCCTATATATAAGAATATAACTACTATAATACTGCCTCCTATGTACAAGAATATAACTACTATAATACTGCTCCTATGTACAAGAATATAACTACTATAATACTGCTCCTATGTACAAGAATATAACTACTATAATACTGCCTCCTATGTACAAGAATATAACTACTATAATACTGCTCCTATGTACAAGAATATAACTACTATAATACTGCTCCTATGTACAAGAATATAACTACTATAATACTGCCTCCTATGTACAAGAATATAACTACTATAATACTGCCCCTATATATAAGAATATAACTACTATAATACTGCCTCCTATGTACAAGAATATTACTACTATAATACTGCTCTTATGTACAAGAATATAACTACTATAATACTGCTCCTATGTACAAGAATATAACTGCTACAATACTGCTTCTATTTACAAGAATATAACTACTATAATACTGCTCCTATGTACAAGAATATAACTACTATAATACTGCTCCTATGTACAAGAGTATAACTACTATAATACTGCTCCTATGTACAAGAATATAACTACTATAATACTGCTACTATGTACAAGAATATAACTACTATAATACTGCCTCCTATGTACTAGAATATAACTACTATAATACTGCTCCTATGTACAAGAATATTACTACTATAATACTGCTCCTATGTACATGAATATAACTGCTACAATACTGCTTCTATTTACAAGAATATAACTACTATAATACTGCCTCCTATGTACAAGAATATAACTACTATAATACTGCCCCTATATATAAGAATATAACTACTATAATACTGCTCCTATGTACAAGAATATTACTACTATAATACTGCTCCTATGTACATGAATATAACTGCTACAATACTGCTTCTATATACAAGAATATAACTACTATAATACTGCCTCCTATGTACAAGAATATAACTACTATAATACTGCTCCTATGTACAAGAATATAACTACTATAATACTGCTCCTATGTACAAGAATATAACTACTATAATACTGCCTCCTATGTACAAGAATATAACTACTATAATACTGCTCCTATGTACAAGAATATAACTACTATAATACTGCTCCTATGTACAAGAATATAACTACTATAATACTGCCTCCTATGTACAAGAATATAACTACTATAATACTGCTTCTATGTACAAGAATATAACTACTATAATACTGCTCCTATGTACAAGAATATAACTACTATAATACTGCTCCTATGTACAAGAATATAACTACTATAATACTGCCCCTATATATAAGAATATAACTACTATAATACTGCCTCCTATGTACAAGAATATAACTACTATAATACTGCTCCTATGTACAAGAATATAACTACTATAATACTGCTCCTATGTACAAGAATATAACTACTATAATACTGCCTCCTATGTACAAGAATATAACTACTATAATACTGCTCCTATGTACAAGAATATAACTACTATAATACTGCCTCCTATGTACAAGAATATAACTACTCTAATACTGCCTCCTATGTACAAGAATATAACTACTATAATACTGCTCCTATGTACAAGAATATAACTACTATAATACTGCTCCTATGTACAAGAATATAACTACTATAATACTGCTCCTATGTACAATAATATAACTACTATAATACTGCTTCTATGTACAAGAATATAACTACTATAATACTGCCCCTATGTACAAGAATATAACTACTATAATACTGCTCCTATGTACAAGAATATAACTACTATAATACTATAAATATAATTCTTTGCTGAGAGGTTGCGTGTCAGTAGCTCTCCTGAGTCTTTGGATGCGTGGAGAAAGCCCAGGGAGAAGACACCCTGGGAGGGGAAGCTCCCCAAGTAAAGCTTCTAGGACAAATCTGGGAAACAATACCCAGACAACTCAGTCAGGGGATGTAAATCCCAAAGTTTCTACGTATAGAAAGTATGTCAGCAGTACCAGTTCCAGTGTAAGACCAGAAGAAGCAACAAGTAAGTGCCTGGTGAAACCACCTGCCATTATGAATGAAGGATCACCTATGTGCAAGACCAAACTGTTGGAGAGTCCAGAAGTAAGAACCATGCAGAGTGTGCAGGAGGTGAGACAATCTCCATAACTGGCCACAGGTGGACCACCTCCACCCCAGGAAGGTAGAGGAGGACATCTCTGGAGAAGCAAACCATCCAAGAGAATCTACAGCAGCGTGTGGTGAATCTGAGCGCAGAAAGTCTGGGGGCATGCAAGCTGTGAAGGAGATCAAAGGCAGTAATGGATAAAAACCTCAAGGTGCTACCAGTGCAGTCTCTGCTACACATCCGGGATCCAGTCGCCCATCAGGAGATTGTGACCCAAGAGCAGCGACAGCAGCCGCAAAACTCCAGGGACCGCAAGGTTCTGCACCAAAAATGCAGAGTCTTTTGCCAGAAAAAAATGGAGAGACTGTACCTACAGGAACCTGTACTGCAAGCAGTCTGCAAAACTCCCCAGCAGCAATCAGAGGCCTCCAGAGTAATCGCCTGAGCTCCACTTGGCTGATCAGATCCCAGCACTATTGAGAAGAATGGAGACACTAAAGAAACTGTACATGCAAAAACAGATAAACTGTACATACAAACTGAAGGCTGCAAACCCAGGAAAGCAGACCTTACTGGACAAGAAGCTGGACTCACTGGCCAAGGAACTTGCTGACAATGTGCAGGAAATTGACTCTGTCTTGGAGAAAATGGGACCAGTGGGAGAGACATACAGGAACCAGCAGCGGTTTGAGAAAGACAGGAACTCTAAGGCCTCTTTCACACGGGCGTCATGTTTTTGGCCCGGATAAGATGCGGGTGCGTCACGGGAAAATGTGCGATTTTTTCACGCGAGTGCAAAACATTTTAATGCATTTTGCACGCGCGTGAGAAAAATCGGCATGTTTGGTACCCAAACCCGAACTTCTTCACAGAAGTTCGGGTTTGGGTTAGGTGTTGTGTAGATTGTAATATTTTCCCTTATAACATGGTTATAAGGGAAAATAATAGCATTCTGAATACAGAATGCTAAATACAATAGGGCTGGAGGGGTTAAAAAAAATAAATAAAATTTAACTCACCTTAATCCACTTGTCTCTTCTGCCTTCATCTGTGAGGAATAGGACCTGTGGTGACGGCACTGCGCTCATCACATGGTCCATCACATGATCCAGCACCATGGTGATGTATCATGTGATGGACCATGTGATGAGCGCAGTGACATCATCACAGGTCGTTTTCCTACTGTCGGGCAAAGATGAAGACAGAAGAGAAGCCGGGCTGCGCGAACAAGTGGATTAAGGCGAGTTAAATTATTTTTTATTTCTTTTTAACCCCTCCAGCCCTATTGTACTATGCATTCTGTATTAAGAATGCTATTATTTTCCCTTATAACCATGTTATAAGGGAAAATAATAATGATCGGGTCCCCATCCCGATCGTCACCTAGCAACCCTGCATGAAAATCGCACCGCATCCGCACTTGCTTGCGATTTTCATGCAGCCCCATTCACTTCTATGGGGCCTGCGTTGCGTGAAAAACGCACAAAATAGAGCTTTCTGCGATTTTCACGCAACGCACAAGTGATGCGTGAAAATCACTGCTTGTGTGCACAGCCCCACAGAAATGAATGGGTCCGGATTCAGGGCGGATGCAATGCGTTCACCTCACACATTGCACCCGGCGGAAAACTCGCCCGTGTGAAAGGGGCCTAAGACTACATCAACACTAGGTCTGAAACTCTGCAGTCTCACGTAAGACTATCAGCCAGCAACTCTTCCTTTTGAGGAGAGAGAGTTGTACAAGAAAAGAACATCATGATCTGAGCAACAACAGCCAAGTCCTGCATCAGCCCCCGGTGAGGTACTACAGATCCCAGCAGTAACTACTGCACAAAATGAAAACTGTGGACTCTTACCTGATGACAGCAGTGAAGTGGCAGTGCAGACACCACAAGTCCCAGAAGGCAGTGCACTGCAGGAGGACTGTGGACTGACACCTACAGGTAACACTGTAGAAGCACCCAAGGGTGTATATGAGCAGGATGCTCAGGACTGTGATGTGCAGGGGTTAATACTGAGGACTGCAATTCTGCTGATATGGCTACTGTTGCGGATGTCTCTGTGAGTGATAATGTCCCAGCTAAGGACTCGTCTATGGCAGCTGGTAACATAGAGCACCCTGGTATTGATGGTGGGGAGGGGGCAGTGCAGTCTCAGGCTGAGGAGTTTCCCCCTTTATTTACACAACAGACAGCAGAGCCCCATAGTATGGGCGGTCAGAAGCCCATACATCGCCCCCCGCAGGACACCAGTACTGGTCAGACATCTGGGAATGCTTGGAGTCAGGGTTTTTCATCATTTCCCTCTAGCACCAGATACACAGGCCAAGCTTTTAGGGAAGGAACGTTGTCAGGTTTAGACATAAAGGGGAAAAAGAAGATCTACCTGACAGGCGGTGTGTGGTCAGAGACATGTTGTGTATCCAGATGGGCTTCCTGCCAACCAACATCCTGGCAGTAATAAACCTCCCAGACAGACAAATATTAGCTTCAAGCTCATGTCTGATCTGGACCGGTTCTGGGCTCTCTACACCCGGGTCAGAGATACTGAGGGGTGGAATAAGGTCAGCTTTATTCCCATCTCTAAGCCTGACACTGTAAATGTGACCATCATTTTCTGGAACGAGTCTGTCCCCCTCAGGATATTATTATCTGGCTCAAGAGGCATTGTGACCTCAAGTCAAACCTGACCAAGAGAAGGGATGAGGATGGAATCTGGATCGGAGGGTGGAGGGTCCTGGTTACATTACACCAGCACCAGAACATCACCCACCAAACTTCCTAATTCCTTCTTCACTGGGCGGGAGAAAGGTTTTAGTTACTATGCTGGTCAGCCCAGGCTATGCTTTAAGTGTGGGAAATCGGGTCACGTGGCGAGTGTCTGCACCATGATGAAGTGCAGCCTGTGCGGGGACATCGGCCCAGTGAGCGCCACCTGCCAGAACATAAGGTGTAACCTGTGCGGTAAGATCGGTCACCCCATAGAGACTGACCTGAAGCGTGGCATAACATCTGTAGAGATCTCCTTGATGAGGACTTGGTGGAAGGGGCAGATGTCCCAGATGAGGATCAGGAGGAGGAGGCACTATTGTCAGGGTCATTGTACACAGTACCAGAGACCCCACACATGAGTAGTACTGTGCCAGACCACCCGCAGGCAGGTAACACCGAGGGGGACATGGAGGTTGTGGAGCAGCCTATAGAGCATCCAGTGTCTGTCTCTTCACCTTCCCCAGCATCCACCACTGGGGAAAATAAAATCCTTAAAAAACGGAAAAAAGATAAGTCCAGCCGCAGGCCTGAGGGTTCATGTACCACCGCCAAAAACCTACTAATATGAGAGTGGACAGACAGGCTGAAGTAACAGTAGCAACCAACAGATACAGTGTGCTGTCCGAGTCAGATGGAGAGGCAAAAATAGAGAAAGAGCTTGAGCGTATGATGGCGGAATGTGATGACGACCCAGGAGGGGATCCTCCCACAAAAAGCAGACCTCTTCATGCCGAGTCACAGTCTGTATAGGATATGGAAACTAGTAGTCAGCAAGACAACTCTGACTCTGATTTATGAAGATGGGGGTTATATTTCTTCTTCTTCTCCTGATGGCAGACTTCCAACTTAAAATGGTCACCAGTAATGTGAATAGCATTAGAGCTAGAAGGACCAGACATGCTGTCTACGAACACCTGAGATACTTTAAGACCGATATGTTTTTCTTGCAGGAGACACGCTTAAACACCTTAGATCTCATACGAGAGGCAGAGCGAGAATGGCAGTCTGGTCCGTCCTTTTTCTTCGATGTCTGTGGAGCCTTATGCAGGGGTTACAATCTTGTTTAACACCCGTGATGTAATTGTACATAGACTAACGGGGGTCTCGATGGGAAGGTGCCTGTTGCTAGAGATTACCATCCGAGGTAGAAGACTCCGGCTTATTAACATCTATGGGCCACAGACAGTGAGTGAAAGTTTTTTTTATTGATGTTAAGCCATACTTATTCACATCTATTCCTGTTATCATGGCTGGAGACTTTAATGCCACCACTGCAACCAGTGACAGGCCTAGTGGTAGACCCCTTACTAGGGACTGTAAGGTCCAAAACAATATTATTCTGCAGGCCGGCCTGTCTGATGTTTTTGTACAGGGTGATAGGAGTCCAAAATTTACTTACACCAGTGCAGGACGCAGTAGTAGGATAGATCTGGCTCTGGTGAGTACTACTGAAGCTATCAATAAAAGAAGGGAAAAAACAGTCCCTTATTCTGATTTGGCCTTGTACTTTTGTTTGGGTGCCACTAAGCATCCAGATCTTGGTAGAGGGCTATGGAAACTGAATTCTAGTCTTTTAGATGATAGCTCTGTCCAGGAATACATTCAGTCTTTCTTTCAGAACCAAGTTGACAGAGTGAATTTCTATGATAACATGGCTGACTGGTAGGGTGGCCACTGGCTTCACCCTAGAACGCCGAAACGGCCCAAACCACACCCACAACACCCCAAACCACTCCCACAATGACCCAAACCACGCCTCCAAACCACAAATCCACGCCCCCATGCCAGTGAAGCCACGCCCCCACCATCGGCTGGAAAAACACGGGGGAGGAGAGGGAAGAACTTTGTGAATGGAAGGTGAGCGGGGGCAGCCGGGATGCTTCTCTTCCCCTCAGTCATCCACAGGGAGCCATATCTAGCTCTAGTGACTGACTGGGGGTGAGAGAAGCCTCGGTCAGTTGCTGCAGCTCACGCTCAGACAGCACAATGCTGCTGTCTGAGACGTGAGCTACTGAAAAGGAGGACATCCCTGTGTCCGTCCAGGCACTGCGCCGGACGGAGGACAGGGAGCCTGAAAACCGGACGTCTGGCCACCCTACTGACTGGTGGGAGGATTTCAAGGAGGAGATCCAGTCCCTCTTACAGAGACTGTCAATTAAGAAGGGGAAGAGTAAGTATGGCCAGTATCTGAGACTGCGCAAAGAATTGGAGTCACTCTATTCGGCGGGTGGGGATGACCAACAAAGGATTGACCGACTGAAAGCTGAGATAAGGCAGTATCAGTACAGCAGATACACCTCCCTGGTAGCTGAACGGGATTATGGGTCCTTAGGGGCTCCTGATCCCTTTGAGAATTTCCGGGAGCGCAAGGCGAAGAAACTGATCACAGGTCTCACTGACTACCAGGGTGTGACAGGGAGGGGGCCCCATGGATCAGTTTCACACCGGGGCCCCATGGATTGTGTGTACCGCACTGGGGACAAAACTGAACTGAAGTGAACGGAATGCTCCAAAATGCATTCTATTCCGTTTCATTGTGTTCCCATGACACACACAAAAGCGCAGCAAGCAGCATTCTGGGATGCGGAGCAAGACAGATCCGTCATGACTCACAATGTAAGTCAATGGAGACAAATCCGTTTTTACAATGGTTTTAGAGACGGATCTGTTATTTTAGAGATAATATAACCGGATCTGTTCATAACGGATGCAGACGGTTGTATTATTATGACAGAAGCGCTTTTGCTGATCCTTGATGGAGATGTGTAAGTAGCCTTAACCTATTTTCTCCAAACATCTGTTGTCAAGGGGTAGTCAGGACACCCCCCATACAGATTAGATGGTTTATTGGTCCCAGTAAATTCAGTGGGTTGTGCCTGGTCATATTACAGTAAAGGGAAATTTAAAGTAACTTTTTAGTCTTCAGATCAAGGTTTCATGCACATAAAAATAGCTGTGTACAAGAAGTCCACAGTATGGAGCTGTAGGTCTGGAACATGGAGGTAAGTGGCTCCATATTTCATGCACTTGTGATTTAAGACTACCTTATCAAGGAATTTGTTTGGCCTAAGCATGAGGTAACTGCTGACCAAATAAGCTATTCCTACTGCCCCCTTCCCCCAATACATATACAACCAAGTGTCCATGCGTCCCCTGTGAAGAGAAGGATCAAGCATGTTGTAATCCAACAGCCCAATCCTCCTTCTCCACAACATTTGCCATAACAGAGATGTCTGGAGGTCCCCATATACATGAGATCGATGGTCCTTTCCATGTTTTAATACTGCACACTTTTTTCTGCTAAGATTGTAGAATTGATGTAGAGGTTTACCCATTAAAATAAAGAAGTTAACCGGACCTCAGCCATGTCTTTCCAAGCAGGAAAGATGTGTTTTTAAGGCACATTTGAAGCTAAGGAAGTTGTGAATTAACCTGAATGTCCGGGGAAGTGCATTCCAGGGATAATGTGTAGCTCGAGAAAAGTCTTGAAGACGGTAGTGAGAGGACTGAATTATGGAGGATATAATTCTTAGATCTGAGAAGTCTAAACTGTTTTCTGTGGTGGATGGGCAACCAGTGAAGTGACTGGCACAGGCTAGAGGCATCTGTATACCGACTGGACAGATAGATGAGCCTGGCTGCTGCATTTAGGTCAAACTGGGAAGGAAGAGAGTTTAGTGATGGGGAGATCGATTGGCAATGAGTTGCAGTAGTCAAGACAAGAATGAATCAAAGCAACAACAAGAGTTTTGGCCGTTTCCACCATGAGAAAAGCGCAGATTCTGAAGATATTCTTGAGTTATAGATGACAAGAGCGGACAAGTGATTGAATATAGGGAACAAAGGAAATGCTAACCAGGAGTTATGATAGTACCACAGGTGTGCAGCCATCTTGTTTTTTGTAATTATGTTTGCTTCATGGATATGCACCTGTGATTCTGAAGGTTTTAGTCAAAATTTTCTTGCAGTGTATCGGTGGGTATCATCAGAATAAAGATGGTACTGAAAACAAAATCTACCTCTACTGATAGTCTGTCCATTAGGGGCTCTGTAAAGAGAGAAGAGGACCTAGAACTGAACCCTGAGGAACCCCAACAGCAAGAGGATAAGGAGAAGTATTAGTGCCAGTGAATGATACACTAAAGGAACGGCCAGAGAGATAGCAAGAGAACCAGGAGAGAACAGTGTCTTAAGGCCAATTTAGTGGAGCATGGGAAGAAGGAGTTTGTAGTGTACTGTATTAAATTGTGCATTAGAGATCCAGAAGAATCAATAGAGAATAGTTGCCTTTTTTTTTTTTTTGCTGTCAGGGGGTCATTAGACACTTTAATAAGAGCAGTTTATGTAGAGCGGAGGATATTGTAATGGTCAAGAAGTGAATATTCAGAAATAGGCAAAATGTTCTAGGAGTTTAGAGATGAAGGGGAGGTTAGAAATAGGTGGGTAGTTAGCTGCACAGGTTCGTCAAGAAATGTTTTTTTTTTTTTTTTTTGTAGCAGGGTTATAGCAGAATGTTTGAAAGAGGGCAGACAGATACCAGAAGACAGACAGAGGTTAACTATTGTAGTTAGGTGACTAATGACAGGGAAGAGGGACTGGAGGATGTGTGAGGGAATAGGATCACTGCCGCAGGTCATGGGTTGAGAAGAAGCCTGGAGACCTCTTTTTCCATTATAGGGTCAAATGAGGAAAGAGAACATGAGGAAATGTGGGAGTGAGGAGGACTGAATCTGGTTAGAGACTGGGAGATTTTTCCTTGTCGGATGTTACCAATCTTATCTCTATAAATCCCTGTGTGCTCTACTCCGCCTCAGATCCAATCGAGGGTTGAATGGAACTTTAATACAGGCGTGTCCTTCCTTTACTTTCCTCTTGGTTGGACACATCCTGATATGTGGATCACCAAATTACCAGCTTTTCAGAACAACATGATTTTACGATATTGTGTCACAAGATGTCTATTTTATATGTGTGGCCACTTAGTGGTTGTGTTATGAACTACCGTCTGTGAAGGGGTTTGGTAAAAGGTCTCGATATTGTATTGAAATGGTTTCATGAGAAATTGGAGACCTTAAAGGAGTTGTCTAGGACTAGAAAAAGATGTCTGCTTTCTTCCAAAAACAGCTGCACTCCTGTCCATGGTGTATACCTGGTATTGCAGCTCAGCTCCATTCAAGTGAATGGGACTGACTGGTAATATCACACATAACCTGTGGACAGGTGTGGCACTGTTTACAGAAAAAAAAAACAGTCATCTTTTTTCTAGCCCTGGACACGTAAGGACAAGTAAACATTCTAATGTTTCTTTCTGCCTCTTTTATATGTATTTTACGGTCCACGTGGATGCTGACATCACACAGATGACCTCTTATGAGGCCCAATTAAAACAAATGGGTCTATATGCGATCTGAATTTTTTTGGGATCAAACGTGGACCAAAAACATGGTCACGTGCATGAGGCCTTAGATTAATTTTAAAGGGATTGTTTACATGATGCGATTTCTGCCTGGAATTCGCTTAAAATCTGTCCCTTATTGTTGTGAATGGGAAATCCGTGCATACTTTTCCAGGTGGCGACAAAAAAGTCAGCTTCTTGCCATGGCTTCCATGCAGATTCTGCAACCAGGTAAGTTTCTCCACCCAGATTAGCCCCATTGAATGTGGCATGTGCAACTGCAAATCCACAGCAGAATTGGAAGCTCATCCTTGGATTTTTGCAGCAAATTCCACATTTATGAATTTTTTTTCAATAGAAAAGTCCACATACTCTCAAATTTTTTTAATGTATATTTTCCAGAACTTTCCCCCCATTACTCCAGCTTGTCCTATCTGCCTGATGTCATAACTCGGGGGGGGGCAGATACATCGTTATCTATATGTGTTCTGCAGCTTTGACTATTTTATTCCGATATCCTCTTTTGGAACTCATTTTGAAACTTTGCTGTTGTAAAATTCTAATTCAACATCCCACAATCATCTTCCGAGCTCTCTTCTATCTACCGGATAGATTTTTTTTTGGCGGAGTGCGTTTAATCTAAAAATGTTGGGTTTTAATCAGCTTGAACTATGGACTGTCTTTTTGTGAACCGAAAGCCACTAATCAATTTTTCTACTTTTTTTTCTGTTTTTCTTACCCAAGGCAATGCCTTTTGTAAAAGGGTATTTATTTTTAATGGATTTTTTAATGAATTTTTCAGTCAACCTATTAATAATGCCATTAATTATGGCCATCTTGCATTAAAGTGAATACCGGCCTCTTAATCCTCACCCCCAGCTATTGGTTTGAAGCTAATCCAAGCCGGTGCTTGGCAGAGAGGTGAAGGCTGCAGCCAGTTAAAAAAAAAGAATGAGACTGCTTGGGAACTTGACGAAAAAGACAGAGCGGAGGGATAAAGAAAGAGAATATATTTAGTATATGATTCGCCAGAGGGGTTGAAGTTTAAAGCCATATGATGTGTTAGCGTTCTGGGGATTATCCATGAGATACAGCGCAGTCTACAAGAACATCCCAGAAGATGGGATTGAGTCTCCTGCATGGGCTGGTCTGTTTGATAAACCCACAGGAGCAGGGCACTGTTTTACCAGAGGCGGTTATGTCTGACTGCTGCTTTACTTCAATCTACTTAAAGGATCTACATAAAATGCTACCAGACAGTCTCCCTCCGAGTGTCGTGGAGATATTATTTTACTGAATATACTGCCAGAAATGAGTTCCTGGAAAAATACTTTAAGGGCAAGTACATCTTTAAATAGTCTTGATAAAAAATAAATAAATCAGCTTTCTTGTGTTTACAGCACTTATTCAGAGCCAAGGGTGCACCTAGCCTTCCTGCTTCCTGAGGCAAAAACTAAAATAACGCCCCCCCCCCCCCCCCCCCCCAATGTCAATTTCTTAACCTAATCTCTTCCCTTCAGCTCATGGCCCTTCGGCTGCCCCGGCTCTTGTCCCTACCTGGTGCTGCCTGAGGCGATCGCCTCACCTGGCCTCATTGGTGGTGCACCCCTGTGCAGGGCTATATGTTTCCCTGATTTCAAAATAAAAACAAACCCTGTGTTAGCCGGTGCGTGTGGAACTGAACAGATCGGACTTGGGGGTACTCCTAAAGGCGTTATCCTGGTAGTCCCCTGGTTATTCCCCTTGAAACCCTGTACAGCAATCTGTACTTTGCTGCAGGGGAACCACCATACAGCTACTTCCTGGAGTAGTCTCCGTTCAAGTAACTGCTTAACCACTAGGGTCAAGAGACACTGAAGTGGAGGACCAAGAGAATTAGGCAAAACTATAGTCCGGGATGGGCCAAGGTCAGGACAGGCAGAGTATGTGCAATCCAAGAAACAGTAACAGGTCAGGTCGGGCAACTAAGTGTCAATGCAGAGATCAGACAAAGGTCAATTCTGGAAAATAGGCAGTTGGTACACAAGCAGACAGACATAAATCAGGACGCCTTAGCAACACACTATAGAACTAGGAAACTATTGCTCAGGCACCTTCTCACAGGGAAAGGTGCCTTATGTATCCTTAGATTTCCAGCCATTGACTTGCAAGAATTAGGGGGTAAGTGCAAGCCCATTAAGAGCTGGAGGGGAGAATGCACCCTACGAGTAGAGAAGGAGAGGACTTGCTAGCAAGCAGACCACAACCTGCATGGAGGGATAATGCAACCCCAGCATCCAGACCCATCAGGAATAGCAGGAGATCCGGTGGTGGTGGGTTTGTGCCACTAAGACAAAGAAAAACAGGACAGGGGAGCAGAGCAAACTACACTATGTGTGAGCTAATCCTGCATTCATGTGTTAAGGTGACCATACACATCACATTAATGTTGACTAAACATTATAAGAGGGACCAACCAACTATCTAATGTGTGTGGGGGTATCCCGACTCTCCTCCAATGACAGGAAGAAGGATCGGCAGACATAGACAGTAGAGGGCCCCTGTTCAAGAATAGTGCATGGGCCCTTTGCTGTTTAACAGGTGATTCATCAAGACTGTGGGCTTATCATGGTTCTCCTTACTATGACTCTCTACCCAATTCTTCATCTGATGCATGAGGACCCATTAGTAATTCGAGCCAAGGGAACCTTGGTGCCCTATTTTATTGTGGTATTGGTCACCCTTGTCTATAGAGCCCCTGTGCAGTTGCACAGTCTGCTCCAATGGTACAATTGATAAGTAGTGCATGCACCTCTAAAGCTACATCTCTGAATTTAGGCTAGAGCTCAGGGTCACAGGGTCAGACATAAGCCACAAAAACATCATGCAGGAAAAATCTTGTACCTTATTTGCAATGATCACTAAATTTCCATTATGATATAAATTGTCTTTTCTTTTAATAGGGAAACCTTGTGCTTCCACCATGTATCACAGTGTAAATGGCAAAGCTGTGCCTTCCTGAAACCACCACTAGGAGGTGTTGAATACAGTCTGCAGCAGTAGGCTCCATAGCTCCCCCTAATGGTGGTTGCTAACACACAAAATGTAATACTTTAACTTCATATATCTGCAGGGCCATGGCCACTGTAAAGATAACTTAGGGAGTTAATGGGCACCAAATTTAGAGATAAAAATGATTTGGTGTTGAAAAGTATTAACTTTAATGGCCATCTTACATGTGCAAAATTATTACAGATTTTCGATGAGATGTCATTCCCACAGTTTATACATTAACTTTATTCATGTATAAATGAATCTCCTCACATAATACAGTAGTACTACCACTCTTGCATATTATTCTGTCCTGAATGGACAGGTCATTGTCTCCACAAAATCAGTACTCTCCTCTTCTGCTGCTTCAGTTATTGAAATGGTCTAATTGGATACAGAATGTTCTATGCTCACCCACTTTCTATCATTTCCCTATCACATAGTCTTTTCTTCACTCTACTCTACATGGGAAAGTCTTCACTCTACTCTTCATCTCGAGATCACTGCTATTCAGAAGATCAGAACACTCCTCTCCTGCTGCCTCAGTTCTTGGAATGGTCTAATGGAATGGTCAAATTGGATACAAATTGGATACAAAATGTTTTCATCCACAACCACTTAGCATTTCCGTGTCTCATACAATATTATCATCATATACTTCATCTCATGGGTGATCAGGTCACTGGTCCGCACTGAATCAGTACACTCCTCTCCTGCTGCTTCAATCATTCCAATTGGATTCAGAATGTTCACTTCCTAGCATTTCCCTGTCACACTGTTTTCTTCGTCACACAAATGGTCAGGTCACTGCTCCACACAAGGTCATCACTCTCCTCTCCTGCTGCTTCAGTCATTCCAATAGTTTAATTAATTTGATTCATTTCCTAGCATTTCCCTTACACATGCTGTACACACTTGTCTTCATGTACCTCATGGTCAGGTCACTGCTCCCCACAAGGTCAGCACACACCTCTCCTCCTGCTCCAATTATTGGAATTGTCTAATGGAGTGGTCTAATTGGATACAGAACGTTCTATCCACAGCTACATCTTAGCATTTCCCTACCAGATATTTCCTTCATACTGTATACTTCATCATATGAGTCTTCAGGTCATTGCTCCCCACAAGATCAGCACACTTATTTCCTGCTGCTTCAATCATTCAAACGGTCTAATATCAAATTGGATCTACAATGTTCTATGGCCACTTCATATCCTTCATCAGGCAATGCCAGGTCACTGCTACCTACAAGATCAGCACACTCCTCTCCTGCTGCTGCAGTCCTTCCCATCATACAATATACAATGTCCATAGCTGAGTATAGGATGAAGACAGATTTTTGGAGGGCGCTAAGAAAATCTTAACGCTTCTGCTTTAGATTAGCAAGGTTATTTTTTTTTATTTTTTTTTGCATTTTGCCCTTAATTGATGTCACTGCTGTAATTGCTTTCCTGCATGTAATTCTGAATTATAACGTTAATTAAATGACATGATGTGATTGCTTGTTTGCTAGCTGTGAGCAACACAACTGTTTTGCTTGTAATAATTTCTATGAATGACTCCCCAGACACATAGCAAAATGCATCTAAAAAAACGGGCATACGTGCTGCACGAGGCAAGTGATCATGAAGACTTCAATCCAGGTACTGTACCTCTGCCTAGACCGTGCAGTGCAAGCAATGCCTGCAGCATCTATACTTACAGTAAGCTACTCTCCGCTATAAGCTGCACGTACCAATGAGAAAGCACATTATGGTTCATTGTGGACCATTGTGACCTCAACTAAAGTTGACTTCTTAATTTGGCGTTAGGTCTTGTGTGGGATTCCAACTCTATCAAATGCTATCAAGCAACAGAAACCGTCATGAAGGTCAAAGCCACCCATGGTTTATTATGGGTAGTGTTGAGCACAAATATTCGAAAAGCGAATTTTTATCTCGAATAGAGAATTCGCGAATATTTAGAATATAGTTCTATATATTCGTTATATCGAATATTCGTCATTTTTTCCATCTGAACACATGATTCCTCCCTGCTTCTTGCTTGTGGGCCAATGACGTAATTTGCCCACAAGCAACTTAAGCAGGGAGGAATCATGACTTCAGATGGAAAAAACTGACGAATATTCTAAAAAACGAATATATAGCACTGTTTCAATTAAAACAACAATAAAATAAAATTAAAATATATACTCTCGGTCCTTTTGAATAATTCTACATGCAGAGCTCACGCATAATAAAAAGGTACGCCTTTGTTGTACTGGTGTTCCATTAGTTAGGCATAAGGATTGTATATAAAGTCTGGGTGATTAGTGCTTCCGTGCTTATGCTGGGACTTGTGGTGCAATTGTAATCTTCCTTGAATGTGGGATATACTTAGATTGTTCCAATATTTCATATGCACCAAAGGCAACCCTTATCTTGATTCTATAGAGTCCTGACGATGTTTAGTTTACTGGCACTCCTGTACATATGATGGAACTTGTAGTGCCACTATAGTCCCGCTTTTATACAGGGTACCTATAGGTATACCTATAGTGGCACTACAAGAGGGATGTATAGTGGAGGTGGCAGGAAAGACAGTGTGATGTTATTTACATGGGACTGTATGTTGGAGGGGCAGAAAAGACGGTGTGATGTTATTTACATGGGAAGATTATAACTACAGGAGGCACTGCAGGGGGTGCACTTCAGTGTGAGCATTATAACAGAAGGAGGCAATTTAAATACTGGGGGCACTACAGGGGGGCATAATTACTGGGGCTACTACAGGGAGCATTATAAATACTGGGGGCACTGTAGGGTTATTATAACTACAGGGGATATTATAGGGGGCCTTATTTCTACTGGGGGCTATGTGGGGGTTTATTAATACTTGAGGGTTCTTCTACTAATGGAGGCATTCTTGAGGAGCATTATCACTGTTGGAGGCACTGTAGGGGGCCCTATTACTAAGGAAGGCACTTTAGTAGGAAATTACTATGTGTGGTGGGACTTTGAGGAGCACTATTACTATGGGGACTATCTGTATGGTACTGTAATACAGTCTAGTATTTGGAGGCATTGGAGAGCACAGTGGGCAAAGTATTAGGGGTAGCAGCAGGATAACACTTGTAGGACTTAAGGTTGGGGAGAATTATAGAAAAGTGAGGAACCCAAGATGTCTGTGTGTCAGAGATGAGACATGGCTGAAAGAAGTTGTTCGGGCCAAAGAAGATAATAAAAGAGAAGATCTACATCAGAGAAGAAGTCCCCTGTGAGGCCCTGGATATGATAAGTATGTAGTTCTGTGTAGTCAAGAATGTTTGATAGTGTCCATGCAGCAAGTGACATGTCTTGAGGGGGAGGGGGGGGGGGGGGGCATATGTATTGGGGCTTGAGCCTTGGATCTTTTGAGACCCTATTAATTGCATCATAATCTTTGTGTCATACACTCCTCAAAATAAAATTGCAACACAAAGAAGGACAAACCGTAATATTATGTAGATCTGTAGATGATCAAACTTTCAAGCACCTAGCTCCAATCTGTTGCATGTAGCAAGGGCATAAAAGCCAGGTTGAAAGCAAATGTTTTTTGCCACATGGCACCTTTAACAATGGGATCAAGTGATCAAGTTGTGTGGGATGCCTCCTGTTCACTGACATGCCAGTTATCATCACTTGTTGCAAACTGAGAGACCTTGGTTTATCACTCACTACACGCCTAGGCGGAGATGTCAGAACTGTTCAATGTTGCGTCTCTCGATGGTTGGGAGAAGAATGATGAACTGGAGTGACAGCGAGAGGGTGCACAGAGAAGAACCTCTGCACAGACAGATAGTCTGATTAGGAGAATGGTAAGTAGTGATCCATTCTGTACTGCAAGTAAAATTGGACATCACATCGAAAGCCTAAGGTGGTAAACTGTCTACACAAACCATCAGAAGGTGTTTGCACAACTTTGGGCAACAAGCCAGAAGTCCACATACAGGTGTTCCTTTGACCTCACGCCACCATCCTCAAAGGCTATCATGGTGCTCAGCAAGATGGCAATGGAGGCTGGAATGGAGGTCTATCTTCTTCAGTCATGACTCCAGCTTTTGTCTCAGATGCAATGATAGCTGGAGATTGGTCTGGAGACCATGTGGGCAATGCCGTGAAGAAGCTTTCACAAGGTAATGTCACACCCAGAATTATAATCTAGATTGGCATAATTTATGATAGATGGACCTCTCTAGTCTTTATTTCAGGCACAGTAACAGCTTGGTGCTACATTGATTTGATTGTGGAACCAGTTGTACAACATAATGGTAGAACATTCCTCAGATAACCATTAATAATCTCAATGAAAGCATGCCAAGGTGCGGTAAGTCAAGAAGTTTGGAATATTTTGTTTATTTCCATAATTCTATGACTTTTTTTTACTTAGTGTTGCAATTGGAGTGAACGTCTTATGAGTTATCCACCCATATTCACCACAAGGGTCTATGGACTTTCCCACAGGGAATCCCCAGGTGACAACAGCTGACTCATAGTTGGGCAAAAGATGGTAGGACTAAGGTGGCAAGCAGAATTCAAGATCAGGCAGTGCCGTGGTTGAGGCAGGTAGAGTACAGTCACCATGGTAGTCAGAGAAAGATCAGGCAGGTGGCAGACAGGAATACAAAGTCAGATGCAGGAGGATGGGGGACAGTACTTACGAAATCTGTAGCTGGATATTGGTTGAAGAGCAGGTGCATTGGATCTTTAAACACTGGAAGTCAGCACCAAGGTGTGGCAGATGGAAGAAGAAGAACCAGGAGAGGCATAGCAGGATGCCAATTCCAGAGGCCCTCAATGGGGGGAGGCAAGGCATGGAGGCACTTATATTGAAGGCAGCAGGAGAGATCAGAATGGTGGCATATCATCAATAGGATCTAGTAGGTTATTTGTGAATCATCTTCTAAGAAATGCTCCAAATTCAAATCCAGTTTGGGTTGTCTTCTGCTGGACCATTGGGTCAAACATTATCAGAAGTCTGGTCTACTTGAGCATCTTCAGGGGCATTGGTGGGCCAGTTTGACCCTGTAACCCCTTATTTATCAATGTGTATTTTCTAATTGTAAAACTTTGCTTTTAGTAATACAATCTATCAATACTTATTTTAGTATTTTATTCCATTCAAATCATTTCCATTTCATTTCTTCAACTTAAATGACATTTGTTTTCCCAAGACGAAGCGAAGGATGGAAATAAATAATAAATACATTCCTAAAAGAAACAAAATAACGGCCAATAACATCGTCTACCGTATGAAAGCAATTATGTGTACGTATCAGATTCAGAATATATAAGTAGTGATAGAACAAATACCATTTTCAGGTCGCAGAAAAGGAGTTGTACTGTTAAACTTACCAGGGAATATACATTTTAATTTTCTTCAAAATTCAGCTGAAATTGAAAAATTTACATATATATAACATGATGTTAACAGCACAATAAAAATCACTTTATGAAGGATAGTGCGGGGTAGCATTACGTGGGTCCCGGCCCCTTGGGGACTTTAAGGGTTAATGAAGTGGTCCAACTAGTTTGCTATCCATTTATCATGTATGAAGCAGCATGGCTACCAAATCAGCTGAATTATACCCAATATGATGATTCTGTTTAATCTATATACAGTCATGTGAAAAAATTAGGACACCCTTTGAAAGCATGTGGTTTTTTGTAACATTTTTAATAAATGGTTATTTCATCTCCGTTTCAACAATACAGAGAGATTAAAGTAATCCAACTAAACAAAGAAAACTGAAGAAAAGTCTTTTCAAGATCTTCTGTAAATGTCATTCTACAAAAATGCCTATTCTAACTGAGGAAAAAGATAGGACACCCTCACATGTATTCCCTCTTAAATTGGCTCAGATCTCACACAGGTATATCACACCAGGTGCACATAATTAGTAGATCGTTACTCTGCATGTTGAATGAGGCTTGCCCTATTTAAACCTCAGACATTTAGTTTGGTGTGCTCCTGACTGTTGAAGTGAGAGTGAGCACCATGGTGAGAGCAAAAGAGCTGTCAGAGGACTTCAGAAAAAAGATTGTAGCAGCCTATGAGTCTGGGAAGGGATTTAAAAAGAACTCAAAAGATTTTGAAATCAGCCATTCCACTGTCCGGAAGATAGTCTACAAGTGGAGGGCTTTCAAAACAACTGCCAACATGCCCAGGACTGGTCGCCCCAGCAAGTTCACCCCAAGAGCAGACCGCAAGATGCTAAAAGAGGTATCCAAAAACCCTAAAGTGTCATCTCGAGAACTACAGCAGGCTCTGGCTACTGTTGATGTAGAAGTACATGCCTCTACAATCAGAAAGAGACTGTACAAGTTTAACTTGCATGGGAGGTGTGCAAGGAGGAAACCTTTGCTTTCCAAGAGAAACATCGAGGCCAGACTGACATTTGCCAGCGATAAAGTTGACAAAGACCAGGACTTCTGGAATAATGTTCTTTGGACAGATGAGTCCAAAATTGAATTATTTGGACACAACAGCAGAGGACATGTTTGGCGTAAACCAAACACAGCATTCCAAGAAAAGAACCTCATACCAACTGTGAAGCATGGAAGTGGAAGTGTCATGGTTTGGGGCTGCTTTGCTGCAGCAGGACCTGGTCAGCTCACCATCATAGAATCCACGATGAATTCTACTGTGTATCAGAAGGTGCTTGAAGAACATGTGAGACCATCAGTTAGAAAATTAAAGCTGAAGCGGAACTGGACCATGCAACATGACAATGACCCAAAACATACTAGTAAATCAACCAAAGATTGGCTGAAAAAGAAGAAATGGAGAGTCCTGGAATGGCCAAGTCAAAGTCCAGATTTGAATCCCATTGAGATGCTGTGGGGTGACTTGAAAAGGGCTGTACGTGCAAGAAACCCCTCAAACATCTCACAGCTGAAAAAGTTCTGCATTGAGGAGTGGGGTAAAATTTCCTCAGACCGATGTCGAAGACTGGTAGATGGCTACAAGAACCGTCTCACTGCAGTTATTTCAGCCAAAGGAGGTAACACTCGCTATTAGGGGCAAGGGTGTCCTATCTTTTTCCTCAGTTAGAATAGGCATTTTTGTAGAATGACATTTACAGAAGATCTTGAAAAGACTTTTCTTCAGTTTTCTTTGTTTAGTCGGATTACTTTAATCTCTCTGTATTGTTGAAACGGAGATGAAATAACCATTTATTAAAAATGTTACAAAAAACCACATGCTTTCAAAGGGTGTCCTAATTTTTTCACATGACTGTATTAAACATTAAAAAAATGGACTCTTTGTTATCTGTAGAGTTGTGGAAAATTAATTGTAATATATTTTGATATGTGCACTAAGAATGCATTAATGTTTGTATGAAAAACAAGGACCATGATTTCTTGGTTGCAATTAAATTTTTTTAGTTTTCATTTTAATTTTGTTAATTATTTTATTATTCTTTTTTTTTCATGTAAACGATCTGTATAAGTCATTGCTAAGCATAATTTTAGGAACCAAACTTCATCTCTAATTATTCTCAACTTGACTCATGCCTTTGTTGCATGCAGTCCACACTAAGGGGCAAGAGGTGCTATAGAATCAAGTTGAGCAAGAATGGGATTGGGGGGGGGGGGGGCATTTGGCCAGACTTGTAAAGGAAAGATTACTTACCTGCTTTCCGGTGCTGGCGTCACACGCCTTCTCCTCCAGGTCTGCGATTCTCAGCTTGGCTCCCTCAATGTCAACATCTGGTTTGACATCACCACAGCTAATCATTGGCCTCAGCAGAGACTGGATCCCCTTGCATCATGTGACCATTTGTCATCACGTAAGGGCAGCCGGTCACCACCACGATTGTCTGTGGCAAAGCCAAATTTGAAGTTCACATCGTGGGATCCTAGGGGAGCATTGAAACCTTGGAGGAAAAGGATTGGTGAGCCACCACCATGGAGTCATATAAGTCATCTTTCCTTTACAGGTACACCCAAGTGGGGGGAAGGGAGGCTGCACAACAACTTTAAAATAAAGTATCAACCAAAAACTAAATTATATGAAATTTTCATCCACAGGCAACTTTTTAAATTTGGGTCCGACATCCCACAGCCCCGCCAATCACATGTTTTGCAGTAGCCTAAACCGCTGGAAGTCCCAATGAACTGAATGGGAGCAATGCTGCAGGGACCAGCTTCATCCACTGCACAGTGGACAAACCTGTGTAGTCCCAACAATGACTTCTTGCACAGTAGCTATAGCAGAACAGTAGTTTATTGGCGGTGAGGATTTTCGAACCCCCACCGATAATATAATAATAGCCTGGAGATAGACTATAAATAGGACCTGAAAACCCCTTTAAGATTGTCTGTCATTTGTCATTCACTCTACACCCTTATTTTATACCATAGAAGAAAAAGAATGGAGTTATTGACACAGTCCACAAATAACCTTTTCAGCAGCAAGAATAGTCCCACAAATATTAGTTGACCCTGCAGGGGTCAACAGATGTTAATTTGGTTAAATTACTGTATGTACGTCCATTCTATGTCACTACTTGAGGTGTATTAAACATTGGAGACTCTATAGATTTCTGAGTTTTGAGTAACTTGTAGGAATTTTTCTTTATTGGGTTTTTCCATGTATTCATTATATTGGCGTCCCATGTCCGCCACTGCTCAGCTCTCCTGGGTGTGGACAGACGCAGCTCCACTCACCCTCCTGCTCCTCCTCTGGTGGTACAGACCTGCTGGTCTTCCTCAGCTTCCTTATAGTGGGCCTCGCCACCAGAGTAATCTCCTCTGGCAGGCCGCAGCCGACTCTTTCCGCTAAGCCTCTCCCCTGCCCATAGTGCGCACATGATCGTTCCCACGGCCTCTTTAAGGGCTAGAACACACACACCTGCCTATGGCGGGCACTGTTGGGAACTTAAGGAACCTTCCTCTAAGTATGGATGCCTGAGCAATAGGTTGTCTAGCTTGCTAGTTCCTTGCAAATGTCTTCTGCATCTGTTTCTCTGCCCATGTACCGATTTAAGTTTATTTAATGGATTGTGACCCTCCACTGCCTGACCTTATTGACCCTTTGCTGCTTGCCTTGACCTTGGACTCTTTATCGGATTACTTTTACTCCGCCTGCCTGACCTTGGCCTGTCCCTGACAATGTTTTGTCCTGAACCCTCTGGCACCTGTAGGTCAGCTGTCAACTACACCAGGACTACTCTAGGAACAGAACCCTGTATGTTAAAAGGTGAAAACCAGGGGACTGCCAGGATAATGCCTTAAAGGGTAGCCCAAAGTCTAATCTGTTGGTTGACACAGTGGTTTGCCACCCACTGCCATAACAGTGTTAAGTTAATGGGGGTTTTTAATGAACAAATTGGCAGCAGCATAGTGGCTTAAAAGAACCAAAACTGACCTCAGCCCTCCCCCACTTCTGCTGTTCTGAAGCTGCCCAGGTCCCTATTGCTCTCTTCTTCCTACTCCTGTTTTTAAGCCTCACTGACCCCACTGCCACCAACTTTTTTCGAGTTGGAAAGCTCATTTTTTGAGTTTGTCTACTTTGGACAACCAATTTCAAAATGACCTACTAGAATGTTATAGAAGAGGACCCCAGCTACCCCACTCAACGGAGCTATGCATTGCATGGTCATACGTAGTTTCACTTGAATGAGACCAATGGGAATCATTTCATTCATCTATTCCTACAAAATGCAAGTGAATGATTCTATGGGAATCATAAACCTTGGAAATCAATTCTGCCACCTCTAATCAGATGATCCAAGCAGGGTATAACAAAACTATTAATGTGATAATTCATAAGGCTGTCCAATCTTGCGAAACTGGTAGAACGACCCCCTTCCCCAAGTGAATGCTTCCCATCAAATGACTTTGTGTGACTATTCGTCAGCTTTTAACCTGAGTGCCTGTATGGAAAGTAATTCCCTAGATGCTTCCATCCTTCAACAGTGACAAGCATTCAGTTTGATGTGGTTACATCCCACTTTGAGGTTAAGTTGTCCTTCAATCTTTTGTAGCCAAGAAAACTGTAGACTTGAACGCTCATGGTTATTTGTAGTATAACATGGTTGTCATGTAGCTACTGTTTGAGTGATGAAGTCTTACAGTTCCCACAGCAAATCTTCTTTCCTTTATAATCTGTTGGAAAGGAGGTCATTTTTTTCGACTGAATTCAACATACAACTTTGCCATTCCCTATCATGGTCCTTAAATAGACAATTATTAGATAGATGCACCCATTCTTGTCTGTCTATTGTTACGGTTGTACGTCAGTTAATTTGAGATGGGCCATATAGTCATTACGCAAGACATCAAGATTTAACATAAGTGACAATACAAGATGAGGAATGTTGATTCGTTGGTGGACGGAGCAGTGAGGACAAGACTGAAATGTGCAAAATGGAAACTGATACAGTCGCTGAGATGTTCAAGCAGTGCAGAAACAAAAAGGGACGGAGCAGCAGAGTCACTCATAACTGTGGTGTTGAAGAGTTATGTTTATAACTGTGGAATAGAAAAGTTGCGTTTGGAACTATAGAGTTGCAGAATCCACTTGCGGAGCACAGGGACACAGGCTAGTAGTCAGAAGCAGCACTAGAACATAGACACAGGGCTGGAGCATAGTCAGCAGCAGAACATGGTGTAGAATGTAGTCCTGGGTCAATAGCAGGAGAGAAGTTCAGGAACCAAACATAGTAATCAAGGGAAAAGGCCAGAGAATAATCAAAGATAGCGAGTAGGGCCAAAAATACCAGTAATAACTAGGAACTAGAAAGAAAACTTGTAAAACAAGGTGGATTGAGGTCAAAATTCACATGAGCAAATGATCAGACATACTGTAGAAGAGATGGGTTGGAGCTAGAACAGCAGAGCTCAATTTTCAGATCAAACTAGGTGCAAGATTGAGTAAGTCCACTATCGCTGATGAGTTTTTTTTGTAAAATTGTGAAATAACAGCAACCTTAACCTCAGAGTTCCCTTTAGCAAAAAAGGTAGGAAGAAACTTTGTAACCCACTGGAAAAAAGGATTCAATAATCTGACATTCAGAGATGGTTCCAAGTCCGTGACCCTGTTTTCCAAAAGGGAAACATTTGGTGTCCTATGGCTGTAATCCCCAAACTTTACCTTTTACTCTGCAAGAACAAATGTAGCCATGGATCTCAAGTCCTAAAGAAGTGATTACAGATGACCATGGTCTTCATGTGGTGTTTTTTTCTAGGGTAGCCACTTTGGCATTCAAATATACTGTAGATCTTGATGCTTGGAATGGCTACTTGGGCGTTAGCTGGTGCTGATTAGTGATGAGCGGGAGGTGCCATATTCGATTTCGAGATATTTCGCGAATATTCAATTGAATATTCGTCTTATATTCGTTGAAATCGAATATTCGTCATTATTCTATTTATCGCGAATAATATGCGATTTAATTATTCGCGTATTGTGAATTTTCTTTTAACTGTATAAGGCAGTTTCCTATGGCTATGGCTATGGCTAATATGTGTATTTTACGAATATTCGCTATATTGCTATAACCTAGTTTTTTTTTGAATATTCGTAATATTCTAAAAAACGAAGTTATAGCAATATAGAGAATATTCATAAAATACACATAAACACTGTAATTTAGCTAATATAGTGCTATAATCTTTTTTTTTTTTTGTCTAATTTTTTTGCCTCTTCTGAAATTCAGTTTTGGAAAAATTTACACTATTAAAAATACTATAGCTCAATATTAGCTAAATTGCAGTCTATATGTGTATTTTACGAATATTCGCTATATTGCTATAACTTCGTTATTTAGAATATTAGTCTTTTTTTTTTTTCAATGGGTACTGTTATTCCACTTTGGCATACTGCTCCCCAACAAGCGTCCCCGTCACCATGAGAACGCCTGTGGGTTAGAATATACCATCGGATCAGAGTTTTCACAATCTCAGGGAAAACTCAGATCCGATGGTATTTTCTAACCCACAGGCGTTCCCATGGTGACGGGGACGCTTGTCGGGGAGGAGTATGCGAACAACTGTACAGATAAGAAAAAATAATGCGAAAATTCTAAATAATGAATATATTCACTATATTGCTATATATTAGTTTTTTTGAATATTGGTCATTTTTTTTTTCCATATGAAAACATGATTCCTTCCTGATTAAGTTGCTTGTGGGCCAATGACTTATTGACCCACAAGAAAGAAGCAGGGAGGAATCATGTTTTCAGATGTTAAAAAATGACGAATATTCGATATAGCGAATATATAGCACTATATTCGTAATATTCGTGAATTTACGAAGTTGCGATATTCGCAATTTAATATTCGCTATTCGAATATTAGAGCTCAACACTAGTGCTGATTAACAACAGTGTTGTCAGATGTGTGGCAGAGTATGGTCATAACTCTGGGGGTTCCATGAAGTATTTCATTTAGGTGTGGGGTGCTTAGCTTAAAACATTGAGAAATATGTATGGTCTAGAAAAATCCTTTTATTTTCAGGATAGCGGTGATACAAGTTCAATACTCCAGACCTGGGGGTATCTGCAATTGTTTTAATGTCATGATATGCCCTGTATTCCAGCAGAGCTGGCAATGGTGGTCAGGTACAGGGCTAATCACCCTGTTCTTCCCGTCTTGGTAGGAGTGGGTTGGTACTACTTCCTTCCAGGAGGAGAAGTTCTAGTACAGACAGTGTGGAGGAAGGAAGGGCATGCCATAGCTCCTACTCCTAGAGTTTTTCATTCCCTTCTCCTGTGAGACCATCACTCAAGAGAGATTATCAGCATCAAGAACACTGCTTCCAGAAAGCATCAGTATGACAAGAGAGCAGAGGGATCAGAGAAATACAGCTCTACAGACACTGCTGCAGATGAGGGACTATGGCTCAGACACCCATCATCTAGCTAACCAGGCCAGACAAGCATCAAGCTTGAATCACACAGTGGACACCTATATTTACAAGCGCCTGCAAGTGCTAATAAATCATCATCCAACCAGCCACCATACCTCCTCATCTGGTTTGAGAAAATTAATTTTTTTTACTTATTACTTCTGGATGTGCCACTAGACAGATTTTTATATGTTTACTTCATTTACTCCCAGTTACATAGTAACATAGTATATAATGCCGAAAAAAGACGTTTGTCCATCCAGTTCGGCCTGTTATCCTGCAAGTTGATCCAGGGAAAGGCAAAAAGAAAACTGTGAGACATTTTTCCCCACTTAAGGGGGAAAAAATTTATTCCCGGAGTCAACGGAACCAGGGAATCCCAACCAGTCTCCCAAGCTGGTACTTGCCCAGCCTTAAGCTGCTTATCTTCTGCGATCTGACGAGAGCAGTTACATTCAGCTTAGAATAGTTTAATTCTTTAAACTACCTTTCCATCGCACTGATCCCAGGGAGCAATGGCCTGAAGGAGTATCCTGTGACAAAACACCTCATCAGGGCCACTACCACTCCCAACTACTGCACTGACTTCTCAGGGGCTTGATGCACAAGCCCATCGTCTCCAAAGATGTAATCTTCTGAATTGCATCTAAATTATATCAAAAGATCATTTTTGGATGTATTTCCCTTTTAACCACTTTCCGTCCGCCCATAGGATATAAACGTCCTATGGGTGGATCTCTATTTCTGAATGGACGTTCCAGAACGTCCGTTCAGAAACTGCAGCTGCACGCTAATCGTGCAGCTGCTGATCGGGTTGCCCGCTGTCAGTGACAGCAGGGCAACCCAGAGAGAAGGCAGGGACAGTGCCCAGGTGTCCCTGCCTTCTGGATTGCTGCATACACAGCGCTCACCGAGCGCTGTGTATGCAGAGCAGGAAGCGCTATGCGCTTCCTGTTCCGGCCCGGTGGTCATGTGATCGCCGGAACCGGAGAGTGCAGGAGCTGTGTGAGGTCTTTCAGAGACCTCGATCAGCCCTGCACTGAAGCTGTACAGCGCTGAATTATGCTGTACAGCCTCTCTGGGGGGTGTATTTCTCCTGTAACTGGGGCTACTATGTCAGCCCAAGTTACAGGAGAAATCAACAGTGAAAAAAAAAATGAAAAAGTGAAGTAAATGTCCCCCAGAGGTCTTGTATGACCTTATGGGGGACGAAAAGTGTAAAATAAAAAAATAAAAAATAAAGGGTTGAAAAAATAAAATAAAAAAAAGTTTCACATGTAAAAAAAAAAAGTCCCCAAGTAAGGCATAAAAAAAAATGTTAAAAATAGAAAAAATAAAATAAAATAGACATATTTGGTATTGCCGCGTCCGTAAAAACCAGCTCTATAAAAATATCACATGACCTAACCCCTCGGATGAACACCGTAAAAAAAAAAAAAACTGTGTCAAACAAGCAATTTTTGTCACCTTACATCACAAAAGGTGCAACACCAAGTGATCAAAAACACGTATGTCCCACAAAATGGTACCAATAAAACCGTCACCTCACCCCGCAAAAAATGAGCCCCTACATAAGAAAATCTCTCAAAAAATAAAAAAACTATAGCTCTTAGAACACGGAGACACTAAAACATCATTTTCTTGGTTTAAAAAATGCTATTATTGTGTTAAAGTGAAACAAATAAAAAAAGTATACACATTAGGTATTGCCGCGTCCGTAAAAACCAGCTCTATAAAAATATCACATGACCTAACCCCTCAGATGAACACCGTAAAAAAAAAAAAAAAAACTGTGTCAAAACGAGCAATTTTTGTCACCTTGCATCACAAAAGGTGCAACACCAAGTGATCTAAAACGCGTATGTCCCACAAAATGGTACCAATAAAACAGTCACCTCATCCCGCAAAAAATGAGCCCCTACATAAAAAAATCTCTCAAAAAATAAAAAAACTATAGCTCTCAGAACATGGACACATTAAAACATATTTTTTTTGTTTCAAAAATGCTATTATTGTGTAAAACTTTAATAAATGAGAAAAAGTATACATATTAGGTATCGCCACGTCCGTAACAATCTGCTCTATAAAAATGTCACTTGACTGAACCCCTCAGGTGAACGCTGTAAAAATAAATAAATAGAAACTGTGCTAAAACAACCAATTTTTTGGTCACCTTGCCCCATAAAGTGTTATAATGATGATCAAAAAATCATATGTACCCAAAAATAGTACTAATAAAACTGGCACCTTATCCCCTAGTTTCCAAAATGGGGTCACTTCTTGGGAGTTTCTACTGTAAGGGTGCATCAGGGGGCTTCAAATGGGACATGGCATCTAAAAACCATGTGGAGTTCCTTTTTTTCTGCGCCCTGCCGTGTGCCCATACAGCAGTTTATGACCACATGTGGGGTGTTTCTGTAAACCGCAGAATCTGGGTAATAAATATTGAGTATTGTTTGGCTGTTAACCATCGATGTGTTAAAGAAAAAATTTGATTAAAATGGAAAATCTGCCAAAAAAGTGAAATTTTAAAATTTGATCTCCATTTTCCTTTAATTCTTGTGGAACGCCTAAAGGGTTAACAAAGTTTGTAAAATCGGTTTTGAATACCTTTAGGGGTGTAGTTTCTACAATGGGGTCATTTATGGGGGTATCCACTATGTAGGCCCCACAAAGTGACTTCAGACCTGAACTGGTCCTTAAAAAGTGGGTTTCGGCAATTTTCTTTAAAATTTGAATAATTGCTTCTAAACTTCTAAGCCTAAAAAAATAAAATGACATTTCCAAAATGATGCCAACATAAAGTAGACATATGGCGAATGTTAAGTAATACATATTTTATGAGGTATCACTTTCTGTTTTAAAAGCAGAGAAATTGAAATTTAGAAAATTGCGAATTTTTCAAATTTTTGGGTAAATTTGGGATTTTTTCATAAATAAAGGTGAAATATTTTGACTCAAATTTATGACTGTCATGAAGTACAATGTGTCACGAGAAAACAATCTCTGAATGACTTGGATAAATAAAGGCGTTCCAAAGTTATTACCACATAAAGTGAGATATGTCAGTTTTGCAAAATTAGGCCTGGTCAGGAAGGGGGCAAATGGCCCAGATGGCAAGTGGTTAAAATAAGATATTTGTAAACTTTATTTCATCCAATTCTCTTCAAGGGCACCTCCAGTGCTGCTGTCAGTCTTGCCTCTGCCAGAAGTTTAAATTTGGAGAGGTGCAGCTGGCATATTGGTTGGCACAGGTTCCAAGGTAACTATACGATGCTATAGACCTCTCCTGCATAGGAAACTTCATACTGAGTATGGTTATCTTGGCAAAATAAAAACCATGTGCAACATAAAATTCAGTCAGAGGTATGATTGGAGTGGTAGTAATAACAAACCATATCATTAAGTCTGGAAATCGTTTGAGCCAGTTCACCAGCATAATTTATGTGTTGACCATGTTCGTCCAATACCTGCTTGTAAAACATTGACTCAAAATAAATGTAACCAGCTTAGCCCTAGCACTGACCTCTAGATAAAAAAAATCAAGTAGGAGTCGTCACATCCATGTAGCAAATCAAGGGTGAGACTACTGACTAAATAAAATAAGAAACCCTTAACCAAAATAATCTCAAACTGACCATAACAAAGAGCCAAATGTATTGTTAGCAGCAGACATCTCTGTAGGAGAAGTGGACATAATGTTCCTCACAATGGATGAACCATGTGTGATTTAGTTGCATATTCTTGGACCAAGGTTTTACAAGGTGGCTTGGCTCATGCTCGAAGCTTGCTGTGTACTTGGCAGGTCCAATTATAGCTAAACCGTGAACTGAAACAACTTTTTTTTCAAGTGCAAATGTTAAGTTACAGAAACCAATGTCATATTTGTGTCCACATATTATTAGACTGGTCAGTGCTACTCAGGTTTAAAGAGACTTTGAGAGAGCAGAGGATCAAGGCTCTGCTCTAATAGTTGTTTAGAAAGACTTATATAAAGTCTGGACTGGAATGAGGTTATTTTTGGAGTGTAAGAACAAGTTTAGGAAACAGTTTCAGACCTGACGAATGGACTGGATGGTCCCGCATTGTTCTTACGCTCAACACAAATGGACATAAAGACATCATTACACTTTCTAAAGAGCAGATGCAGCAGTGCTGACTATTCTTCTGGAATCTTTCCAACACGACATCTCCATATTGCAACCAAGTGCTTAGTGTCGTGTGCAGACTTCATTTACACAACATCGATACTTGCTTCTTACTGGACACACAAGGTAACATTGTAAGATCAGGACTAGAAAGATGCAAGCATAAATGTGTTACACAGCATACCAACAAATTCCTTACATAGCAATAGCCAGGATCTTCCTTTTCTGATGACCCGATGGTTTGACCTCCAGTATTGGGACCAAGAGTTAATCCCTGGTTGGCAGTGATTTCTGGTGACTCTACCTTTCTGTAGCCATCAGTGGAGACCCATTAGCCACCTAGAGTGATCCAAAGACTAAGGTTTTATAAGGTTTAATAATGTCCCTGGTGGTCAAATAATATGTCTAGTGATATCTTTCCCTGGGGGTCCATCTGCTGTGGGCTACTGCTAATGTCCTGACTCCTTCCTGGCTTTCTTTAGTGTCCTCAGCCTCATACCAGTGGTCACTGTGTATTAATGTGGATATATAAACATATGGAGATAATTCCGTGTCTTGTGGTTTAATAATATCCCTTGTGGCCCAGTGGATTACTCAATAATGTCTAGTAGTTACTGTATATAATATCCCTGGTGGTACATTGGATTATCAAATAATATATCTATCACTGTTATAATATTCCTGGTGGTCTAGTGTATTATCAAATAATGTCTAGTAGTTTTATAATAATCCTGGTGATCCAGCAGCTGTGGGCTGATAATGTCGAGACTCCTGGCCCGCTCTCTTTAGAGTCCTAACCCTCATACCAGTAGTCGCTGTCTATTACTGGGGAGATATAAATATATGGAGACGCAGACGACTCTATGTCTAGTGGTTTAATAATATCCCTTATGGTCCAATGGATTATCAAATAGTATATCTAGTAGTTTTATAATACCCATGATGGCCCAGTGGATTATTAAATATGTCGTAGTTTATAATACCCCAGTGATCCAGTTGATTATCAAATTATATGTCTAGTAGTTTATAATATCCCCGGTGGGCCAGTGGATTATCAAATAATATATTCAGTATATAATAGTACAGTCGTGGCCAAAAGTTTTGAGAATGACACAAATATTAGTTTTCATAAAGTTTGCTGCTAAACTGCTTTTAGGTCTTTGTTTCAGTTGTTTCTGTGATGTAGTGAAATATAATTACACGCACTTCATACGTTTCAAAGGCTTTTATCGACAATTACATGACATTTATGCAAAGAGTCAGTATTTGCAGTGTTGGCCCTTTTTTTTCAGGACCTCTGCAATTCGACTGGGCATGCTCTCAATCAACTTCTGGGCCAATTCCTGACTGATAGCAACCCATTCTTTCATAATCACTTCTTGGAGTTTGTCAGAATTAGTGGGTTTTTGTTTGTCCACCCGCCTCTTGAGGATTGACCACAAGTTCTCAATGGGATTAAGATCTTGGGAGTTTCCAGGCCATGGACCCAAAATGTCAACGTTTTGGTCCCCGAGCCACTTAGTCATCACTTTTGCCTTATGGCACGGTGCTCCATCGTGCTGCAAAATGCATTGTTCTTCACCAAACTGTTGTTGGATTGTTGGAAGAAGTTGCTGTTGGAGGGTGTTTTGGTACCATTCTTTATTCATGGCTGTGTTTTTGGGCAAAATTGTGAGTGAGCCCACTCCCTTGGATGAGAAGCAACCCCACACATGAATGGTCTCAGGATGCTTTACTGTTGTCATGACACAGGACTGATGGTAGCGCTCACCTTTTCTTCTCCGGACAAGCCTGTTTCCAGATGCCCCAAACAATCGGAAAGAGGCTTCATCGGAGAATATGACTTTGCCCCAGTCCTCAGCAGTCCATTCACCATACTTTCTGCAGAAGATCAATCTGTCCCTGATGTTTTTTTTTAAAAGAAGTGGCTACTTTGCTGGCCTTCTTGACACCAGGCCATCTTCCAAAAGTCTTCGCCTCACTGTGCGTGCAGATGCGCTCACACCTGCCTGCTGCCATTCCTGAGCAAGCTCTGCACTGGTGGCACTCCGATCCCGCAGCTGAATCCTCCTTAGGAGACGATCCTGGCGCTTGCTGGACTTTCTCGGATGCCCTGAAGCCTTCTTTACAAGAATTGAACCTCTTTCCTTGAAGTTCTTGATGATCCTATAAATTGTTGATTGAGGTGCAATCTTAGTAGCCACAATATCCTTGCCTGTGAAGCCATTTTTAGGCAACGCAATGATGGCTGCACGCGTTTTTTTGCAGGTCACCATGGTTAACAATGGAAGAACAATGATTTCAAGCATCACCCTCCTTTTAACATGTCAAGTCTGCCATTTTAACCCAATCAGCCTGACATAATGATCTCCAGCCTTGTGCTCGTCAACATTCTCACCTGAGTTAACAAGACGATTACTGAAATTATCTCAGCAGGTCCTTTAATGACAGCAATGAAATGCAGTGGAAAGGTTTTTTTGGGATTAAGTTCATTTTCATGGCAAAGAAGGACAATGCAATTCATCTGATCACTCTTCATAACATTCTGGAGTATATGCAAATTGCTATTATAAAAACTTACGCAGCAACTTTTCCAATTTCCAATATTTATGTAATTCTCAAAACTTTTGGCCACGACTGCATATATGTTCAGTTAATAATATTCGTTGTGGTCAAATATGTCTTACAATGTTATAATATCCCTGGTCGTCCAGTGGATTATCAAATAATACTCTATGTCTAGTGCAGTGTTATAGTTATCCTGGTGGTCCAGTGGATTACAATATATGTCTAGTAGTTTATAATATCCCTGGTGGCCCAGTGGATTATCAAATTATATGTCTAGTAGTTTTATAATATCCCTTGTAGTCCAGTGGGTTATTAAATAATATGTATAGAAGTTTATAATGTTCCTCGTGACCTAGGGCAGGGATGGGCAAACTGCAGCTCTCCAGCTTTTGCAAAACTACAAATCCCAGTATGCCTACAGCTATCAGCCTACAGCAGGGCATGATGGAATTTGTAGTTTTACAACAGCTGGAGAGCCGCAGTTTGCCCATCCCTGACCTAGGGGGTTAATAGTAGTATGTCAAAACCAATATTTTAGTATTGTAAGCGGCTCAATAATATCACTGATTACTTTGTGATATACTGTATCTAGCAGACCACATTGGTATATTAGTTGATCACTATCTAATATCTTGGGAGTGATTAGAGCACCTTTTGAAAATCCAGGTTGAAGTATCCTATGAGCAGGGGCTTAACTACCATGAAAGCAGGGAAAGTGTCTGCTACAGGCTCGTACAGAGGAATGGGCCCAAAAGGACACAGGGGCGGACATATCGCCCGTGCAGTTGGTTCAGCTGCACAGGGGCCCAGAGAGGGAGGGGGACCCTTCACAGTGCCAGCCTAGGTGTTTTTTTTTTATTCATTTTATAATTTTTTTCCCTCCCTTCCTCTGCCAGGGTAACCTGGTCACCTTGGGGTTGAGGGGGGGGGGGGGGTGCTGATTAGGACTTACTGTGAATCTGCTCCCTGTTCTATATTCCATAGCTGAAGGACCTGCGATGACATCATAGTCATGTGATCTTTTCAACACTGGAAGTCATGGTAGGACCTATGATGAGGTCACCATCATGTGACCAGTGCAGAAAAAGTCAGTGCTCAGCAGTGGAGAGAAGTAAGAAAATATCATCATGCCATGGAATGAATGTGAGTGCCAGAGCAATGCTGTAAGATGTGGTTCTCCCCTATTAAACCTCCTCCCTGCTTAGTGGGAGGGAAATATGTTATTTAACTGGGCACTGAAGGGAGGGGAGGGGTGTTAGTTACATGGGACTGTATTTTACAGAAGATTGGGGGGAGATGACTGGTGTTATTTACATGGGACTAGATATTATAGAGGGCTGGAGGGTAAAGAGTAGGGATGAGCGAATCGACCTCGAATGAAACAAAGTCAATGCGCATAAAACTCTGTTTCAATACTGTACAGAGCGAGCGCTGCGTACAGTATTAGAATGTATCGGCTTCGATGAGCCAAAATTATTACTTTGCGAAGTCTCGCGAGACTTCTCATAACTTTAGAAATTGATTTGTACTGTAAAACTAATTTTCTGAACTCAGGTTCCTTGCCCATATACCACTCGCTCCGTACAGTATTGAAACAAAGTTTTATGCGAATCGACTTTGGATGTTTCATCCGAAGTCGATTCGCTCATCCCTAGTAAAGAGTAATGTTATTTATATGGGACTATATGTTGGAGGGGCTGAAGGAGGGATTTAAGTTATTTACATGGGACTGTATGTTATAGAAGACTGTAAGGAAGAGAGGTTATTTACATGGGACTGGAGGAAGAGGACTTGTGTTATTTACATGGGACTGTATGTTATAGAAGACTGTAAGGAAGAGAGGTTGTTTAGAAGAGAGGCTGTCATCAATTTTTACTGTGGCAGCCGCCTCTCTTGCATCAGAATAGAGGGGCCGGTACCTCTTCTCCTAGAATACCCAGCCGCAGGCTGTCTTCTGTGCACGGTTTGAGTAAATTCACATGGTAAACCTGCTCTGGCTTTCGCCGCCCTGGCTGGTGTACTTTGTAATTTACATCTCCAATTTTCTCGAGTACCTCGTAGGGCCCCTGCCACCTAGTCAGGAACTTACTGTCCACGGTTGGCACCAGACCCAAAACCTGATCACCCAGGTTAAAGATCCGGACCCGAGCCTGCCGATTATAGACCTGACTCTGGGCTCGCTGAGCTGCCTCCATATGCTCCCTAACAAGAGGCAACACTGTCTCTATCCGATCTTGCATCTGGGTAACGTACTCAATGCCACTTTTATGTGGAGTGGGTTGTTGTTCCCACGCCTCTTTGGCCACATCCAAGAGACCGCGAGGGTGTCTGCCATATTGCAGTTCGAAGGGCGAAAACTCAGTTGAGGCCTGGGGTACCTCTCGCACTGCGAACATGAGATAGGGCAGAAGGAGGTCCCAGTTCTTCCCATCTTTAGCCACCACCCTTTTCAACATATTTTTTACTGTTTGGTTAAACCTTTCTACCAGACCGTCCGTTTGCGGATGGTAAACGAACGTACGTAGCTGTTTTATGTGTAGCAACTTACAGAGTTCCCTCATCACCTTGGACATAAAAGGGGTCCCTTGGTTGGTCAGAACCTCTTTAGGTAGTCCTACTCAGGAAAACATCTACATTAACTCCTTAGCTATCAGTTTGGCCGAGGTATGTCGCAGTGGCACCGCCTCCGTGTACCGAGTGGCGAAGTCTAGATTGACTAAGATGTGTTGATGCCCAAAGCTATTCGGTCAAATCGTACTTCGATAATCGGGAGAAGTACTAGGGGACTACGGAAATGTGGCTGGGGGCTAATTATCTGGCAGATCGAGTTTTCTGCATCCCCAGGGGACCCCTGAGAACGTGTTGGTGGGCTAGATCTAACACAAGTTTGCGATAAGCCTTGGGGACCACCAACTGTTCAATAGGCTCACCCGTAGTTGGTTTACCCGATACAACATATCCTGATGAATCAGAAAACAGGGAAACACTGACTCTGCCCCAAGTTGTTGTGGTTCACCATCTACTATTAACACATTTTCCCAGGTGCGGGATAGGGTTGGGTCCCGACGTTGGGCGGTACCAAAATTATCCCCGGAGATATTGAGGTCTGCCAATTCAGGACCCGGCGGCAAGTCCTCCACATTTACCACCATCACACTTAGCGGGGTTGTCTCCCCCTCTTCCACCGAAGTGGCGGTCACCCCTACCGCTGGCCCTTCAGTCTCAGGTTCCCAGGGTTCTAGTCTCCCCCCTGAGCCGGGCCACTATGCTAGGGTTACCCCTGCCTCATGGGTATCAGTCACTCTCATAGCAGGCCACAGTGCCGGGAAGCCCAGGAAGTCTCTCACTATTATGAGTTCATAATGTAGATTTGTGGGGACAGCCACTTCGTGGTTCTATTGGGTCTTTATTATGGACCTCTTTAAAATGTTTTGATAATGAATGTTTTAAGTATCCATTTTTGATGTTGCGCAAATGTTCGCTTATTCTTGTTTTTAGGCATCGTTTTGTCCTACCAATGTATTGTTTTCCACACGGACATTGGATAAGATAGATTACACTGGAGGAGTTGCAAGTAAGGAAACTTTTTACAGTCATAGAGAAGGCATTTTGAGATGAATTTATATCAGCGGTTTTTCTTGGAAACTTTGTTGTTTTATATCCTTGACATTTTCCGCATCTATAAAATCCTTTAAGACTCATCCAATTCCCAGTTGAGGGGATTTTTTATCCACCTGACTTCTCCTCAACGCAACAGATGGTCCCAACCCCATTTATAAGGCAAGAAATCCCACTTATTAAACCTGACAGGGCACACCTGTGAAGTGAAAACCATCAAGGGAATGCCAAGAGTGTGCAAAGCAGTAATCAAAGCAAAAGGTGGGTACTTTGAAGAACCTAGAATATGACATATTTTCAGTTGTTTCACACTTGTTTGTTATGTATATAATTCCACATGTGTTAATTCATAGTTTTGATGCCTTCAGTGTGAATCTACAATTTTCATAGTCATGAAAATAAAGAAAACTCTTTGAATGAGAAGGTGTGTCCAAACTTTTGGTCTGTACTGTATATTAGACGGTCACTGGATAAAATTTTTACTGTAGGCCAGTACAGGCCCTAAAAATTAGGCATTCACCTGACAGAAAAGAACTTGTGATGATGTGGCTGGAGGTACAATAGGCGGTCACCGGCGAAATATTTTACTGTAGGCCACTGGAGTAGAGGCCCCAAAAATTAGGCATTCACCTGACAGAAAATGCCTTTTATGCCACTGTATTTACATAAGACAAGGACCATTCTTTGTTCTGGGTGGTGGTGGATATGTGTGGGCTAGCATGAGGAATTCAATTACACGTGGTTGTCACAGGTGTTGAATTCCTCCGAGATCCATGCCTCATTCATTTTTATAAATGTGAGGTAGTCCACACTGTCGTGAGCTAGGCGAGTGTGCTTATCGGTCACGAGATCCCCGGCTGCACTGAAAGTTCTTTCTGACAGGACACTCGACGAGGGGCAAGAGTTCCATGGCAAATTGTGCCAGCTCTGGCCACAGGTCAAGCCTGCACACCCAGTAGTCCAGGAGTTCCTTGCTTCTCAGAGCGTCCACATCGGCCGTTAACCGATTTAGTCGGACACCTGTCGGTCTAGGCGTTCCCTAAAGCTGGATCCGGAGGGCAGCTCTCGATGGGTTGGCTACAAGAATGATCTCATTTCCAAACTGACCAACACATCTTCAAACCACCCTCTTGCAGGCGCGGTAAGATTGGTACCCGCACCTGTTTCGCTGTGGGTGGAAATTTGTCTGCCAGCGCCCGCAACAGCAGAATGCAGCATCTCTCGCAGCAAGGCCTGGAAATCCTGCATTCTGACGGCCCTCTGTGATGCTGGTAACATGTCCGCCATTTTGTGTTTGTACCGGGGGTTGAAGTACGTTGCCACCCAGGACTGGTCCTTGCCTTTTATATTTTTTATACGGGGGTCACTCTTCAAACACTGGAGCATGAAGGCCCCCATTTGCACTAAATTGTAAGCTCATCGCCCAGGAGAATGTAATCCTCGGTCTCCTCCCTCCAGCCACGGACAACACCAGGGATCCCCGAAAAGTTTAAAGTCCTACTTAAAGCCTGCTCTTCTTGCTCCTCCTCCTCCCCCCAGCCACCATCCTCCTCTGAATCCTCTTCAGACTCCTGCTGACTTCCCCCTGGGAATTCATTCAGCATTGCGACTTTCTCTTCTTCCAGCTCCTGCTCCTCGACGGCTTGATCAATGACACAACGCAATGCATGCTCCATTAAGAAGGCGTAAGGTATGATGTCACTGATGGTGCCCTGGCTGCGACTGACTAGTTTGGTGATCTCATCAAATGGCCGCAGAAGTCTGCATGCGTTGCGCATGAGCAGCCACTGGCAAGGTGAAAAGAAACCAAGCTCCCATAACCTGCCCTGCTGCAGAGTTCGCACAGGTAGTTGTTAACGGCACGTTGCTGCTGGAGCAGCCTATCAATCATATAAAAGGTGGCCTTCCAGCGCGCCGGGCTGTCGCAAATCAGACGTCTGATGGGCAGGTGGTGTCGCCGCTTAACGTCAGCAAGGCGAGCCATGGCCGTGTAAGATCTTCTTAAATGTCCAGAGATTTTCCTGGAGTGGGAGGTGGAGAAGAAGAGGCAGGCCTGCATGGAATCCATGGCGGTAACACCAAATCCACACGGGTGCCACGGGTTGCATGCTTGACAGCCTTCAGAAGGTTCACCCAGTGGGCAGTAACAGTTATGTACCTTCCCTGCCCGTGTTTGCTAGACCACGTGTCTGTGGTCAGATGTATCTTGGTACCGACACTGTGTGCCAGAGATATATTCAATTGCTGCTGAATTTGGCCATATAGCTCTGGGATGCCCTTCTGGGAAAAATATTACCTTCCGGGGACCTTCCATTGTGGTGTGCCGATGGCCACAAATTTTCTAAAGGCCTCTGAGTCCACCAGTTTATATGGCAGTAGTTGGCGGGCTAGCAGTTCCGACAAGCCAGCGGTCTGCCATTAGGCGAGAGGGTTATTCGGCGTCATCAACTTTTTACGCTCAAACATTTGGGCCATGGAAGCCTGCCTTCTGCCAGATGAACAAGATGACAGCAGAGTGGAGGACAAATGTGAGGAGAAGGAGAAGAGGCAGGACGTGTAGCGCCGGGAGTGTGGCTTTGTGGGTTTTGATGGTGTTGCTCCCACTGGGCTCGGTGATGAGAGGCCAGATGCCTTCTTAAGTGTTGGGCTTACCGCGACTTATGCGTTGACAGCACAGGCTGCAGATGGCAACACTATTGTCAGCAGCTGACACGTTAAAAAGAGTCCACACTGTGGAGCCATGTGCCGGCATCCTGGGAGAGCAAGATGTGACCTTGCATGGTGGATGGCTCGCTCCACAAACATTTGCAGTCTGCTTTTTGCCTCCGGTGCACTGCGAGTTCTGCCTGCTTCTTCTTCTTCTCCTCCCTATCTGCTGCTCCGTTGCTCCCTCAGAACTCCCCTCCTCTTTCTCTCTTGTGGGCACCCACGTGACGTCCATCGTCACGTCATCAAGGTCACCTTCACCACCACTGACATTAGAGATCTCGGCAGCAACAGCGGGGACCACCCTCCTTGAGCTGATCTTTGTACTGTAGTCAGGCCGATGGGAGGCGGCCGTTGCTACCTTCTCTTCCTCATCTGATGCCAAGAATGGCTGCACATCAGTAAGGTCTGGAACTGGAAGGGAAAATAATTCCTGTGACTCGAGAGGCAATGGTGGTGGTGGTGGTATCTTTGGGGGTGCACACAGCAGAGAATGAGGAGGGTGCAGATACTGAGGATGAGGGTGCAGAAGCGGATGGTTCAGTGAGCCACTCAACCAACTCTGGTGCACCTTCTCCAACTTCCCACTTAGGCTTTGGCCTGGTGCACCTGCTTGACCACTACCACTCCTGCAGAACGGCCTGCCTATTCCTCTGCCTGTAATTTTCAAAATGACACTGTGCCAAAGACCCTAGAGAAGAGCAGTATTTGTAGAAGCTGGTATATCGCACCCCTCAATCAGTATTTTGTGGAAGCAGGTATATAGAACCCCTGAATCAATATTTGGTGGAAGCAGGTATATCGCACCCCTCAATCAGTATTTTGTGGAAGCCGGTGTATCGCAGGCCTCAATCAATATTTGGTGGAAGCAGGTATATCGCACCTCTCAATTACTATTTTGTGAAAGCAGGTATACAGAACCCCTTATTCAGTATTTTGTAGAAGCATTTATATCGCACCCTTCAATCAGTATTTTGTGGAGGCAGGTATATAGAACACCTGAATCAATATTTGGTGGAAGCAGGTTTATCGCACCCCTCAATCTGTATTTTGTGGAAGCAAGCATATCAAACCCCTTAATCAGTATTTTGTGGAAGCAGGTATATCGCACCCCTTAATCAGTATTTTGTCGAAACAGGTATATAGAACACCTAAATCAATATTTGGTGGAAGTAGGTATATCACATTCCTCAATCTGTATTTTGTGGAAGCACATATATCGCACCCCTTAATCAGTATTTTGTAGAAGCAGGTATATCGCACCCCTCAATCAGTATTTTGTGGAAGCAGGTATATAGAACCCCTTAAACAGTATTTTGTAGAAACAAGTATATCGCACCCCTCAATCAGTATTTTGTGGAGACAGGTATGTAGAACACCTGAATCAATATTTGGTGGAAGCAGGAATTTCGCACCCCTCAATCTGTATTTTGTGGAAGTAGGTATATCAAATCCCTTAATCAGTATTTTGTGGAAGCAGGTATATCTCTCCCCTCAATCAGAATTTTGTGGAAGCAGGTATATAGAACCCCTTTATGAGTATTTTGTAGAAGCAGGTATATCTCACCCCTCAATCAGTATTTTGTGGAAACAGATATATAGAACCCCTGAATCAATATTTGGTGGAAGCAGGTATATTGCACCCCTCAATCAGTATTTTGTGGAAGCCGGTGTATCGCAGGCCTCACTCAATATTTGGTGGAAGCAGGTATATTGCACGTCTAGCAGACGTTTTTCTCTACCTCTTTTATGACGTTCTTTGTTTCACTTTGTCATCTCCTTTCCTTCTGCCAGGTGTCATTTATTTAGACTAATCGTCTTCCTTTATATTCCCTCCCATACTGCCTCACTTTGCGGTTTATACTACTTCCTGGATGAAGTGTTCAGTGCTGGAGGCTGCTGCTGCTGTTTGCTCAGATAAGTCTTTTCCTTTATTGTGTTTCCTTGCTGGCTTGATTCTAGGTGACCCTGACTCCGTCCGTATTAAGTGCAGGGAGCCGGTGGTCGCGTCCCCTCACTATTATAGGGTTTTCAGGTGTCACACAGCCTTAGGTACTTGGGCATGCAATCGTCTACCATTGAGACCCTTGCATGTGCATAGCAGTCAGGGAGAGCTCCTAGGGTTTTAAAGGGCTCAACTATATGCTCCTTAGTTTGGGATCAAGCCAGTCGGTCGTTTATTTATAAGTTCCAGCTATCTGCAACTTCATCTGTGACATTATAAACCGCCTTAACCATCTTAAGCATGGATCCGATTTCAGCCTTGCAAAGTCTTTCGCTGGAGGTAGCAGATCTCCATAAAACTGTGTCTCAGTTTCAGGTGACCGGTTCTGCTAGCGTTCATGGAGTTTGTTCCGAGCCTAAGATCTCGCTTCCAGATACGCTCTCCGGGGGTAGTGAGAATTTTGTTTGCTTTAGAGAGGCTTTCAAACTCCATTTTCGCCTACTTCCCCATTCCTCTGGTGATGAGGAGTAGAGGGTTGGGATCATCATCTCGCTGCTCAGGGATAACGCTCAGTCTTGGTAGAAACCTCTGAAAGAGACGACGTGAGACAATTCTCTCTGCAAAACTCACTCCAACAATTTAATTTCCCTTGCTTGCCAATAAATGGTGGGGTTATGTTTAGTGAGCCAGGGAAGCCTCTGATAGGGGCACGCAATTTGTTTCCAGATTTTGGAAGGCCTTCTGTTCTCGCTTGGGGGTTCGGTTGTCGTTCTCTTCTGCTTTTCACCCACAGTCGAATGGTCAGACCAAACGCTTCAATCAAAATCTGGAGACATATCTGCGCTATTTTGTGGCGGAGAATCAGGAGGATTGGTATTCTTTTTTGTCCCTTGCTGAGTTTGCTTTAAATAACCATCGCCAGGAGTCCTCTGATAAGTCACAATTTTTTGGTGCATATGGGTTTCATCTGCAGTTTGGGACATTCTCTGGAGAGGGGTCTTCTGGTTTACCTGATGAGGAGAGATTTTCCTCGTCTTTGTCATTTATTTGGCAAAAGATTCAGGGTAATCTGAAGAGGATGAGTGAGAGATATAAGCGTGTGGCGAATAAGAGACGTGTGCCTGGTCCGGACCTGAATGTGGGTGATCTGGTGTAGTTGTCTACAAAGAATATCAAACTGAAGGTTCCCTCCTGGAAGTTGGATCCTAAGTTTGATGGGCCTTACAAGATCTTGTCCGTCATCAATCCCGTTGCCTTCCGTCTTGATCTTCCTCAGACTTGGAAGATCCATAATGTTTTTCACAGGTCCCTATTAAAACCTTATGTTCAACCCACTGTACCCTCCTCTTTGCCTCCTCCTCCGATTTTTGTTGATGGTAATCTTGAATTTCAGGTCTCTAGGATTGTGGATTCTCGCATTATCCGCGGTTCTCTTCAGTACCTCGTTCATTGGGAGGGTTATTGTACTGAGGAGAGGATGTGGGTCCTAGTGGCGGACATTAAGGCCACTCGTCTCATCAGGGCTTTCCATAGGTCTCATCCTGAGAAGGTGGGCTCTGAGTGTCCAGAGTCCACCCGTAGAGGGAGGGGTACTGTCACCGCCAGTTCTGTGAGAAGGTCTGGCAGACGTTCTTCTCTACCTCTTGTATGACGTTCTTTGTTTTGGTTTCACTTTGTCATCTCCTTTTCTTCTGCCAGGTGTCACTTATTTAGACTAATCGTCATCCTTTATATTCCCTCCCATACTGCCTCACTTTGCGGTTTATACTACTTCCTGGATGAAGTGTTCACTGCTGGAGGCTGCTGCTGCTGTTTGCTCAGATAAGTCTTTTCCTTTATTGTGTTTCCTTGCTGGCTCGATTCTAGGTGAATGCAAATGTGATCGCACTCTACATCCAGCATTCTGCCCTGCCTCCATGCTGGATGAGACATTAGTGTACATTTTGGCCAAAGCGTAGTAAGCCACTCACCACGTCAAGGTCGCCTCATTTGAGTGGTCCCTAACACTAGTTCCTACCTGTTCATGGGCCATGACAGCCACACAAAGTCCAGGGAATGCAGGTCAGCATGCAAGCCAAACACACTCTGCTTTTAACCCCGTCCGGTGCCATCACAGCTTTCATCGGATCCAGGGATGCAAGTACCAACATGCACGCTGAGCCCACCATATACTTCTCCTGGAGCCAAATGGCTACTGGTAGGTTCTATATAAGCAGACTCAGTTTAATACTGACTTTAAAACCAGCCTCCAGGACAGATTGACTGGTCAGGTGTGCATGACTCTAAGGAGATCGCCACGCCTCCAATATATACTACAAAGAAAAAATTTGGGGGATTGGGTCAGCACAACCTGTATGTAGGTGCACATCACTATGGCGAAATACATATACAAACGGAAAATGCAAATGTGATCGCACTCTACATCCAGCATTCTGCCCTGCCTCCATGCTGGATGAGACATTAGTGTACATTTTGGCCAAAGCGTAGTAAGCCACTCACCACGTCAAGGTCGCCTCATTTGAGTTGTCCCTAACACTAGTTCCTACCTGTTCATGGGCCATGACAGCCACACAAAGTCCAGGGAATGCAGGTCAGCATGCAAGCCAAGCACACTCTGCTTTTAACCCCGTCCGGTGCCATCACAGCTTTCATCGGATCCAGGGATGCAAGTACCAACATGCACGCTGAGCCCACCATATACTTCTCCTGGAGCCAAATGGCTACTGGTAGGTTCTATATAAGCAGACTCAGTTTAATACTGACTTTAAAATCAGCCTCCAGGACAGATTGACTGGTCAGGTGTGCATGACTCCAAGGAGATCGCCACGCCTCCAATATATACTACAAAGAAAAAATTTGGGGGATTGGGTCAGCACAACCTGTATGTAGGTGCACATCACTATGGCGAAATACAAATTTCGCCATAGTGATGTGCACCTACATACAGGTTGTGCTGACCCAATCCGCCACATTGATTCTAGGTGACCCTGACTCCATCTGTATTAAGTGCAGGGAGCCGGTGGTCGTGTCCCCTCACTATTATAGGTTTTTAGGTGTCACACAGTCTTAGGTAGGTGGGCATGCAATCGTCTACCATTGAGACCCTTGCATGTGCATAGCAGTCAGGGAGAGCTCTTAGGGTTTTAAAGGGCTCACCTATATGCTCCTTAGTTTGGGATCAAGCCAGTCGGTCGTTTATTTATAAGTTCCAGCTATCTGCAACTACATCCGTGACAATATCTGGGCATAGCTACTGTGAAGGTAGCAGATATCTGGCCATAGCTACTGTGAAGAGGGCACATATCTGGGCATAACTACTGTGAAGGGGCACATATCTGGGCATAACTACTGTGAAGGGGGCACATATCTGGCAATAGCTACTGTGAAGGGGCACATATCTGGGCATAACTACTGTGAAGGGGGCTCATATCCGGCAATAGCTACTGTGAAGAGGGCACATATCTGGGCATAACTACTGTGAAGGGGCACATATCTGGGCATAACTACTGTCAAGGGGGCACATATCTGGCAATAGCTACTGTGAAGGGGCACATATCTGGGCATAACTACTGTGAAGGGGGCTCATATCCGGCCATAGCTACTGTGAAGGGGCACATATCTGGGCATAACTACTGTGAAGGGGGCTCATATCCGGCAATAGCTACTGTGAAGAGGGCACATATCTGGGCATAACTACTGTGAAGGGGCACATATCTGGGCATAACTACTGTCAAGGGGGCACATATCTGGGCATAACTACTGTGAAGGGGGCACATATCTGGCAATAGCTACTGTGAAGGGGCACATATCTGGGCATAACTACTGTGAAGGGGGCACATATCTGGCAATAGCTACTGTGAAGGGGCACATATCTGGGCATAACTACTGTGAAGGGGGCTCATATCCGGCAATAGCTACTGTGAAGAGGGCACATATCTGGGCATAACTACTGTGAAGGGGCACATATCTGGGCATAACTACTGTCAAGGGGGCACATATCTGGCAATAGCTACTGTGAAGGGGCACATACCTGGGCATAACTACTGTGAAGGGGGCTCATATCCGGCCATAGCTACTGTGAAGGGGCACATATCTGGCCATAACCAATGTGAAGGGGGCACATATCTGGGCATAGTTACTGTGAAGAGGGCACATATCTGGGCATAACTACTGTGAAGGGGGCACATATCTGGGCATAACTACTGTGAAGGGGGCACATATCTGGTCATAGCTACTGTGAAGGGGGCACATATCTGGGCATATCTACTGTGAAGAGGGCACATATCTGGGCATAACTACTGTGAAGGGGGCACATATCTGGGCATAACTACTGTGAAGGGGGCACATATCTGGCCATAGCTACTGTGAAGGGGGCACATATCTGGGCATATCTACTGTGAAGGGGGCACATATCTGGCCATATCTACTGTGAAGGGGCACATATCTGGGCATAACTACTGTGAAGGGGGCACATATCTGGGCATAGCTACTGTGAAGAGGCACATATCTGGGCATAACTACTGTGAAGGGGGCACATATTTTTGCATAGCTACAGTGAAGGGGCACATATCTTGGCATAACTGCTGTGAAGGGGGCATCTCTGGGCATAACTACTGTGAAATGGGCACATCTGGGCATAGCTACTGTAAAGGGGACACAGTGTGGGCATTACTACAATGTGCAGGTACAAAGGGGGAATAATTACTATGTGGGGGCATTAAGGGGACTGGGTATGAGGTTTTTAAGATATATGTCCCTCTGTTAGAGCAAATTGTCGTGACGCCAGTTGCATTGAAGCAATGAGGACATGGATTCCCCTTTAAGATGGAATAAGTGTTGATACCCAGGTGTAGGATTGCCAGAGTGGTGTAGAGTGACCTACAATGTTCACTGAAGGTGTTGTATGCACGTGTCACAGTGCTTCTACCTGGATATCCTTGGATCCCAGAAGTGGTTGTCCGAAGCAGTGCAAAAAGGGATGAATAACTTGGATTATGAAGGAATAATGGAGTCCAGATTTGTAGTAACGTTGAACACAGTTTTACTTGGCATAAACGGTAATCCAAACAGTTTCCAAACTTGATCATCAGCAGGTATTGGCTTAACTTTGGCAGGCAAACATTCTCAGCTCTACTACATCTGTACTTTCGCAGCTTTACTATGTTGGCTGGGTTAAATAGGAACTTTTCCTCTTCTGCTGGAACTTAGCTTAGCTGTCTGTAGTCTGTCTCTTCCTTTATCTTTATCTTTAATCCTAAGAACTTCTTCCTGGCTTCAAGCTTTCTTAACTTGGGTTGTAGGCAATGCAAGCCCAGGAGGGGACAAGCAACCATGTAGAACTTGCAGGCAGGGCCTGCAGGCCCAGCAGAGCAGACAGCGGTCTGCTGGCTGACACACAACCTTCCCCATCCAGGGGGTAAACTAGACTACTCACTAACTAACTCCTCTCTATCTAGAGAGGGCTGGAAGGGAACTAGAAGGTTCCTCTCCAGAGAAACTGACTCTGCCAATGTTGCTGCCACCTGCTGGTGAACCAGACACATTACACATTGCAGGACATGGCAATAATCATAGGAGATGACACATAATGCACCAATAAAGATAGTGGGGTTAGAAAAAGGTGGTAATGCCACTCTGGGTCATTACATATAGTTATGATTCGGACGGAATTAGAGGAGTGGTCTAGTATGAAATATATATATATATACATACTGTAAACATATTGACCTATTTGAACAAGATGTTTTTTATTTTCACATAAATGTTTATATTTGTATGTGTGGTTTGGGGGGTGCCCAGGTACATTTCTTGCACATGGGCCCTCTGCTGTCTGTCCGCCCCTGGAAGGACAAATGTATTTATATTCAGGGCCCAGGGAGCTGTGAGTATAGTGCTCCTAGTCCTAGCTCTGGTATTGCTACCTATACTTCTCTAGGCGCCTGCGCTGCACTACGTCTTGGGAGCGCACAGCTTCAGGACGGGATGTAGTGTGCTTAAGAGGGCGCTATAACCCAAAACTGTGTGACATCAGGTCACAGTGTAGTGCGTGCCTAGACGCAGTGCTGCATGAAGAACGAAGGTGTCTGCAGGAAGAGAAGTGAGTATTTTTTTTTCGATTTGGTCTGGTCTCAGGTCTGCATTAAGTGGACCTAGGTGGAAGGGGGTGATGTTGTTTAAAAAAAAAAACATTCCCCATGCCACAGCTCACAGTTCTAACACGAATTGCTCCAGATTTGTTATTTCTAGAAGAATTTAGTAAAATGTACATGTTAGAAAAGCTTACGGCCTTATCTACAGCCTTTCATGTGACCATATAACATATCATAATACTGGGGTGACTTACTGGAACATACTCAGCTCTGCTACATCTGTGATATGTAGAATGTTAGGATTTTACGGGAAGGCTACTTGCATTGCACCTGGGGCGTATTACTATGATCCGAATTTCATTTACCATCTTAAAACGTTTTTTTTTTTAAAGAATTTTATTTCGTCTCATCTGACATTTCATTCTTCCACGGCGCAGAGATATATTTGCAGTTTTCGAGGGGAGTAAATCTTGCGTCGCCTTTCAGTATGTTAATCAGAAATCTGGTCTTCTTCTTTTTCTTCCTCCCCAGCCTTGTAATACCAAGTCCCCTTTGGCTTAAATATTTTAGCTTTGATAATGATGTGAAATTTCTTAAGTCTAAGTTTGTGCGTGCCAACGGCAGCTGTCAAGTGCTGTGACAGACGCAGACCTCCAGCTACATTGCCGCACGCCACTAACGAAAAGAATTCCAACAATCGCAGCCCAATTTGGGGGGATGTAATAGAAATACCCCTACCCTGCCCTGTGCCTCGGTCTTTCTAATGATACACGGAGTCTCTTGGCACCGGCAGATCATTAGCCGGTTTCCTTCTCAGAGGGCAAAAAGTTGACTTAAGTTATTACCATGCATGACACGAGATTTGGCGGATGGGATCTGATACTTTGAATAGTACTAGAGGACTGTGAAATTGATTGATACTTTAAATAGCTCCTTATTAGATCCTGTGAAATCCCTCGGCGGTGTCTCTGGCCCACGGGTGCGAGAGCGAAGGATGAACCGGTTTGTGTGTTCAGTTTTTCAGAAATCAAGCAGGTGCTATAGAGAACCAGCAGGGCCTGGAGACTGGAGCGACCATGAACCCATCATTCACACAATGCAAAATACACCGTTTTTTTTTTTTATCCATATTTTGTAAAAAGGGTTACGTGGAACGTGTATTTTTTAAGGCAATTCATTGACTTCTGCGGACCAAAAACTGTACCCATGTGGATGCAGTGGAATATGCTGCGTATTGAAAAAGAACGCCATAAAAAAGCATAAAAAGTACACGTAAGCAAACTGAAATGTGAATGAAGCCATTTAGATATATCGGCATCACTTTTTTCACCATAAAACTGAATGAATACGGATATGTAATATGCAACTTACTGACACTGCACTAGGTAAGGACTGGGAAGAGCAATAGTGGCATACCTTTTGTGGAGTTTTTATCAGGAGTAGTGTGAATCTTATATTTTATTCAGCCATATTCTGCTCTCTCAAATACCCAGGAGGTGGAGCTTCACTGTGAAGTGCTTGCTTCACAGTCCTTCCCCTCCACTCTGATTAGTAACTGTAATGGTCTCCTGGTTGGATACTACAGCTGTCACTCAGAACAGAGGGGAGGGGTTTAGAAGCAGCTCAATGCAGAGAACACTTCACAGTGAAGCTCCGCCTCCAAGGCACATAAGGAATAGAATCTGGCAGAATAAAATTTCATATTCACACTACTAATGATGAGAAAAGCTCCACGAGAGGTATGTTTGACCTGCTGTCCCCAGCCTCTGCCTAGGACTGTCAGCATTTTAACATGGTCAAAATTGCCAACAGACTCCCTTTAAGACCAGTTTTTGTCCCGCAAAATTTCAGGCGATAAACTTTTTTGTTTTCAGCTCTTATATACTATATATTTGTCTTTTAAATTACTTTCCTTAATTTTTGGGTGGAGGGCAGTGCTTCTAGGCAGTAATTGCGATATATGTACTTTTGCAAGCTGCTATTATTACTATTATATCACTGAAAAAGCCATATTAACAAATTATTCACATTGTTTTTTTGCTACAATTTTTCAAAAAAACATGGTAAAATGCTGCAGTTTTGCTTAGCTTTTGGAATGATTATGTCAAACATCTCCCCATAACCGTTACACCTGCCCCCTCACTAATCTGAGGGCAGGATACAGCCTCTGATATGAGGGAGGTCAACTGATGAACATTCAGTAACACTCTTATCATCCTGGGTAAGGGAGGATATTTTTCTATGATAAATGCGCACAGATATGGTCTCTATACCAGCCACACTTTTACGTGTAGTGCACGATGCTGACTGACAGGCTATTCATGGTGGCCATACTATTAGATCAGTATAGTTATAGTCCCAAATTTGCCAGGAAATTTGTATGTTCAGATACTAGAATGGGTATGCCTTATGTAAATGTCACCCAAATGTTGGCATTTCAGCGGGGGTTTGGGGCATAGCGGGGGTGGGGCTTCAATGTCCCAAATTTACAAACACAATGTCAGAAACTTACCTGTCCAGCTTCCAGAGGCGAGATCTCCAGCCGGGAGAGACATGCCACCTGGTGACGCGACAGCTACCCTAGTAACAGGATGCTGTGCTCTTTCTCCCCACAGCTGGCATGTGACTAATGCGCCAATCAGGTTCTGATCCTGGAACTCGGTGCTCTATTTAAACCCCTTCCTGGCTTTTTACCAGTCCCAGTGATAGTCTATGTCTCACTTGGCTTGTCCTTTTGACCACTCTCTGTCTAAGGTATTGGTACTGAGTTTCCCGTCTGGTTCTGATTTCGGCTTGGCTATTTGACTACTATCTGTCTCTCGATTTGGTACGTTGTTGTTCTCTTGGTTCTGACCGATTTCAGTACAACTCTGTGTCTTGTTTTTGTTTCTCGGTGTTGTTTATCTCGCATCTTAGCGGAGGAATGAACGTCGACCATTTACAGACTTGCTACTTAGAGCTTGCACTGCAAGTAGGCAGGGAAAGCGGGCGGGGTTCTAGTTTGGGCTCACTGTCCGCATCATCTCTATCTACCAACATTGCACACAGATTTCCAGTATTTCCCCCCAGGACAGAAAGGTTTGGCAATTTTTATTCCTCCACACTCTTTTTCATGACCCTTATTCCAGTTTACCTACCCATTGTTTATAAGGGGGGAGGATGTCCTGTACAGGTACTTAAAACTGAACCTTGGCTGAGCCCCTTCTTTCCAATTTTTCCCACGAATGGTCTGGATGGTCTGCCTCTGTAAAGTTGGCCATATACTTCCAATAGCTGTCCGACTAATACTTCTTCAGTGGCCATCTATTCCTTCTGATTCCAGCATATTCAGCAATTTATGATGGCCATACTATTAGATCAGTATAGTTACAGTCCCAAATTTGCTCAGATACTTGTTCAGATACTAGAATGGGTATGCCTTATGTAAATTTCACCCAAATGTTGGCATTTCAGCAGAGGTTTGGGGCATAGCGGGGGTGGGGCTTCAATGTCCCAAATTTACAAACACAATGTCACAAACTTACCTGTCCAGCTTCCAGCGGCGAGATCTCCAGCCGGGAGAGACATGCCACCTGGTGACGCGACAGCTACCCTAGCAACAGGATGCTGTGCTCTTTCTCCCCACAGCGGGCATGTGCTGGAGGAGATTAGCAGTGGGCTGTTTGCTCAGCTGATCTATTCTTGAGTGCTAGTGTTTTGACTAATGGAGCGCCGAGTCATGACCAATCAGGTTCTGATCCTGGAACTCGGTGCTCTATTTAAACCCCTTCCTGGCTTTTTACCAGTCCCAGTGATAGTCTACGTCTCACTTGGCTTGTCCTTTTGACCACTCTCTGTCTAAGGTATTGGTACTGAGTTTCCCGTCTGGTTCTGATTTCGGCTTGGCTATTTGACTACTATCTGTCTCTCGATTTGGTACGTTGTTGTCCTCTTGGTTCTGACCGATTTCAGTACAACTCTGTGTCTTGTTTTTGTTTCTCGGTGTTGTTTATCTCGCACCTTAGCAGAGGAAGGAATGTCGACCAGTTACAGACTTGCTACTTAGAGCTTGCCCTGCAAGTAGGCAGGGAAAGCGGGTGGGGTTCTAGTTTGGGCTCACTATCCGCATCATCTTTATCTACCAACATTACACACAGATTTCCAGTTTTTCCCCCCAGGACAGAAAGGTTTTGCAATTTGTATTCCTCCACACTCTTTTTCATGACCCTTATTCCAGTTTACCTACCAGTTGTTTATAAGGGGGGAGGATGTCCTGTACAGGTACTTAAAACTGAATAGAAACAAGGATGTGTTCAACCTTGGCTGAGCCCCTTCTTTCCAATTTTTCCCACGAATGGTCTGGATGGTCTGCCTCTGTAAATTTGGCCATATACTTCCAATAGCTGTCCGACTAATACTTCTTCAGTGGCCATCTATTCCTTCTGATTCCAGCATATTCAGCAACCCCCTTTGAAGCAAATTCTACTAGATATCTCTCTGAAGAATTTGGTAAAGGGAGTAGGAGAACAGCAGGTTATTTCCTCTCCTCTTTGTCTCTAGACAGGAACTCCTCCTCCTGGCAGGAAGCAGGACTAGCCTACTCCTACCCAGAGAGGAGAAACAGGGTGGTTAACCCTGTTACTGCCAACCTTTGCAACCTTCCTCGCTGGTAGTAATGGCCAGGAACAAACAGTAAAATGCACAACATAACAATATACAATTAGTTGTACTCCCAGGTTTGGGGTACTAAACAGGGTGGTAAGCCACTGCCAGATACCTCTGGTGGTGACTTACACTATCTCCGCTGACAACAAAAGGAATGGGCATGTTAAAAACTGATATGGCAGACCTTACTTTCCTCCAAAATATGACATCAGGTTTGGGTCAGAAGGGCCTAAAGGATGGTCAGCTAGTCTTGCTGAAATCAGGAGATAATAATCTGAAGTGTATGGCCAGGGGAAATCTGTGTTCATGCTGTTTCGAAGCCCTATGTTTGGTGTATATTCCAAGAAAAGCTCTCGACATTTGCATCCAAGGTGTCCCACTCACCCAGCAGAGGTTAAGGGTGTCTTTGCCTTCCATCATGCTGATGCACATCAAGATACGTATGATTTCTATGAAGAGGCATCCTATAAAAATTGTATACCGCATATTAATTTTTTTTCTGTTTTACCTTTTGAGCCAATGGACAACGTATGCCACTGTATTCCTATAGAGTCTTCCATCAGAGGCATACATTGGGCAATAATGTTTGATGGAAGGTTCAAGTGTGGTGTGAACAGAGCCTGATATGTAAGCCCTTGTGTCTAGCTATACTAATGGTGGTAAAGCTTTTCCTATATTCTGGCATTTATTCTAATTATATTTTAACCTACAATAGAGCATTTCCACCTTTGGCAGGGAATATTTCACACTAATGTTAACACATTTCAGTACGAAAGTCGAGACTCTTCTCTCATTAAGCTCATATACTACCCCATAGAACCAAACCACGTCCCCCACTGAAAGCCTAAGTCAATACATTAATGGGCTCCACATTTGACAAGGTAGTAACCAAACACGTCTTCTTCAGTATGGAAGACCAAGGTATGAGGCTCGAAATTCTCTTCACTTAAAATGAAATGCAACTTAAGGGACCTCCACAATTTTATTTCTCTTTCGTCTTTTTGAAGTGTTCAGAGTTGACATTTTCCCATACAGCGCTGGAGGTCGAAGGCTTAAATTCTATTTCCACCTATTTTAAATAAGATTATCCCTTTCTTGGTATTAGCACTTGAGATGGACTCCGCTTCAGATTGCATGTACGGTTTGCTAAGCGCGTTGGGATTTAGAAACAGAAGCTAATATTCTGTTGACTTTGGTTTGATAGGATGGAGAGCCCCGGTCTATTGATCTTTAATACTTTCCATATGAGCAGTTTTAGACCGGCAGATATATGTTTTTCTTTACTGCATTCTGTTTCACTGATGGGATCTAGTTTCTTGATAAAACGTTCCAGAACAAATTCAAAATGCGTTGTTCTAGGTTTACAGGCCTATTCGGTACTTGCAGAAGACCGCTTCTGATTATTTTAAAAGACTTACACTTAAGCTAAATTTGAGAGATAAAAAGAAACTATCAGAGCCATACTGTTTTTCTTTACACGTTATATCCTATAGCATTTTTCTACACAATGCCTCCCCCGGGATTCCCTCAGATGGCACAGACAGCAGCACGCACAATCTTTCTTCTTCCTTGTCTATTTTGTCTGTGAAGTATGGAGAAGTAATCTATGATACAGCAAACAGTACATCATCAATTTCTGTAAGCCCAGCTACATGTACTCAGATGGTGGTCACCCAGACAGGAAGTCAGTAGTTTCTAGGCAACCAGAGGTCAAAATGATCATTGAGAACACTATCATGGATAAATACTGCAGAGCAGGGGTCTCAAACATGGGGTCTGCGGGTCACATGAGGCCCCTGAGGCAATTATTTGTGGACTGGGACCTTCTGCTATACCGGAAGCTGATAAGACAGTAGAATGGCCAAGTAGGTTGCATTTACTCCTTTGTACGCCTTAGACCTGGTGCAGGAGGTGGTGATGATGTAATTGCGACTGCCTGCTCCGGCACGTGGCGACTCAAAACGAAGGCCAAAATGTAGCCTGCATCATGGTTGGTGGCGGGGAACAGAAGTCAGGAGAGGATTATATATATACAGTATATATATATATATATATATATATATATACACTGCTCAAAAAAATAAAGGGAACACTTAAACAACACAATGTAACTCCAAGTCAATCACACTTCTGTGAAATCCAACTGTCCACTTAGGAAGCAACACTGAGTGACAATCCATTTCACATGCTGTTGTGCAAATGGAATAGACAACAGGTGGAAATTTTTGGCAATTAGCAAGACACCCCCAATAAAGGAGTGGTTCTGCAGGTGGTAACCACAGACCACTTCTCAGTTTCTATGCTTCCTGGCTGATGTTTTGGTCACTTTTGAATGCTGGCGGTGCTTTCACTCTAGTGGTAGCATGAGACGGAGTCTACAACCCACACAAGTGGCTCAGGTAGTGCAGCTTATCCAGGATGGCCCATCAATGCGAGCTGTGGCAAGAAGGTTTGCTGTGTCTGTCAGCGTAGTGTCCAGATCATGGAGGCGCTACCAGGAGACAGGCCAGTATATCAGGAGACGTGGAGGAGGCCGTAAGAGGGCAACAACCCAGCAGCAGGACCGCTACCTCCGCCTTTGTGCAAGGAGGAACAGGAGGAGCACTGCCAGAGCCCTGCAAAATGACCTCCAGCAGGCCACAAATGTGCATGTGTCTGCTCAAACGGTCAGAAACAGACTCCATGAGGGTTATATGAGGGCCCGACATCCACAGGTGGGGGTTGTGCTTACAGCCCAACACCGTGCAGGACGTTTGGCATTTGCCAGAGAACACCAAGATTGGCAAATTCGCCACTGGTGCCCTGTGCTCTTCACTGATGAAAGCAGGTTCACACTGAGCACATGTGACAGACGTGACAGAGTCTGGAGACGCCGCGCAGAACGTTCTGCTGCCTGCAACATCCTCCAGCATGACCGGTTTGGCATTGGGTCAGTAATGGTGTGGGGTGGCATTTCTTTGGATGGCCGCACAGCCCTCCATGTGCTCGCCAGAGGTAGCCTGACTGCCATTAGGTACCGAGATGAGATCCTCAGACCCCTTGTGAGACCATATGCTGGTGCGGTTGGCCCCGGGTTCCTCCTAATGCAAGACAATTCTAGTCATCATGTGGCTGGAGTGTGTCAGCAGTTCCTGCAAGATGAAGGCATTGATGCTATGGACTGGCCCGCCTGTTCCCCAGACCTGAATCCAATTGAGCACATCTGGGACATCATGTCTCGCTCTATCCACCAACGTCACCACAGACTGTCCAGGAGTTGGCAGATGCTTTAGTCCAGGTCTGGGAGGAGATCCCTCAGGAGACCGTCCGCCACCTCATCAGGAGCATGCACAGGCATTGTAGGGAGGTCATACAGGCACGTGGAGGCCACACACACTACTGAGCCTCATTTTGACTTGTTTTAAGGACATTACATCAAAGTTGGATCAGCCTGTAGTGTGTTTTTCCACTTTAATTTTGAGTGTGACTCCAAATCCAGACCTCCATGGGTTGAAAAATTTGATTTCCATTTTTTAATTTTTGTGTGATTTTGTTGTCAGCACATTCAACTATGTAAAGAACAAAGTATTTCAGAAGAATATTTAATTAATTCTGATCTAGGATGTGTTATTTTTGTGTCAGCATGTCTAGGGACCAGACAGCATGACTCTTCAAGAGGATGGCACCACCCCATGACTCTTTACAGATAATTAGTATAGAAAAGATTATACAGCAACACAAATATAGATAAAGTTATATTAAGAAACCTATTCCCCCTACAATACTAGATAGTGGAGTCTGAACACTAATTTATATATAATTATACTTGACAATTCTCCTGGAAATAGGAAGCTGTCTTGAAGGAGGGGGAAAAAAATATCCTGGTCACTCCACTGTCATGTACTTACCCATCCACACTCCTGCGATGAGTCTGGCCTCTCTAAATGCAGCGCCACCGGAGTCACTCCATTAACACAGCAATCAATTTTGCTGATAGTAAGGCTGTCTGGATTCTGTATCTCTGACCTGCTGCCTGTTTGTGACCTCGCCTCTGTCTGAAGACTTTGCCTCTGAAATTATCTCCTGGTTTTGATCCTGCCTGGTATTTGATCTTGCAGGTTGTCTCCCTTTGGTTCTGTGACATGACTCTGTGACAGGTTTTGACCAGGTTTGTCTGACTACCCCTTTATCCAGTTTAGGGCCCGTGCACTTAGGCTACAGACCATCGGCCAGTTGGGGGCCACTATTTAGGGCAGATCATCCAGGTAGTTAGGGACAGTAATGTGGAAGGAGTTCAGGGCTGCATTGTTTCCAACCTAATTTCACACCAATCTACTTAACACTCCCTGTTCCTGTGCTTCAAGATGTCACCATTGCTAAATTGGTTGTATCAATAACTTGTGGCTAGAGTGTTAAAAAGAATCTGACAGCACCTAAACAGCGGCCAAACTACAGTAAGCTTTGCTTAGTGTAAAGACAGCTAAGCTTATTACCGTTTGACATTTGGATGTAAAATTCGTTGAGAGTACCGTAATCCCTAGTGCATGCACATTAAGGAGAGGACTTCAGAAGGAGTCCTCTCAATGCACATCAGGGGAACAAAGCTGAGTATAAATATACAAAATACATAATCAAACTATCACAAAATGCAGAATTCTTACTTTAGTTTGGTGGTGTTTAGGCGCTGACAGATTCCCTTCAAAATGTATAATCTAATACCAAAATATGAAACTCTATGAATCCTAAGGGATCAGAGATGAACAAATTATGTTAAATTCACTGTCATAAAACCCTCAATGTCCTTGTTCTGTGCTGTAGACATCCAAAAATAGGGAACTGACTGCTGCAATCTTCAGGCACATGATGGAGGTCTTAACTGATCACTGTTAGTGGAGTGATGAAATACATATGTAGGCATGGCTTACCCTTCAGGGTCCTGATAAGTTCTTTGTGCTGGTACAGACATCATATCTGACAAATTGTTTCTCCCCTCATAGTGAAGAGAACACCTCAGAAACTGGAGTGTTCAACTCATCTCAAGGAAGGTCCTACCGTCTATTCAGTGATATCCTAGTTATGCGTGTATTTCAAAAAGCTGGGTCGCAAACACTATGGCTGTAATCATAGGTCACGAGTGATATATAGATATATATGTGTGTGTATATATATATATATATATATATATATATATATACACTCACCTAAAGAATTATTAGGAACACCTGTTCTATTTCTCATTAATGCAATTATCTAGTCAACCAATCACATGGCAGTTGCTTCAATGCATTTAGGGGGGTGGTCCTGGTCAAGACAATCTCCTGAACTCCAAACTGAATGTCAGAATGGGAAAGAAAGGTGATTTAAGCAATTTTGAGCGTGGCATGGTTGTTGGTGCCAGACGGGCCGGTCTGAGTATTTCACAATCTGCTCAGTTACTGGGATTTTCACGCACAACCATTTCTAGGGTTTACAAAGAATGGTGTGAAAAGGGAAAAACATCCAGTATGCGGCAGTCCTGTGGGCAAAAATGCCTTGTGGATGCTAGAGGTTAGAGGAGAATAGGCCGACTGATTCATGCTGATAGAAGAGCAACGTTGACTGAAATAACCACTCGTTACAACCGAGGTATGCAGCAAAGCATTTGTGAAGCCACAACACGCACAATCTGGAGGCGGATGGGCTACAACAGCAGAAGACCCCACCGGGTACCACTCATCTCCACTTCAAATAGGAAAAAGAGGCTACAATTTGCACGAGCTCACCAAAATTGGACTGTTGAAAACTGGAAAAATGTTGCCTGGTCTGATGAGTCTCGATTTCTGTTGAGACATTCAAATAGTAGAGTCCGAATTTGGCGTAAACAGAATGAGAACAAGTATCCATCCTCTGATGGCTACTTCCAGCAGGATAATGCACCATGTCACAAAGCTCGAATCATTTCAAATTGGTTTCTTGAACATGACAATGAGTTCACTGTACTAAAATTGCCCCCACAGTCACTAGATCTCAACCCAATAGAGCATCTTTGGGATGTGGTGGAACGGGAGCTTCGTGCCCTGGATGTGCATCCCTCAAATCTCCATCAACTGCAAGATGCTATCCTATCAATATGGGCCAACATTTCTAAAGAATGCTATCAGCACCTTGTTGAATCAATGCCACGTAGAATTAAGGCAGTTCTGAAGGCAAAAGGGGGTCCAACACCGTATTAGTATGGTGTTCCTAATAATTCTTTAGGTGAGTGTATATATACAGTACAGACCAAAAGTTTGGACACACCTTTTCATTCAAAGAGTTTTCTTTATTTTCATGACTATGAAGGCATCAAAACTATGAATTAACACATGTGGAATTATATACATAACAAACAAGTGTGAAACAACTGAAAATATGTCATATTCTAGGTTCTTTAAAGTAGCCACCTTTTGCTTTGATTACTGCTTTGCACACTCTTGGCATTCTCTTGATGAGCTTCAAGAGGTAGTCCCCTGAAATGGTCTTCCAACAGTCTTGAAGGAGTTCCCAGAGATGCTTAGCACTTGTTGGCCCTTTTGCCTTCACTCTGCGGTCCAGCTCACCCCAAACCATCTCAATTGGGTTCCGGTCCGGTGACTGTGGAGGCCAGGTCATCTGGCGCAGCACCCCATCACTCTCCTTCATGGTCAAATAGCCCTTACTTTCAAAGTTTTTCCAATTTTTCGGCTGACTGACTGACCATCATTTCTTAAAGTAATGATGGCCACTCGTTTTTCTTTACTTAGCTGCTTTTTTCTTGCCATAATACAAATTCTATCAGTCTATTCAGTAGGACTATCAGCTGTGTATCCACCTGACTTCTCCTCAACGCCACTGATGGTCCCAACCCCATTTATAAGGCAAGAAATCCCACTTATTAAACCTGACAGGGCACACCTGTGAAGTGAAAACCATTTCAGGGGACTACCTCTTGAAGCTCATCAAGAGAATGCCAAGAGTGTGCAAAGCAGTAATCAAAGCAAAAGGTGGCTACTTTGAAGAACCTAGTATATGACATATTTTCAGTTGTTTCACACTTGTTTGTTATGTATATAATTCCACATGTGTTAATTCATAGTTTTGATGCCTTCAGTGTGAATCTACAATTTTCATAGTCATGAAAATAAAGAAAACTCTTTGAATGAGAAGGTGTGTCCAAACTTTTGGTCTGTACTGTATATATATAAAGAGACAGGATTCCATAGGAAAGTTCAAATTGGAAACTCAGGAGTCAGGACAGGTCAGTCTGGCCACCCAGAACAGAAGACCCATGGGCTAATGCAGTCAATTCCACTGGAACGGGGAGCCTAATACAGTTTTTAGCCATCTTCTATCAAAAGATATGCACCTAATCCAGGATGGGTTCAAGGGAGTAGATATCTAGGGTGCAAGGTGACTGTGGTACCAGGTCCCGGTACCTGAGGGTTCCAAAAGTTATATTTACTGTATATGAAGATACCATTATTATAAATGGCACATAGTAGATTGGGGGCCCTGCAACCAATTCTGCATTGAGACCTAGAAGATTAGATTATGCTTCTGGCTTTGACCACTTCTCCAAGGGCCCCATGACAGCTACCTGGTATGCCTCTATGCTATGCACGTTATCCAGATTTTAAAAACGTCTCCAGAAGCTTTATCAATGCAACCAAGAAGATTTTTCTTTGAGAATTTGAGACCCCAAAAAAACTTGGTGATTATTTAGTTTGGTGATTATTTAGTGGGCATTTAGTTTGTCACTTTTCCCGGAACCAAATATACTAAAAAAAAAAAAATAGGAAAAGGACTGAAGAACTTATATTTTTCTTTTTTTTTCTCTATTTTTACAAGGGGCAAATACCTTTAAGGTGCATTAAATCCTTGGACATACATTGTAGGGAGATGTATATCTGTCATCTAGTGGAGACAGCATCTATTGTTGAATTTCTCCTAATCCACCTAAACTGCCATTCCGGGAAATCAAATGCCAAAAAGATTAAGTATCACTTTCTGCAGGAAAAAAAAAACGCTATAAACTTGGGCTTCTTCGTCAGTAGAATGAATCGTCTTCGAGATTTTGTTTTCGGCTCCAGAACACTTCATTAATGCTAAAGAATTAAATGTAAGACTTCAGCTAATTAATTATGGTTTGATCGTTTTGACATCTCTAAATGATTCAGCCACATACCTTGAAGCCTTGTCAACTCAAATGCATCTTTATGTTTTTTTTGCCCGTAACCAACGATGAAGACTAATGCTGCTCTCTCCAGTTTTCAATCACCTCTACAGAAGTCTTCCCCTGGCGATGTGCAAGGCCAGACCTAATTAATCGCTCATCTGCCCTCCGTTGTGTCTATACATCACAGTGGCAGTTGGAACTGCTGCCTGTTTTAAGGCTATTTCTTGAAAGAAACACTCATTTGTTTTTCAATAATTTAACCACAGGGGGTGATTTGTAATTAGGGAAGGAGATGAATCCAATTTTGTCACCCTCCCCCTCCTTGTTTACAGATTGTAATAAATAAAAGGTGAGATGCAACATTGTTATTAAATACATACTTAAAGGGGAATTCCACAGTCAGAGGTGGCGTTGGTGTTACAAGGCCAATTGAGAGTGTGGGTCTAATAGTGGATTTGACATACTGTAGGGTTTAAACAAGGAAGGAAGTCTAAGGGAATTTACCACATTGAATCTTCAGGTCGCTTACCCAGAGTAGTCACCAACTGATATGCTAGGTAGATGAACTGTGATTCAAAATTTTAAGGCATTGACACCAGTCATGGTCAGTAAGATGGAGGTCAGGGCAGAAGATAGGCCTAAGGTTAGAGCAGATGGAGTAGCAGAAGGTAGGCAGAGGTCAGGGGAGGTGTACCGGAAGATAGGCAGAAAGTCAGGGCAGGTGGAGTTTCAGAAGGTAGGCAGAAAGTAACGGCAAGTGGAGTAGTAAAGGTAGGCAGAAGGTTAGGGCAGGTGGAGTAGCAGTGGGTATGCAAAAGGTCAGGGCAGGTGGAGTATCAGGAGGTAGGCAGAAGTTAAAGGGTTTCTACCACCAGATTTTGACCTAATTAGCTGTCAGACACTAGCGATCTGCTAGTGTCTGCTGTACCTAACCATGCTATTGTAATTCCTTTCTCTGCAGCGGTTACCCTAAAAAACGTAGTTTTATTGGTTTGCAAATGAGCCTCTAGGTGCTATGGGGGCGTCTTTTCAGCACCTAGAGGCTCCGTCCACTCACCATTTCTGCCGCCCAGCGCACTCCAGCCCGCCCCTCTCCTCTAGATTGACAGCCCACTCGCGCCTGCGCCGTGTGCTTCTGTAATCGGCACAGGCGCAGTGACTGTTGGACTGCTCCCTGCGCCGTAATCGGCGCAGGTGCAGTGAAGATGCCGGCGCAGGGAGACAGTCATTGCGCCTGCGCCGAATACAGAAGCACACGGCGCAGGCGCGAGAATTCGGCCGAGATGGAGAGAAGTAGGCTGTCAATCTAGAGGAGAGGGGCGGGCTGGAGCGGCAGAAATGGTGAGTGGACAGAGCCTCTAGGTGCTGAAAAGACGCCCCCATAGCACCTAGAGGCTTATTTGCATACCAATAAAACTACGTTTTTTAGGGTAACCGCTGCAGAGAAAGGAATTACAATAGCATGGTTAGGTACAGCAGACACTAGTGGTGGTAGAAACCCTTTAAGGGCAGGTGGAGTAGCAGAAGCTAGGCAGAAGGTCAGGGCAGGTGGAGTAGCAGAAGGAAGGCCGAAGGTCAGGGTAGATGGGGAAGCAGAAGGTAGCAGAAGGTCAGGGCAGGTGGAGTAACATAGTTTGTAAGGTTGAAAGAATACATCCATCCATCTAGTTCAGCATGTTATCCTGAATAAAAACTCAGCAGTCAGCAGTCACAGCTGGGTGTGGATTACCCTGCATTTTCATAGTGGAGCTGTGAAGCACTGTGGTCTTGGGTTCCTACCAGTTGGTAGCGTGCTGGAGAGCCGCACGCTGAAAATCAGGCGCCCTAAATCCTGCTGTGGACGGCTGTGGATTGCCATGGACAAAACAGTCCACCAGGTAACACGTTTGTGCTGTGGACTTTATGTGGTGCGAATTAACACCAGGACTCTGCACAGTGTTATTTTTGCTTTATTGCTTTTTGTGTGAATAAACACTGAACTTTTGCTTTATTACTGTGTTCTTGCCTCTGTACTGTGTCCGCTTACCCTGCCTACCAGAGAAAATCCCTACAGTAGGTATAATACCACTTTAATTCAGAATAATCCCTATTTCCCAGTTTAATTGTTTGTATGTGAAATGTTGTGCTGCCATACCCTTTTTGTTTGCTTTTGTCACCGCCAGTTCTGTGAGAAGGTCTGGCAGACGTTCTTCTCTACCTCTTGTATGATGTTCTTTGTTTTAGTTTCACTTTCCCATCTCCTTTCCTTCTGCCAGGTGTCACTTATTTAGACTAATCGTCTTCCTTTATATTCCCTCCCATACTGCCTCACTTTGCGGTTTATACTACTTCCTGGATGAAGTGTTCACTGCTGGAGGCTGCTTCTGCTGTTTGCTCAGATAAGTCCTTTACTTTATTGTGTTTCCTTGCTGGCTTGATTCTAGGTGACCCTGACTTCATCCGTATTAAGTGCAGGGAACGGTGGTCGTGTCCCCTCACTATTATAGGGTTTTCAGGTGTCACACAGTCTTAGGTACGTGGGCATGCAATCGTCTACCATCGAGACCCTTCCATGTGCATAGCAGTCAGAAGGGGCTCTTAGGGTTTTATAGGGCTCACATATAAGCTCCTTAGTTTGGGATCAAGCCAGTCGCTCATTTATTCATAAGTTCTAGCTATCTGCAAGCTTCACCCATGACAGCTTTCTGCATGCTAGCTTTATGGATGAGCACCTGTGACTATGAATGTGCTAGTCTAAATTTTCTTGTAGTATCCTGTACGTAGCAGCAGTAGATAGGCTTAAGGCCAAGGTAGGTGAAGTAGCAGAAGATAGGCAGAAGGTCAGGGCACATTGCAGACATTTAAATGCGGTCAGAAAAAAGTCAAATCATTAACAAGAAATCTAGGGTCTTTCCCCCCAGAATGATGGGGTAAGGGCCCTTCAAACGTTTATGGAGTGTGGGCATTGGATAGTGCTTTATTATTTCCTGGACTTTTAAGACTTTAAGAGTACGATCATGTTCAGGATCAAGAGGACCCAGGTGTAGAGCACGGTGATGAGTGAGAGCTCAGGCAAGGAGGACACTAACTAACACAGTAGGGGAAGCGAGACACCAGATACGATGGTAAGATGAATATCCACTGAGAAGAATGGGTCAACCATCTCCAACATGTTTCTAATGAAATCAGTGATGGATCGTAGAGTTGGTGAGAGTCCGAGCCCATAACCAGGCACTGATGTAAATTTTTGACATGAGCTGTACATAACACATGTATTGTCAGAAGAATAAAATAGGCGCCAGCCCCGTAACAACTCGCCACAGAATTACATGCATGTATATTTAAGGAAGGGTTCACTTAAGTTCTGACATCTCAACGTACATATACATGAAGGTGAAGTTGTGCCGGTAACCTGATGGGCCACATCTATGACCGACAGCTGTTCTCTCAGCCATTTTACCTGCTCTGCATTGCGTTCAGTGCAGATTGCAGTGTTGACCAAGTGTTGGCCTTCCCTTATCATCTCCCTGTCAGCCCTGGCATTGTGAATGCAGGGGTTGATGACGTTATACTGATGGTCTGGCATTTTAAAATGACCCCTATTAGCAAGTTTAAGATTAGGCCATTTTACCTTCTTCATGACAATTTTTTTCCCTACATGCCGGTTCAAAAGCAATAACAGTTTTCTGTTCAATAATTGGTACTTTATTTTTATATAATTTAAATTTTTGTATTTTTATTTTTATATCCTGAAAAAAGGTAAAAGGAAGGAAACAAAAATGATTTATTTTCACATTTTTTTTAAATTGTTGGTTTCAATAGCACAAAGTGTAACCAGAATATTATTTTAGATTGTGATTAGAGATGAACGAAGTCATAAAAAAATTTGATTCGGCTGCTTCGCAAATTACTTCATCACAAATCGCATTTCTTTGTATGTAGCGGGCGCAATGACGGGGAACGGAGATCTCACCGCCCCAGTCATTAAACCCTTTAGATGCCACATTCATTACTGATCACGGCATCTGAGGCTACCATTTAGGCCTTTCAGGGGATAATCATGGTAAAAAAAAAAAAAACGTTATCCATTTGCGCGTGAAGACGCCGTAGCTGATAATCACTGATGACGTCACTGTGCCTGGCCAGCGTGATGACGTCATACGTCACCCTGCGTGAGTTTTTTCGCTGTGTCTTCAATCAAGATGGCTGCGATGGCCTCTTTGCGCAAATGGATAAGGTGGGTATGAATTTTCTATTTTTTTACTGCCATTTCAGGAAAAATGTATTTGTAATTACGAAAATCTGCTTTCCAACAAATTGAATTTTCCCTGAAATTCACATCTAAGTCAATTCATTTGACTTCGATTCACTCAACACTAATTGTGATAACCGTCTCCTCACTTCTGCAGCTGCACAATTTCTGTGCAGCTGCAGACTTGGTTAGGACATTCAGAAACGTCCTTGCAGACCTTTTAAGTCATCTGAAGGTCTTAAAGTAGTTATAGGGATTTTTCTGTAATTTAAAACTTATTGCATATCAACAGTATAGGTGGTAAGTGTCTGACTGGTGGCGGTGCTTTTTGCAGGACATGTAGATTTTTTTAGACAAGGCCTCAAACATCTACATACCTCCCAACTTTTTGGACGGTCAAAGAGGGCCACTTATGGTTCATAGTGCGAAAGCTCAATTTTTCCTAAATATCTATACAGTTCAATAGTTTTCTCTTACGAAATAGCGCAAAAATAATCTGAATATAGGAATTTTTAAAATCCCAATTGCATCAAATAATGGGCCTTGGGTCCAAAATAGGGACTGTCCCTCCAAAAGATGGACACTTGGGAGGTCTGCAGCTATATAGACATAAAAATAAAAACTTATGGCTAATGGCATGCAGTAAGGCAATAATGGAAAAATTCCAGTGCTCCTAAAAGGGGTTAGGCACCTTTTGGGGTGTTTTTGGCATGCCCCATCCTGGCCAGACCTACAAAGGAAGCATATTTACCTACTTCCCTGCTGCTTGCCTTGGCTCTTCTGCTGTGACCCAAGCAACATGACGCAAGGCAGGCAGGTCACCGCTGAGACCAGTGATTGGCTGCAGATGTTGACAGCAGGGAATGCAGATGAGGATGGGGAGAAAGGAGCATAGATTCATAAACAGGGAGCAGGTAAGTATACTTCCCTTCTGAAGGTCTGGCCAGGAGGGGGGGTTTGCCAAAAAGGGGTTCAGCTGTTGTAATGGTGACCTACTTCTTCCATATTTAACTATCAATGTGTAAAACAGTGATCTCCAATATATGGCTCCATAGTAGGTGTAGAAATACAATACCACCATGCTCATGGTCAGTCCAGTAGATCTCAAGAGTAAAAGTTCTATGATCTTTGCTCACCATGGAGAAATAAAATTGCTTACATGTGAATTTCTGATGGACTCAAGGTTAACTGTTATAAAGAAAGCCATTTTGAGGGAGTAACTAGAATCGAGGATGTAACTAGTAATCATGGGGCCTTATAGCAGAACGTGGAATGGTGCCCAAATCTATTGTGAACAAATACGGTAAGGTGTAGTAAGGAGCTTTCCATAGTTTCTTCTTCATGGTTCTCTCTTCACATTCTATTATCCGCCACTTTTCTTGTACCTTTTCTCCCCATTTAAATTCCATCATCCAATTGATCGCGCACTATGATCCTGACCAGTCCCTTATCGCTGAGCATCACTTAGGAATTTTGGATGAGAAGACCCCTCACCGGCTTCAACTGCAGAGCCCCATAGCATCTTACTTTGGTAGCCTTGGCTTCAAAGCTTTATACAGCAGTTGCTCTACAAAAAGTTTACGTATAGCTCCAACCTCACAAGGGTTCCAGGAGGCTGAGACATAAGAGGCTATTTGTCGGGGGTTCTCACCCTTGAGAGCTAGATGGAAAATAAAGGTCACCATATTATTCATATTAATCTACATTGTGACAGATAGGGTAAGTTTCAAGTAAGTAGCTCTGCAACGTGAGGTAACCTTTCAAACAACACTTCATATCTCAGCTTCCTGGACTTGTTTGTATATAATATCAGCCAGGTGACAATGGGGATTTATTACCAATAGCATTTCTTATACTGTACATTCACAGGATAGGTGTTACCTCAGTGGGGGTCCAACAGATTGATCCCCACGTTTAGTAAAACAGGGGGGACCCTCCATCTTCTGACCATGGTCATGGTGAGGAGCAGTTGTGTCATCTGGTGGCTGAGCATGCCAGATAACACTACAAACAACTCAGATATAGAGATATGGAGCTCAACCACCGCTCTATATAACTGCTGCTCACAATGGTTGTCCTTGTGAAAAGGGATGGGGGTGCAGGGAACCCCCTCCTAAGTGGGTCAGTGCTGCCCCCCATGATCTAACATTTCAGGTCCTTGATGCAGAAAATGACGTTATTGACAAGGCCCCTTTAATCCTCCTACCACCGTCCTAATTCAGCCATGGTAATTCTGTACAACCAATGAGCCCCATGTACATGTACATGTACAAACATAGCTGTTCAGGATTGTGAACCCCCCCATAGGCACATGAGTGGTCTCCAGGAGCTGCATAATGCTCTTCTGCTGGGATACATTTACAAGGCGCCAGGGCATTGCTGTACAGAGGAAATGAACACGCTTGTTTATTTTGCACACACATTGTAAAATGTTACGCCTTTCTTGCTCGTTACATTACTTGTATTTCACTTTATTGCATCCCCCTCTTGATGTGCTGTAATATATTTATGAGAATATTAAATTTTTTTCTATACTCGCCACATAGCCTATAGCTGAATTCACATTGCTGCCTGTGCCGGAATGAATAGGACTTCATCAACAGAATGCTACAAAGAGCAACTAAAGTCACATATGAAAATAATCCTACATACAGTATTAAGCATTAAAGTAATAAAAACATACTTAGTGGGCAGTATTATGGTCATTATATTTTCGTATAAAAGAGGTATTATTATAGGAGTTACAGTATGTTTTTGTACCGTACATATAGAAATTATTTATCATAGCTATATCCTTGTACATAGGAGGCAGAATTATTGTATTTATATTCTTGTACTTAGGGGAAGTATTATAGTAGCTATATTATTGAGGCTACTAATCATTTATGTCCACATATACAGTTGCAAGAAAAAGTATGTGAACCCTTTGGAATGATATGGATTTCTGCACAAATTGGTCATAAAATGTGATCTGATCTTCATCTAAGTCACAACAATAGACAATCACAGTCTGCTTAAACTAATAACACACAAAGAATTAAATGTTACCATGTTTTTATTGAACACACCATGTAAACATTCACAGTGCAGGTGGAAAAAGTATGTGAACCTTTGGGTTTAATAACTGGTTGAACTTCCTTTGGCAGCAATAACTTCAGCCAAATGTTTCCTGTAGTTGCAGATCAGACGTGCACAACGGTCAGGAGTAATTCTTGACCATTTCTCTTTACAGAACTGTTTCAGTTCAGCAATATTCTTGGGATGTCTGGTGTGAATCGCTTTCTTGAGGTCATGCCACAGCATCTCAATCGGGTTGAGGTCAGGACTCTGACTGGGCCACTCCAGAAGGCGTATTTTCTTCTGTTTAAGCCATTCTGTTGTTGATTTACTTCTATGCTTTGGGTCTTTGTCCTGTTGCAACACCCATCTTCTGTAGAGCTTCAGCTGTTGGACAGATGGCCTTAAGTTCTCCTGCAAAATGTCTTGATAAACTTGGGAATTCATTTTTCCTTTGATGATAGCAATCCGTCCAGGCCCTGACACAGCAAAGCAACCCCAAACCATGATGCCCCCACCACCATACTTCACAGTTGGGATGAGGTTTTGATGTTGGTGTGCTGTGCCTCTTTTTCTCACACATAGTGTTGTGTGTTTCTTCCAAACAACTCAACTTTTTCATCTGTCCATAGAATATTTTGCCAGTACTGCTGTGGAACATTCAGGTGCTCTTGTGTAAACTGTAAACGTGCAGCAATGTTTTTTTTGGACAGCAGTGGATTCCTCTGTGGTATCCTCCCATGAAATCCATTCTTGTTTAGTGTTTTACGTATCGTAGATTCGCTAACAGGGATGTTAGCATATGCCAGAGACTTTTGTAAGTCTTTAGCTGACACCCTAGGATTCTTCTTCCCCCTCATTGAACAGTCTGCGCTGTGCTCTTGCAGTCATCTTTACAGGGTGGCCACTCCTAGGGAGAGTAGCAGCAGTGCTGAATTTTCTCCATTTATAGACAATTTGTCTTACCGTGGACTGATGAACAGCAAGGCTTTTGGAGATACTTTTATAACCCTTTCCAGCTTTATGCAAGTCAACAATTCTTAATCATAGGTCTTCTGAGAGCTTTTTTGTGCGAGTCATCATTAACATCAGGCAATGCTTCTTGTGAAAAGCAAACCCAGAACTGGTGTGTTTTTTTTATAGGGCAGGGCAGCAGTAACCACCACCTCCAATCTCATCTCATTGATTGGACTCCAGTTGGCTGACACCTCACTTCAATTAGCTCTTGGAGATGTCATTAGTCTAGGGTTCACATACTTTTTCCACCTGAACTGTGAATGTTTACATGGTGTGTTCAATAAAAACATAGTAAAATTTAATTCTTTGTGTGTTATTAGTTTAAGCAGATTGTGATTGTCTATTGTTGTGACTTAGATGAAGATCAGATCACATTTTATGACCAATTTGTGCAGAAATCCATATCCTTCCAAAGGGTTCACATACTTTTTCTTGCAACTGTATATATTCCAGGTTTGGGACTTTTTGAGTTTAGATGTGGATCCTGAGATGCGGAGGAGGGAGCGCTTTACTTCTGCTTGTAATGTGGCGCTTTGGGTCACGGGACTTGGGTCTGACGATGGTGCCTGTGTCTTCCTCATGTCTATATTTTTACATTTATATTTACATTTGTGAACTTGAGGCTATAACTAATATGGTATGCATGTAAATGTTATGACCAATTCTTGGGTATACTCATTTTTGTCAATTTTGTTTTTAACACATATTTTTATGTATTCACTTCACTGCATGTCACTTTTTCACTTTGCACTTTGCACTGCACAAGCACTTTCTGAATAATACACTGTTTCTTTCAGATTGGTTTAGAATTTTATACTTAACATTCTATTATCTAGTAATTATATATACATTACAATGAATTCATATTGTCTGCTTATTGTTTTATTCATATTTAACACTTGTGCACTTTATGTATTACGCGTCCTAAGCATCCATCATTTTGTATTTATTCTGTAATTTGTATGTGTATTTAGTTATGGGTATTGATCTATTTTATTTATTGGTCATGTATATAAATGAACTTAGTATATTGTGCATTATGTATTATGGTATCACTTACAATGTACCGTATCATCTAAGTTGTATTATTGAATTATACTATAATGTTGATATTGCATTCTATTATAATGTATTTGTATTATTATATTTATACGCACACATATTCACGTCTATATTCTGTCTTTTCTTAGTTGAGATGATGGGATATCTGATTCTCTTGGGCGAGGTCTCGCGCGATTTGTCTCTAGCTATTAAGTGACATCATAATAAGTGCGATCATATGACTGCGGTCATGTGATTTTGTCGTGCGTGATCTCGCGCAATTAGCTGTTGTGTGATCAGTGATGTCACATTGTGGGAGGTCCACTTGTAGCCATGTGACCGTGATGACACAATAATTTTGTGCACACTCTCGCGCTATTCTGATTCTGTGAGTGTACCTCCTCCATCTGGGGCATGATAGGTGACGTCACTTTGTTGGGTCTCGCGAGATCTCGCCCGGGACAAGCGGATTTGATCGACTGCATCTATTGGTCCCCTTACATGTGTCCCGCATTTCCAATTAGTACTGGGGTATATAGTTTGGCAGGGTGATTTAATCAGAAACGCCCCTTGAAGAAGCGAAGCGAAACGTGCGTCGGGGTGCGCTCACAGCTGACTAGAGGTTTGGTCCCCGTATTGTACCATTTCCTAGGCAATTTTCTGTCCTTTTTTCTTTCCTCTGCCAGTTGTTCATGCATCCACAGATGGTTCCTATGGGACCCTATGTAGATGTTATACATAGGGCATTTGGGTTTATTGGGGGGCTCCCTGGTGATTATTTGTATACCTTGCTATTGCTCTTTTAAGATTCACTTGTATTGAGCAAGATTAGTTGTGGGGATCATACACCTTGTTTGTCAGCGGGTAAGCTACTTGTCGTAGCACCTACCTGCATTGCTGCTATACTTTTTTATTTTTTGTTTCATGAGTTGTTGTAATTATTCATTACCTAATAAAGTTTTCATATCATTCATATGTGTGTCCCTACGGGTCTTTTGGTGTTTTATAAGAGCAGTATTATAGTAGTTAAATTCTCGTACATAGGAGCAGTATTATAGTAGTTATAATCTTGTACATATGAGCAGTATTATAGTAGTTATATTCTTGTACATAGGAGCAGTATTATAGTAGTTATATTCTTGTACATAGGAGCAGTATTATAGTAGTTATATTCTTGTACATAGGAGCAGTATTATAGTAGTTATATTCTTGTACATAGGAGCAGTATTATAGTAGTTATATTCTTGTACATAGGAGCAGTATTATAGTAGTTATATTCTTGTACATAGGAGCAGTATTATAGTAGTTATAATCTTGTACATAGGAGCAGTATTATAGTAGTTATATTCTTATACATAGGAGCAGTATTATAGTAGTTATAATCTTGTACATAGGAGCAGTATTATAGTAGTTATATTCTTGTACATAGGAGGCAGTATTATAGTAGTTATATTCTTGTACATAGGAGCAGTATTATAGTAGTTATATTCTTGTACATAGGAGGCAGTATTATAGTAGTTATATTCTTGTACATATGAGCAGTATTATAGGAGTTATATTCTTGTACATAGGAGCAGTATTATAGTTGTTATATTCTCGTACATAGGAGCAATATTATAGTAGTTATAATCTTGTACATATGAGCAGTATTATAGTAGTTATATTCTTGTACATAGGAGGCAGTATTATAGTAGTTATATTCTTGTACATAGGAGCAGTATTATAGTAGTGATATTCTTGTACATAGGAGGCAGTATTATAGGAGTTATATTCTTGTACATAGGAGCAGTATTATAGTAGTTATATTCTTGTACATAGAGGCAGTATTATAGTAGTTATATTCTTGTACATAGAAGGCAGTATTATAGTAGTTATAATCTTGTACATAGGGCAGTATTATAGTAGTTATATTCTTGTACATAGAGGCAGTATTATAGTAGTTATATTCTTGTACATAGAAGGCAGTATTATAGTAGTTATAATCTTGTACATAGGAGCAGTATTATAGTAGTTATATTCTTGTACATAGGAGCAGTATTATAGTAGTTATATTCTTGTACATAGGAGCAGTATTATAGTAGTTATATTCTTGTACATAGGAGCAGTATTATAGTAGTTATATTCTTGTACATAGGAGCAGTATTATAGTAATTACATTCTTGTACATAGGAGCAGTATTATAGTAGTATTATTCTTGTACATAGGAGCAGTATTATAGTAGTATTATTCTTGTACATAGGAGCAGTATTATAGTAGTTATATTCTTGTACATAGGAGCAGTATTATAGTAGTTATATTCTTGTACATAGGAGCAGTATTATAGTAGTTATATTCTTGTACATAGGAGCAGTATTATAGTAGTTATATTCTTGTACATAGGAGGCAGTATTATAGTAGTTATATTCTTGTACATAGGAGCAGTATTATAGTAGTTATATTCTTGTACATAGGAGCAGTATTATAGTAGTTATATTCTTGTACATAGGAGCAGTATTATAGTAGTTATATTCTTGTACATAGAAGGCAGTATTATAGTAGTTATAATCTTGTACATAGGAGCAGTATTATAGTAGTTATATTCTTGTACATAGGAGGTAGTATTATAGTAGTTATATTCTTGTACATAGTAGCAGTATTATAGTAGTTATATTCTTGTACATAGGAGGCAGTATTATAGTAGTTATATTCTTGTACATAGGAGCAGTATTATAGTAGTTATATTCTTGTACATAGGAAGCAGTATTATAGTAGTTATATTCTTGTACATAGGAGACAGTATTATAGTAGTTATATTCGTGTACATAGGAGGCAGTATTATAGTAGTTATATTCTTATATATAGGAGCAGTATTATAGTAGTTATATTCTTGTACATAGTGTTGGGTTTTGTTGGGCATATTTATATCTGCATATTAAGGTCTGACAATAGGAGCAGTATTATAGTAGTTATATTCTTGTACATAGGAGCAGTATTATAGTAGTTATATTCTTGTACATAGGAGCAGTATTATAGTAGTTACATTCTTGTACATAGGAGCAGTATTATAGTAGTTATATTCTTGTACATAGGAGAAGTATTATAGTAGTTATATTCTTGTACATAGGAGCAGTATTATAGTAGTTATATTCTTGTACATAGGAGCAGTATTATAGTAGTTATATTCTTGTACATAGGAGCAGTATTATAGTAGTTATATTCTTGTACATAGGAGGCAGTATTATAGTAGTTATATTCTTGTACATAGGAGCAGTATTATAGTAGTTATATTCTTGTACATAGGAGCAGAATTATAGTAGTTATATTCTTGTACATAGGAGCAGTATTATAGTAGTTATATTCTTGTACATAGAAGGCAGTATTATAGTAGTTATAATCTTGTACATAGGAGCAGTATTATAGTAGTTATATTCTTGTACATAGGAGCAGTATTATAGTAGTTATATTCTTGTACATAGGAGCAGTATTATAGTAGTTATATTCTTGTACATAGGAGCAGTATTATAGTAGTTATATTCTTGTACATAGGAGCAGTATTATAGTAGTTATATTCTTGTACATAGGAGGCAGTATTATAGTAGTTATATTCTTGTACATAGGAGCAGTATTATAGTAGTTATATTCTTGTACATAGGAGCAGTATTATAGTAGTTATATTCTTGTACATAGGAGCAGTATTATAGTAGTTATATTCTTGTACATAGAAGGCAGTATTATAGTAGTTCTAATCTTGTACATAGGAGCAGTATTATAGTAGTTATATTCTTGTACATAGGAGGTAGTATTATAGTAGTTATATTCTTGTACATAGTAGCAGTATTATAGTAGTTATATTCTTGTACATAGGAGGCAGTATTATAGTAGTTATATTCTTGTACATAGGAGCAGTATTATAGTAGTTATATTCTTGTACATAGGAAGCAGTATTATAGTAGTTATATTCTTGTACATAAGAGACAGTATTATAGTAGTTATATTCGTGTACATAGGAGGCAGTATTATAGTAGTTATATTCTTATATATAGGAGCAGTATTATAGTAGTTATATTCTTGTACATAGTGGGTTTTTGTCACGGAACCATGAACCAGACGTACAACAAGAGATAAGTGAAAATAAGAAGGCTTTATTGAAAATAAAGCTGTAAAGCAAAAGTCCAAACGGATGGTGAAACCGAGCAGAGTCTTTGCGAAGCCAGAGGTCAGGAACCAGAAGGGTAGTCAGACGAAGCCAGGATCAGGAACCAGCAGGGTAGTCAGACGAAGCCAGGATCAGGAACCAGCAGGGTAGTCAGACGAAGCCAGGATCAGGAACCAGCAGGGTAGTCAGACGAAGCCAGGATCAGGAACCAGAAGCAGCAGCAGTCTTAGAAGCATGTGAACACAAGAGGACCAAGCAAGGAACTGAAGCCACAGACCTCCTATATATATGAGCTAGGCATCCAGCTCCTCCCAGGGGAAGGAGGAGCCGCAGGGTGGAAGGCTACAAGAAACCCAGGATCCAAGATGGCCGCCAGCACATGTCAAACGAAGGAGAGCAGCAAGCAGGTAAGACCATGACAGTACCTCCCCCTCAAGGGCCCCTCCTCCGCGGAGCACAAAACGGTTTCTGAGGGAAGCGTGCGTGGAAGGCTCGGAGCAAGGCAGGAGCATGGACATCTGCGGAGGGAACCCAGGAACGCTCCTCTGGACCATAACCACGCCAATGGACCAAAAACTGCAACCGACCGCGGACCAGGCGTGAGTCCAGGATATTGCTCACCTCATATTCCTCACGATTGCCCACTTGGACCGGACGAGGCCGAGGAACCGAGGAAGTGAAACGATTACACACCAGTGGCTTCAACAGGGAGACATGAAACACGTTGGAGATCCGCATGCCAGGAGGAAGCGCAAGGGCATAGGCTACCGGGTTTACCCTGCGAAGCACTCTGGAAGGGACCGACAAAGCGAGGCGCCAGCTTGGGAGTGGGCACTCGAAGGTTGAGGTTGCGGGTGGACAACCATACACGGTCTCCGACCTGGTAGGAAGGAGCAGGCGCTCGTCTGCGATCAGCCTGGAATCTCTGGCGCTGCGCAGAGACCTCAAGGGACTTCTGGATCTGTACCCAAGAAGCACGTAGGACGGAAAGGTGATCCTCCACAGCCGGAATATCCTGGGGAGAGAATACCTCCGGTAACACGGCAGGTTGGAACCCATAATTGGCCATGAAGGGAGACGTCCCAGAGGAAGAGTTCACCGCCGTGTTCCTGGCAAACTCAGCCCAAGGCAGGAGGTCAACCCAATTGTCTTGGTGATCGGAGACATAGCAACGAAGGAATTGCTCCAAGGCCTGATTGGATCGTTCTGCGGCCCCATTGGACTGAGGGTGGTAGGCCGAGGAGAAGGAGAGATGAATCCCCAACTGGGAGCAAAAGGCGCGCCAGAACCTGGACACAAACTGACTCCCCCGATCCGACACAATCTCCTTAGGCAAACCGTGCAACCGGAAGACCTCCCTGGCAAAAATCGTGGCCAACTCTTGTGCAGAGGGTAACTTCTTGAGAGGAACACAGTGGCACATTTTGGAAAACCGATCCACAATCATGAGAATGACCGTATGGCCTCGGGATGCAGGGAGGTCCACAATGAAATCCATCCCCAGGTGTGACCATGGGCGCTCCCCGGTGGCTATGGGTTGCAGAAGGCCCAACGGAAGGTGCCGAGGGGACTTACTCTGGGCACAAACGGAGCATGCCGCTACATATGCGGCGATGTCGGAACGTAGGGAAGGCCACCAGAACCGACGTGAAACAGCCCAGGACAGCTGATTCTTTCCAGGATGCCCCGCGGTCTTGGAGTTATGGTAGGTTCGCAACAACCGAGTGCGCAACTCCTCAGGCACAAAACATCTGCCGTTGGGTCTCCCAGAGGGAGCACCAGATTGAGCCGCCAAAATCTGCTCACCCAGGGGAGAGGTCAGGCTGGTGCGAATGGCGGCCAGGATCTGATTCGGAGGTATGACCGAAGTCGGAATCGACTCCTCCCTGGACAGCTCGGAGTACTGCCGTGATAAGGCATCCGCCCTGATGTTCTTGGAACCGGGTAGGTAGGAGACCACGTAATTAAAACGTGACAAGAACAGAGCCCATCTGGCCTGACGTGGTGTCAATCTCTTGGCCTCAGAAAGGTAGGTCAGATTCTTGTGGTCCGTCAGGATGAGAACCGGAACCACCGAACCCTCGAGCAAGTGCCTCCATTCTTTAAGGGCCTGCACGATGGCCAATAACTCCCTGTCACCAATCTGATAGTTGCACTCCGCGGAAGACAGTTTCCGGGAGTAAAACCCACAAGGAAGCAGAGGACCCTCTGGTGTTCTACGCTGAGACAGAAGGGCGCCTACTCCCGTCTCAGACGCGTCCACCTCGAGGACAAAGGGCAACCCAGGGTTGGGATGCGACAGAATCGGAGCCGACACAAAGGCGGACTTTAGGGTCTCAAAAGCTCGGATGGCCTCGAGCGGCCAGACCTGGGAATTACTGCCCTTCCTGGTCAGATCCGTGAGAGGCTTGGCCAGCATGGAAAAGTCCCTGATGAACTTCCGATAATAATTGGCGAAGCCCAAAAAGCGCTGCAGGGAACGAAGACCACTGGGCTGGGGCCACTGTAAGACAGCCGAAACCTTCTCAGGATCCATGGAGAACCCCTCAGCGGAAATGATGTAACCTAAGAAGGTTACCTGGGATCGGTGAAATTCGCATTTCTCAAGCTTACCGAACAGCTTGTTCTCTCGTAACCGTTGCAACACTCGTCTGACATCCAGAATGTGGGCCTCCATGGATTCAGAATATACCAAGATGTCATCCAAATAGACTACCACACACTGCTGCAACAGGTCACGGAAAACATCGTTGATGAATTCCTGAAAGACTGCGGGCGCATTGCACAACCCAAAGGGCATAACCAAGGATTCGTAATGACCGGTCCTGGTGTTAAACGCGGTCTTCCACTCATCGCCCGCCTTGATCCTTACCAGGTTATATGCCGCCCTCAGGTCGAGTTTGGTAAAGACCGTGGCCCCTTTAAGGCGATCGAACAGCTCGGAAATCAAGGGTATCGGGTAAGCGTTCTTGATCGTGATGCGATTGAGACCCCTGTAATCGATGCAAGGCCTCAACTCACCGCCCTTCTTTTTCACAAAGAAAAATCCAGCCCCTGCCGGGGACGAAGATTTGCGAATGTGTCCGCGTGAAAGCGCCTCCCTCACGTACTCCTCCATGGCCTCATTCTCCGCTACCGACAGTGGATAGACTTTGCCACGAGGAGGAACGGCACCAGATTGTAACTCTATGGCACAATCGTATGGGCGGTGCGGAGGTAGGGCAACCGCGCGCACCTTATCGAATACATCCCGGTACTCCTCGTATTCAGGAGGCAACAGAGAGTCCGAGGAAGTACACAGCAACTTGACAGACCCATGGATGCAACTAGCCCCACACTGCGGTGACCACGAGAGGATCTCGACCGATCTCCAATCGAAAGTCGGATTATGCTTCTGGAGCCAGGGGTACCCCAAGACCACCGAGTAGTGTGGAGACGAAATAACCTGGAGGCAGACCGATTCTCTGTGAACGGCACCAATGGCTATCCCCACTGGAAGGGTCTCATGAGTCACGTGTGGCGGCAGAAGGGATCTGCCGTCTATCGCCTCAAGAGCCAGTGGGGAACCTCGAGCCTGCAGAGGAATGGAATTGGCGGCAGCGAACACACTATCAATGAACAAACCACCAGCACCAGAGTCCACCAACGCCTGGGTCGTCACCGAGCCCCCGACCCAGGAGAGGACAACAGTGATCAGTGGTTTGTCAACACGGGAAACCGGGGACGAGGAGACTCCACCCAAGATCTGCCCCCGACAGGATCTCAGGGTACGAGCGTTTCCCGGACGGTTCGGACATGCCAACCGAAAATGCCCACCGAGACCACAGTACATGCATCGGCCCTCGCGTCTCCGGAGTGCCCTCTCCCCCTCGGACAGGCGAGCAAACCCCAGCTGCATGGGTTCACCCCCAGACAAGTCATCCCCAGGAGGCGTGGGAGGACAGGGAGGCACGGGTGGGACAGCAAACGTAGGCACCAATCTGTTAGAAGACCTCCGCAGGTTCTCCTTAAAGGAAGGTCTCTCCCTGAGTCTGGTGTCAATCAAAATCAGGAAAGAAATAAGAGACTCGAGCTCAACTGGTAGGTCCTTAGCTGCAACCTCATCCTTCAAGGCATCCGAGAGACCATGAGAGAAAGCAGCGACCAGAGCCTCATTATTCCAGCCCACCTCTGCTGCCAGGGTACGAAACTCAATGGCGTATTCAGCTACGGATCGTGAACCCTGTCTGATGGACATAAGGAGCTTCGCAGCAGAGGCAGCACGAGCCGGCACATCGAATACCTTCCGAAGAGAAGCAACAAAACCGGAAAACTCGGCAACCACCGGATTGTTGTTCTCCCATAAAGGGCTGGCCCAGGCCAAGGCCTTGTCCGAGAGCAGCGAGATCAAGAAGCCCACCTTTGATCTCTCAGTAGGAAAGGCATGTGGCAGCAACTCGAAATAAATGCCCACCTGGTTAAGGAAACCTCGGCACTGAGTTGGCTCTCCCCCAAAGCGCTGTGGAAGAGGGGCAGAACCGGTCATACCCCGAAACACCGCAGGCGCAACAACAGGTGTCGGGGTAGACTCTGGCGCAACAACCGGAGCGGCAGTAGGAGCGAGCCCAGGAGCGACAACCGACCCATCGGCAACGGGAGCGAAATGAGCCATGCGTTCAAGCAGGGTTTGCAACGCCACAGCGAACTGACCCAACAGGTGATCCTGCTGATCAAGTCTGGCAACCAGCGTGGGTAGCGAGGATGGCCCTGTACCGTCAGAATTCATGGCTTGGTCCTAATGTCACGGAACCATGAACCAGACGTACAACAAGAGATAAGTGAAAATAAGAAGGCTTTATTGAAAATAAAGCTGTAAAGCAAAAGTCCAAACGGATGGTGAAACCGAGCAGAGTCTTTGCGAAGCCAGAGGTCAGGAACCAGAAGGGTAGTCAGACGAAGCCAGGATCAGGAACCAGCAGGGTAGTCAGACGAAGCCAGGATCAGGAACCAGCAGGGTAGTCAGACGAAGCCAGGATCAGGAACCAGCAGGGTAGTCAGACGAAGCCAGGATCAGGAACCAGAAGCAGCAGCAGTCTTAGAAGCATGTGAACACAAGAGGACCAAGCAAGGAACTGAAGCCACAGACCTCCTATATATATGAGCTAGGCATCCAGCTCCTCCCAGGGGAAGGAGGAGCCGCAGGGTGGAAGGCTACAAGAAACCCAGGATCCAAGATGGCCGCCAGCACATGTCAAACGAAGGAGAGCAGCAAGCAGGTAAGACCATGACAGTTTTGTTGGGCATATTTATATCTGCATATTAAGGTCTGACAATAGGAGCAGTATTATAGTAGTTATATTCTTGTACATAGGAGCAGTATTATAGTAGTTATATTCTTGTACATAGGAGCAGTATTATAGTAGCTATATTCTTGTACATAGGAGGCAGTATTATAGAAGTTATATTCTTGTACATAGGAGCAGTATTATAGTAGTTATATTCTTGTACATAGGAGCAGAATTATAGTAGTTATATTCTTGTACATAGGAGCAGTATTATAGTAGTTATATTCTTGTACATAGAAGGCAGTATTATAGTAGTTATAATCTTGTACATAGGAGCAGTATTATAGTAGTTATATTCTTGTACATAGGAGCAGTATTATAGTAGTTATATTCTTGTACATAGTAGCAGTATTATAGTAGTTATATTCTTGTACATAGGAGGCAGTATTATAGTAGTTATATTCTTGTATATAGGAGGCAGTATTATAGTAGTTATATTCTTGTACATAGGAGGCAGTATTATAGTAGTGATATTCTTGTACATAGAAGCAGTATTACAGTAGTTATATTCTTGTACATAGTAGCAGTATTATAGTAGTTATATTCTTGTACATAGGAGGCAGTATTATAGTAGTTATATTCTTGTACATAGGAGCAGTATTATAGTAGTTATATTCTTGTACATAGGAGCAGTATTATAGTAGTTATATTCTTGTACATAGGAAGCAGTATTATAGTAGTTATATTCTTGTACATAGGAGGCAGTATTATAGTAGTTATATTCTTATATATAGGAGCAGTATTATAGTAGTTATATTCTTGTACACAGTGTTGGGTTTTGTCGGGCATATTTATATCTGCATATTAAGGTCTGACAATAGGAGGCAGTATTATAGTAGTTATATTCTTGTACATAGGAGGCATTATTATAGTAGTTATATTTTTGTATAGAGATGGCCTTGCTGTTCTCCCAGCGATATTCGCGCCGGCCATATTCTTTTACATTGTGAAGACCTTTGACCCATGACACATCCATTAGGTGGTACAGGACAGCCAATTGAGACGTTTCAGCACATGGACATACCCCCTACCTTATAAATAAACCTGATCTGGCCGCCATTTTACATACATACTTTTGCCAGTGTAGAGAGAGGTTGCTGTGTGGAGCAGGGACAGACTGTTAGGGACACCAAACGCTAGCTAATAGGGCCACAAAAGTCCTTTTAAGGACTGGTATAGGTGTGCTATCGATAGGTGTGACATACTGAGGGGTGTAATATACTTATAATATACTTTCTAACATAGAAAGTATATTATAGTGCAATTGTATTGTGCAGCAGTCGTCTGTGGTTCTGCTGCGATACTGCAGCTATACAGAGGGACAAACGCTATTAGAACAAATAATTTCTACTAGTGTGATTTACCAGTTGCCCCAGTAATATACCAATAATATACTTTCTATATAGTGCAGCATTTGTCTGCGGTTTTTCTTCGTCACCGCATCAACACAGAGTGTAGGGGTGTTATATACCTTCTTCCACAAATATTGCTCTTCTATAGGGACTTTTGTCACAGGGTCATTTTGAAAATGACAGGCAGAGGAAGAGGCAGGTTATTCCGCAGGGGTGGTAGGGGTTGAGCAGGTGCACCAGGCCGCAGCCTAAGTTGGAAGTTGCAGAAGGTGCATGCAATTTCGTCAAAGGACGCACCAGACTTGGTTGAGTGGCTCACTCAGCCTTCCGCTTCTGCACCATCCTCATCCTCTCTATCTGCACCCTCCTCACTCTCTGCTGTGTCCACCCCCAAAGACACCACCACCACCATATCACGTCCGCTCGAGTCAGAGGAATTATTTTCCCATCCATTACAAGACCTTACGATGCGCAGCCATTATTGGCATCGGATCAGGAAGAGGAGGTATCAATGGTCGCCACCCAGCAGTCTGACAACAGTACCCAGATCAGCCCAAGGAGGGTGGTCTCGCTGTTGCTGCCTACTCTGAGTTTTCTAATGTCAGTGGTGGTGAAGGTGACGAATCCGATGATGATGCGTCAATAGACATCACGTGGGTGCCCACGAGAGAGGAAGAGGAGGGGAGTTCAGAGGGAGAGACAGAGCAGCAGATAGGGAGGAGAAGAAGGAGAAGCAGGCAGAACTTACAGTGCACAGGAGGCAAAAAGCAGACTGCAAATGTATCTGGAACGAGCCATCCACCATGCACGGTCACATCTGGCGCTCCCAGGACGCTGGCACATGGATCTGCAGTGTGTTTTGTTTTTAACATGTCCGCTTCTGACAAAAGCGTTGCCATCTGCAGCCTGTGCTGTCAACGCATAAGTCACGGTAAGCCCAACACTCACCTAGGGATGACCGCCTTAAGAAGGCACCTGGCCTCCCATCACCGAGCCTAGTGGGAGCAACACCTTCCGATCCCCCAAAGCCACACTCCTGGTGCTCCCCGTCCTGACTCTTCTCCTTCTCCTCCCAGTTGTCCTCCACTCCACCTTCCACCGTGCCGCCGACGCGTTCTTCTGGCAAAAGGCAGACTTCCGTGGCCCAAATGTTCGAGCAAAAAAAAGATGATGACGCCGGATAACCCTCTTGCCCAACGGCTGACCACTGGCTTGTCGGAACTGCTAGCCCGCCAACTACTGCCATATAAACTAGTAGAATCGGAGGCCTTTAGTGTCGGTGCCAAGATACATCTGACCACAGACACGTGGTCTAGCAAACACGGGCAGGGAAGGTACATAACTTTTACTGCCCACTGGGTGAACCTTCTGACGGCCGTCAAGCATGCAACCAGTGGCACCCGTGTGGATTTGGTGTTACCACCACGGATTGCATGCAGGCCTGCCTCTTCTTCTCTACCACTTACTCCATCCTCCGTCTCCTCCTTGGCTGACTCCTCTTTTTCAGCTGCTACCATCTCTTCTGCTGTGCCCCCAGTGTGGATTTGGTGTTACCGCCACTCCATCCTCCGCCTCCTCCTCGGCTGACTCCTCCTTTTCCACTGCTACCTCCTCTTCCACTGCACCCCCAAGCTCCCCAGAACCTATTCGACGTGCCAGGTGAGACGTTGCCATGCTGTGCTGCGTCTGTTGTGCCTGGAAGCCAAGAGTCACACCGGTCCTGCACTGCTTTCAGCTCTGCAGTCACAGGCTGATCAGTGGCTAACCCCGCTCAATTTGACAGTTGGTAAAGTGGTGTGCGACAACAGTGCCAATCTGCTGAGCGGGCTGAAACAGGGCAAAATGACACACGTGCCGTGCATGGCACACGTCCTGAATTTAGTCGTGCATCGATTCGTTGCCATATACCCCAGGGTCCAGGACGTCTTGCGGCAGGCCAGGAAGATTTCTGGCCATTTTAGAAGATCTTACATGGCCATGGCTCGCCTTGCTGCCATTCAGGGGCGACACCACCTGCCATCAGACGTCTGATTTGTGACTGCCCGACGCGATGGAACTCCACCTTGTATATGCTTGATAGGCTGCTCCAGCAGCAATGTGCAGTTATCGACTACCTGTATGAACTCTGCGGCAGGACAGGTTCTGGGAGCTTGATTTTTTTTCACTGCGCCAGTGGCTGCTCATGTGCGACGCATGCATACTTCTGCGCCCATTTGATGAGATCACCAAACTGGTCAGTCGCAGCCAGGGTGCTATCAGTGACATCGTACATTACGCCTTCTTTCTGGAGCGTGCATTGTGTCGTGTCATTGATCAAGCCGTCGAGGAGCAGGAAGATGAGGAAGTCACAATGCTGAATGAAAATGGAGTAGTCCCCTGGGGGGGACTACTCCATTTAAAACAAGTCAACAACAGGAGTCTGAAGAGAAGTCAGAGGAGGATGGTGCCGGGGCAGAGGAGGAGCAAGAAGAGCATGCTTTAAACATTTCTGGGATCCCTGGTGTTGTCCGTGGCTGGGGGGAGGAGAACGAGGATGACATTATCCTGGATGATGAGCAGGAGCCAAGCCACCCCACCGCTTCCAGTTTAGTGCAAATGGGGGCCTTCATGCTCCAGTGTTTGAAGAGGGACCCCCGTATAAAAAGCATAAAGGGCAAGGACTAGTACTGGGTGGCAACATACTCAGACCCCCGGTTCAAACACAAAATGGCGGAAATGTTACCACCATCACAGAGGGCGTTCAGCGCAGCAGGGGGATTGTGACCGATAAGCGCACTCGCCTAGCTCACGACAGTGTGGACTACCTCACATTTCAAAAAATTTATGAGGCATGGATCTCGTAGGAATTCAACACATGTGACGAGTCGACCACGTTTGATTGAATTTCCTTATGACAGCGCACAAATATCCACCACCACCCAGAACAAATCATGGTCCCTGTCTTATGTAAATACAGCGGCATAAACGGCCTTTTATGTCCGTTGAATGCCTAATATTTGGGGCCTGTACTGGCCGACAGTTACATTTTTATCTTGTGACCGCCTAATGTACCTCCAGCCACAGAATCCGATGTTCGTCCATCTCTATTCTTGTACATAGGATGCAGTATTATAGTAGTTATATTCTTGTACATAGGAGTAGTATTATAGTAGTTATATTCTTGTACATAGGAGGCAGTATTATAGTAGTTATATTCTTGTACATAGGAGGCAGTATTATAGTAGTTATATTCTTATACTTTTTTGGAATCCGGTTTGTACATAGGATGCAGTATTATAGTAGTTATATTCTTGTACATAGGAGTAGTATTATAGTAGTTATATTCTTGTACATAGGAGGCAGTATTATAGTAGTTATATTCTTGTACATAGGAGTAGTATTATAGTAGTTCTATTCTTGTACACAGGAGCAGTATTATAGTAGTTATATTCTTGTACATAGGAGCAGTATTATAGTAGATATATTCTTGTACATAGAAGCAGTATTATAGTAGTTATATTCTTGTACATAGGAGCAGTATTATAGTAGTTATGTTCTTGTACATAAGAGGCAGTATTATAGTAGTTATATTCTTGTACATAGGAGCAGTATTATAGTAGTTATATTCTTGTACATAGGAGGCAGTATTATAGTAATTATATTCTTGTACATAGGAGCAGTATTATAGTAGTTATGTTCTTGTACATAAGAGGCAGTATTATAGTAGTTATATTCTTGTACATAGGAGCAGTATTATAGTAGTTATATTCTTGTACATAGGAGCAGTATTATAGTAGTTATATTCTTGTACATAGGAGCAGTATTATAGTAGTTATATTCTTGTACAAAGGAGCAGTATTATAGTAGTTATATTCTTGTACATAGGAGCAGTATTATAGTAGTTATATTCTTGTACATAGGAGCAGTATTATAGTAGTTATATTCTTGTACATAGGGAGCAGTATTTTAGTAGTTAAATTTTAGTACATTGAATATTTTTTGGCATAAATAGTATGATATCTTTATTCTCTGGGTCAGTACTATTACTGTTTTTTTTAACCACTTAATAGTCCTACAAGACTATATCAGGCGATCTTGTGATTGCTTCTAAAATACAATGCACTATCCCAGAGAGGCGCAGCCTGCTGCAGAGCACTCCAGGCGGGCTTGAGTCCTATACCAGGTCCCAGTTGGCCTATACACACATCGTCACCCTTCGATCTCATTTGTGGGGTGCTACTGGAAGACAAAGGAAGTCCGCTCTCTCTGTCACTGCTTACATGCAACAAGTGACATTGGCCATGGCATGCAAGGGATTGCACTCCTGCCGGTCCGGGCTTTTAGAGCAGGAGTACGGCTTACATATGAGAGCTGAGCCCCTGTTCTCTGCTGGATTGGAAACCCATGCAGCGCCTAAACCGATTGATACTTAATTGCTAGCCGCCCCTCAGGTTCTACGCCATGGGTCCCACTTCACCACCTTTCATTCCTGATGTGTTTACTTCCGGTCATGTATAGACATGTTCACATACATCGCTAATGGTTGGATTCAGCGGTGATGTGTCCCTAAGCAGGAATGCCTCTTTATTGCTTGATTTTATTTGACCCGGTCTTGCAAATTTTGTGTTAAAAAGGAAAATTAAGATCATGTGTATCTTCCATGTCTATGTTAAAAGACTTAATTAAACAAGTCCCCCTGTCTCAGCTTTCTGAACCCCTGTGCATGTGGTACTAGGCGAATTTCACAATCTCACCTAAATCAAGTTCAAGTTGGGCAGCAATCACACAGTTTTCGTCTATTACATCTGTATATGTTTATTATATTTACTTACAATTTAACACGTGTAGGATTTGTGGTTTTTTTGCATTATTATTTTGAGTGGTGAAATTATACTTGTCATGTTATAAGGTCCCATGTGCTTCTCTCTGTCACAAGATCTGCTTCCGCTGTTAGGAGAAAACCTCTTGCTGAAAGACAGCGCCGTGCTGCTGAGCGTGGAGGCCAGCGCTCTCTGACAGATCCTGTCAGGCATTTGCTGGGGCGGCTCGCAGGTGTAAGGCTGACCTATTACTTTGAATGGAAAGTGACAGAAGGGATTTCTGCTTGTGATATGGAGTGCTAGTGGGAAAGCAGTGACGTCTGTGGGGCAGAACCGGCGCACGCAGATCTGTCACATGTGATAGCCGGGAAATGCATGATAAGGTTTACATTGTGTCAATACCATTCCATCTGGCCTGTCACATTTCTGCTTGCAAAAAGTCAAAAATATATTAGGAAATCAACACACCCCTCAATAATCTGCAATAAATAATTTTGCTGGAAAATGAAAAAAAAAAAATTTTCCCGAAAGTATTTTATAATGATATTGGTGTTTCGCTTGGATATAATTTGCATATCATACACTGACGAGCAAAAGGGTAACAATGATTTGAACTTTTGACTTTCAGGCTTCATATCTCACCATCCACTACAGCTTCGAACATGAGACTACTGTCATTTTATAGATAATCGTCTTGGCATCTCATCTTATCTCACAAATTGGACTATTTAGCATATGATTAGTTCTGCAGATTCCTGTCATGTAACTGCATTTTTACAGTTTTTTTTCCTGCTGGTGGAACAATCTTTTTCTTCTTGTATACTACAAATTGCAACCTGTTCTCACATTCTCTATTCTAGCTCAGTGTGTTATTAGGTTGATTCCCAAGAGAAGGGTCACTGGTTTGAATCCAATGAAGGGTGGAAGAATATGGCGAGTGCCATGACAGTTGGAAGAATATGAAATGAAGTCCATCCATCCATTCCAAAGCCAAGAGGTGGACGTCCAGGCATAATATCAGAGTCAACAAGTCGGCTCATCACAAGATCTATCAGTTCTGGTGCGACAAACAAAAAGGAAGACATAGTGTTCCAGCAGGACAACGACCCAAAGCATACTCCGAGATTGGCAAAGAAATGGTTCAATGATAATGAAGTAGAGGTGCTGGATTGGCCCCCACAGTCCCCAGATCTCAACTCAATCGAGCACTTGTGGGTAGACTTGAAGAAAAAGCTGTATTCATAGCCAAGTGAGTCTATTAGTATGCACCAACATTGGGAACGTGTAGAGACATGGAAACAGATTTCGGTTGAGACATGCTTGAATCTGATTGAGAGCATGCCCAGAAGGATTTAGGCAGTGTTGAAAGCCAAAGGTGGATTTACAAAATAAAATCTAGAATTTTAGGAGCAAAACAGAAACAATGCAGTGACATGATAAGAAACTCCATAACTAATTATATGCTAAATAGTTTCAAGTCCAATTTATGTAAGAGATAGCTAAGATTGTCTATAAAATGATGGTAATCTCAAGTTCGAAACTGTAGTCGATGGTGAGATATGGAGCCTGAAAGTCACAAGTTCAAAACATTGTTACCCTTTTGTTCATCAATGTACACTGCCTGTCCAAAAAAAAAGTCGCCACCTGGATTTAACTAAGCAAATAGGTATGACCCTCCTATTGGATAATTACAGCATGGGCAATTATCTTTCAGCTTGCAACATGTTATTTAACCTCAACTGGTGCAATGAGTTGCTTCTCATTTCTTAAACAACCATGTCGAAAGACGCATCTCGTGGTCGTGGAAAAGATGTTAGTCTGTTTGACAATGGTCAAATCATTGGCATGCATCAAGCAGAGAAAACATCTAAGGAGATTGCAGAAACAACTAAAATTGGGGTTAAAACTGTCCAACGCATTATTAAAAACTGGAAGGATAATGGGGACCCATCATATTAGAGGAAGAAATGTGACGGGAAAAAAATCCTGAATGATCGTGATCGGCGATCACTTAAACGTTTGGTGAAATCAAATCGAAGAAAAACTACAGTAGAACTCAGGGCTATGTTTAATAGTAAAAGTAAGAGCATTTCCACACGCACAATGCGAAGGGAACTCGAACTCAAGGGATTGGGACTGAACAGCTGTGTAGCCATAAGAAAACCACTAATCAGTGAGGCAAACCAGAAAAAAAGGCTTCAATTTGCTGCGGAGCATAAAGATTGGACCCTGGAGCAATGGAAGAAGGTCATGTGGTCCAGATTTACCCTGTTCCAGGGTGATGGGCGCATCAGGGTAAGAAGAGAGGCAGATGAAGTGATGCACCCATCATGCCTAGTGCCTACTGTACAAGCCTGTGGGGGCAGTGCTATGATCTGGGGTTGCTGCAGTTGGTCAGGTCTAGGTTCAGCAACAGTATGTGCTCCAAGAATGAGGTCAGCTGTCTACCTGAACATACTGAATGACCAGGTTATTCCATCAATGGATTTTTTCTTCCCTGAGGGCACGGGCATATTCCAAGATGACAATGCCAGGATTCATTGGGCTCAAATTGTGAAAGAGTGGTTCAGGGAGCATGAGACATCATTGTCACAAATGGATTGCCCACCACAGAGTCCAGACCTTAACCCCATTGAGAATCTTTGGGATGTGCTAGAGAAGGCATCATCAATGCAAGATCTTGGTGAAAAATTAATGCAACACTGGATGAAAATAAATCTTGTGACATTGCAGAAGCTTATCGAAACAATTCCACAGCGAATGCATGCCGTAATCAAAGCTAAAGGCGGTCCAACAAAATATTAGAGTGTGTGACCTTTTTTTTTTGGTGGTGACTTTTTTTTGGGACAGGCAGTGTATATTAGATGCAGCATAGGAGACGTATGGTGGATGGCATTGCAAACGCTGAGCTGGAATTTTAATCTCTGTTTAAGCAGTTCATGTACAGTATGGTGCCTCTCAGCCTCACATATACATATCCAAGTCTCCTCAGGATGCAATGATGTGGTACCTCTCAGCCATGGGAGGATTTGAAATTTCTGGGGTCCCAAGGAAAGTTGCGTCTAGAGGTTCCCATCATAATTCTAAACCCCAACCCCATCACATTACTAAGTTTTTCCCTGTTGCACCTATCATTTCTGCCCTCATCGGCCCACTAACTGCACTCTCAATTAAGCCGTGCAGTCTGGGCACTTCTATTAATGCTCTACAGCTAGGAATAACCACCCTCCCCTGAAGCCTGTTCAATTGAATTGGCTGCACTGTTGGTATGTCTAACCCTTTTATCGGTGCCCCTCAGCCTCACTGACCAAAAAAGCACCAAATATCCACATCCATGTATCCTTAGGATACAGTCATGCAGTACCTCTCAGGTAAGGGAAAATGTAGCATTTCTAGGGCCCCAAGTAAAGCTATAAATTGGGGCCCCCATTGCAAGGCTAAGCTTTACTCCCAGTGCACCATTAAGCTCTTCTCTCATCAGCCTACTAAGCCCCACTCTCAGTTAAGCAGTATAGACTGGGCACTACTGCTACTGCTCTACAGCTGTGAAGGCCTCCCCTCCCCCCATGGGCCCCTGTGTAACTAAATCGGCTGCATTGTTGGCTTGTAGTCAGCTGGGTCAATAATGGCATCTGAGAATGTAGATTTAGTGGCTGTTAAGGAGACATGGTTTAATGAAAGAAATGACTGGGACATAACCATACCAGGGTACTCTTTATACAGAAGAGACAGAGAAGGCAAGAAAGGAGGAGGAGTGGCCCTGTATGTGAAAGATAGCATTAAATCTAACCTAATACAAGTTGGTGAGGCCAACATAGAGTCAGTTTGGGTTACGTTGCAGTTTGCTAACCATGCAGTAACTCGTGTAGGTGTGATATATAGACCACCTGGTCAAGTTAAAGAACTAGATGATCTACTAGTTGAAGAAATAGCTAAAATGACAATGAAAGGAGAAGTTATCATTATGGGAGATTTCAATCTTCCAGATATAAACTGGAAAACCAAAATAGCAAGTTCTACCAGGAGTACAGATATTCTAAATTCCCTACTGGGGTTATCTCTACAACAAGTGGTTGAGGAGCCAACCCGGAGGGAGGCCATTTTGGATTTGGTATTCACAAATGGGGATTCGGTATATGATGTCATTGTAGGCGAAACCTTGGGATCTAGTGATCACCAGTCAGTGTGGTTTAATATAAGAACTGTGAAAGAGTCCCACCACACAAAAACAAAAGTTTTAGATTTTAGAAAAACAGACTTTTCAAAAATGAAATTAGTCATAAATGAGTCCTTATCAGACTGGAACGGATTACATGGAGTCCAGGAGAAATGGGACTACTTAAAAGGTGCATTATTGAAGGCAACAGAAAATTGCATTAGACTTGTCAGTAAAAGCAAAAAAAGGAAGAGACCACTGTGGTACTCAGCAGAAGTGGCCCAAATCATTAAAAATAAAAAGCTAGCATTTTGTAATTATAAAAAAACCCAGAGCAATGAAGATAAGGAAATCTACAAGATTAGGCAGAAAGAGGCCAAGCAAGTTATAAGAACTTCTAAAGCGCAGGCAGAAGAAAAACTAGCTCAGTCTATGAAAAAAGGGGATAAGACATTCTTCAGATATATAAATGAAAAAAGGAAATTAAAACAAGGAATAACTAAATTTAAAAACAAAGGACGGAAGGTATGTAGAAGAGAATAAAGGGCTAGCCGACTGCCTTAATGAATATTTCTGTTCAGTTTTTACAAAAGAAAAAGGAGAAGGACCTCCACTAGAAAGGATGACTAATAAATCGTTTGATGCATGTATCTTTACAGAGGAAGATGTTCTAAGTTTGCTGTCTAAAGTGAAGACAAATAAGTCACAGGGGCCTGATGAGATACACCCAAAATTATTAAAAGAGCTTAGTGGGGAGCTGGCAAAACCGTTAACAGATTTATTTTACCAATCATTAGTAACAGGAGTCGTCCCGGAAGATTGGAAATTGGCAAATGTCGTGCCCATTCATAAGAAAGGTAGTAGGGAGGAATCGAGCAACTATAGACCAGTGAGTCTGACATCAATAGTAGGCAAATTAATGGAAAGCCTATTAAAGGATAGGATTGTGGAACATCTAAAATCCCATGGATTGCAAGATGAAAAACAACATGGGTTTACTTCAGGGAGATCATGTCAAACAAATCTTATAGATTTTTTTGACTGGGTGACTAAAATAATAGACGGTGGAGGTGCAGTAGACATCGCATATCTAGATTTTAGTAAGGCTTTTGACACTGTCCCACATAGAAGACTTATCAATAAACTGCAGTCATTGAGCATGGACTCCCATATTGTTGAGTGGATTAGGCAGTGGCTGAGTGACAGACAACAGAGGGTTGTAGTCAATCGAGAACATTCAAAACAAGGTCATGTTACCAGTGGGGTTCCACAGGGATCTGTACTGGGACCAATTTTGTTTAATATCTTCATAAGTGATATTGCAAAAGGCCTCGATGGTAAGGTTTGTCTTTTTGCTGATGACACAAAGATATGTAACAGGGTTGATGTTCCTAGAGGGAAACGCCAAATGGAAAAGTATTTAGGAAAACTAGAAGAATGGTCAGAACTCTGGCAACTAAAATTTAATGTGGATAAGTGCAAGATAATGCACCTGGGGCGTAAAAACCCAAGGGCAGAATATAGAATATTTGACACAGTCCTGACCTCAGTATCTGAGGAAAGGGATTTAGGAGTAATTATTTCAGAAGACTTAAAGGTGGGAAGACAATGTAATAGAGCAGCACGAAATGCCAGCAGAATGCTTGGATGTATAGGGAGAGGTATAAGCAGTAGAAAGAGTGAAGTGCTTATGCCGCTGTACAGAACACTGGTGAGACCTCACTTGGAGTATTGTGCGCAGTACTGGAGGCCATATCTCCAGAAGGATATAGATACTCTAGAGAGAGTTCAGAGAAGAGCTACTAAACTAGTACATGGATTGCAGGATAAAACTTACCAGGAAAGGTTAAAGGACCTTAATATGTATAGCTTGGAAGAAAGAAGAGACAGAGGGGATATGATAGAAACTTTTAAATACATAAAGGGAATCAACTCGGTAAAGGAGGAGAGCATATTTAAAAGAAGAAAAACTACCACAAGAGGACACAGTTTTAAATTAGAGGGGCAAAGGTTTAAAAGTAATATAAGGAAGTATTACTTTACTGAGAGAGTAGTGGATGCATGGAATAGCCTTCCTGCAGAAGTAGTAGCTGCAAATACAGTGAAGGGGTTTAAGCATGCATGGGATAGGCATAAGGCTATCCTTCATATAAGATAGGGCCAGGGACTATTCATAGGATTCAGATATATTGGGCAGACTAGATGGGCCAAATGGTTCTTATCTGCCGACACATTCTATGTTTCTATGTTTCTATGATCTCTTAGAATCCATGCATTTGTTTGGTTTCCATGGTGGTAAAGTCCACCACAGCATCATCTTAATGGTAAACCAGAACGAAAATGATTGGTCAGAGCCAAGATATAAAGCGTGTTCAGAGTTTGGAGCCTATGCCCATAATGCTTGTTCATATAGATGTGTGCAGAGATATGGCCTCTTCAGGTCCACCAAATACACTTACTAAGGGCTCTTTCACACCTGCGTTCTTTTCTTCCGGCATAGAGTTCCGTCGTCGGGGCTCTATGCCGGAAGAATCCTGATCAGTTTTATCCTAATGCATTCTGAATGGAGAGAAATCCGTTCAGGATGCATCAGGATGTCTTCAGTTCCGGAACGGAACGTTTTTTGGCCGGAGAAAATACCGCAGCATGCTGCGCTTTTTGCTCCGGCCAAAAATCCTAAAGACTTGCCGCAAGGCCGGATCCGGAATTAATGCCCATTGAAAGGCATTGATCCGGATCCGGCCTTAAGCTAAACGTCGTTTCGGCGCATTGCCGGACCCGACATTTAGCTTTTTCAGAGTGGTTACTATGGCTGCCGGGACGCTAAAGTCCTGGCAGCCATGGTAAAGTGTAGTGGGGAGCGGGGGAGCAGTATACTTACCGTCCGTTCGGCTCCCCGGGCGCTCCAGAGTGACGTCAGGGCGCCCCAAGCGCATGGATCACGTCATCCATGCGCATGGGGCGCTCTGACGTCATTCTGGAGCGCCCCGGGAGCCGCACGGACTGTAAGTATACCGCTCCCCCGCTCCCCGCTCCTACTATGGCAACCAGGACTTTAATAGCATCCTGGGTGCCATAGTAACACTGAAAGCATTTGGAAGACGGTTCCGTCTTCAAATGCTTTCAGTACACTTGCGTTTTTCCGGATCCGGCGGGCACCTCCGGCAACGGAAGTGCACGCCGGATCCCAACAACGCAAGTGTAAAAGAGGCCTAAGAGCTAGGTACTTCTCTTAAACTTGTTTGGAATTAAGCACACCTTTTAGGGTGTTTTAGAGATAAGTGCACATTAGTCTTGTTCGTAGGAAGACAAAGAGACACATAAAATACTCAGAACTTTCACCCTTAATGGGAGTCTGCCAGCAGTTTTGACCATGTTAAACGGCTGACAGCACTAGTTAGGGGCTGGGGGGAGCAGGACAAACATATCTTTATAGATTCCTTTAGTCAGGAGCAATGTAAATATGAAGTTTTATTCTACCATGTTCTGCTCCTGCAAGGGCCCAGAAGGTGGAATGTCACTCAATTACTCACTGCAGTAAGCTGCTTTACAGTCCCTTCTCTTTGCTCTGAGTGGCAGCTGTAGCATCCATTCAGGAGACCACTACAGTTGTCACTCAGAGCAGAGGGGGTGGTCTGTAAAGAAGTTCAATGCATGAAGCACTTCAAGGTGAATGTCGACTTCCAGGGCACTTGCAAAAGTACAAACCGGATTCCAAAAAAGTTGGGACACTATACAAATTGTGAATAAAAACTGAATGCAATGATGTGGAGGTGCCAACTTCTAATATTTTATTCAGAATAGAACATAAATCACGGAACAAAAGTTTAAACTGAGAAAATGTACCATTTTAAGGGAAAGATATGTTGAATCAGAATTTCATGTGTCCACAAATCCCCAAAAAGTTGGGACAAGGCCATTTTCACCACTGTGTGGCATCTCCCCTTCTTCTTACAACACTCAACAGACGTCTGGACCGAGGAGACCAGTTTCTCAAGTTTAGAAATAGGAATGCTCTCCCATTCTTGTCTAATACAGGCCTCTAACTGTTCAATCGTCTTGGGCCTTCTTTGTTGCGCCTTCCTCTTTATGATGCGCCAAATGTTCTCTATAGGTGAAAGATCTGGACTGCAGACTGGCCATTTCAGTACCCAGGTCCTTCTCCTACGCAGCCATGATGTTGTGATTGATGCAGAATGTGGTCTGGCATTATCTTGTTGAAAAATGCAGGGTCTTCCCTGAAAGAGATGACGTCTGGATGGGAGCATATGTTGTTCTAGAACCTAAATATATTTTTCTGCATTGATGGTGCCTTTCCAGACATGCAAGCTGCCCATGCCACACGCACTCATGCAACCCCATACCATCAGAGATGCAGGCTTCTGAACTGAGCGTTGATAACAACTTGGGTTGTCCTTGTCCTCTTTGGTCCGGGTGACATGGCGTCCCAGATTTCCAAAAAGAACTTCGAATCGTGACTCGTCTGACCACAGAACAGTCTTCCATTTTGCCACACTCCATTTTAAATGATCCCTGGCCCAGTGAAAACGCCTGAGCTTGTGGATCTTGCTTAGAAATGGCTTCTTCTTTGCACTGTAGAGTTTCAGCTGGCAACGGCGGATGGCACGGTGGATTGTGTTCACTGACAATGGTTTCTGGAAGTATTCCTGAGCCCATTCTGTGATTTCGTTTACAGTAGCATTCCTGTTTGTGGTGCAGTGTCGTTTAAGAGCCCGGAGATCACGGGCATCCAGTATGGTTTTACGGCCTTGACCCTTACGCACAGAGATTGTTCCAGATTCTCTGAATCTTCGGATGATGTTATGCACAGTTGATGATGATAGATTCAAAGTCTTTGTAATTTTTCGCTGGGTAACACCTTTCTGATATTGCTCCATTATCTTTCTGCGCAACATTGTGGGAATTGGTGATCCTCTACCCATCTTGGCTTCTGAGAGACACTGCCACTCTGAGAAGCTCTTTTTATACCCAATCATGTTGCCAATTGACCTAATTAGTGTTAATTGGTCTTCCAGCTCTTTGTTATGCTCAAATTTACTTTTTCCAGCCTCTTATTGCTACTTGTCCCAACTTTTTGGGGATTTGTTGACACCGTGAAATTTTGAATCAACGTATTTTTCCTTTAAAATGATACATTTACTCGGATTAAACGTTTGATCTGTCATCTACGTTCTATTACAAATAAAATATTGACATTTGCCATCTCCACATCATTGCATTCAGTTTTTATTCACAATTTGTTTAGTGTCCCAACTTTTATTGGAATCCGGTTTGTAGAACCTGGCATAATAAAACTTCCAATTCTTACTATTCCTGATAATAAAAGCTTTATAAAAGGCATATAATGGTAAGTTTGCGATGCTCTCCCGAACCACTACCTAGTGCTGTCAGAACTGCTGACAGATCTCTGATAATTTCCTCTGTTGTTTTGATTCTATTTTGTCTCATTTTATAATTAAAACTGAGAAATATATAAAGCAATCTTCAATGTAGCTTTCCTCTTCCTGTTCACTGTCCTGTGTCTGGCTGTAAGACAACTGGCAAAAGAAGCTCCACTCTTCACTGCCTTGTCTGTAGCTGGATTCCTAAACCCTCCATCTCAGCCAAATCACCACTTAATGAAGATGGAGTACAGTAGGTCAGAAGGAGATTTACTCTTGTGAAGTTTTCAGGATTTCTACAAACCTTTTTATTTCAGGAACTTACCAAAAAATCTCCAGCCTGACAAACACGGGGAAAAAGTTAACTTTTCTTTACCTTTATCATTCATTTCCTCCAGGTTTACTGTTCATCTAAGTGGTTCCTAATCCTAACCACAGTTGACAATTCCTAACGCATAGTTTTCTTCATCTGTATACAAAATGTAGAGAGCATTTCTTATCTTTGTCCTACCATATCATATGACCTGCACAAGTGAACCAGCCATGGTAGCACTAGACTGGAAGACATATGGAAGATCAAAGTACAATACTATAGAAATTTCCTATGGAGTTTCTTTAATCTTGGCGACTGGGAAGATAAAGTTTGTCCTTCACTGCCTGTCTCGTAGATAAAGTTTGTCCTTCCCTGCCTGTCTCGTCTTCTTACATGTCAAGTTGCTCTGGACACGTAATGTGGGCTGCCAGCTGTCAATCATGATTAGTCTTACACAGGCAACATAACTTACATTACATCAAATATCAAACTTTTGCTCTTAAAAAGGATTTTGATGGACCTAAAACAGTCACCAAAATATTAAAAAGCATTTAATACTGATGTGCTCAGACACCTGAGAAATACTATGTATGGCACCTACAGTAATGACTGGAGGATTTAATTGTGTGGGGATTCGCTCTGGTAGTTAGGATTAGCCGGTGCAGCACAGAGGCAAAGTACAAGTTCTTGGTTCAAAACATCAGTGTTTATTCACACGTGAAAGCAAAACAAAAACACAAGTTGTTTGGTTCACACTCATGAAAAATTTGTATACAAAATTCCTGGGTGTTACTTCACACCCTGTTAGAATTTCTGCCTTGTCAAGTCCACAGGCAGGCATTAGGCAGCCTGTTCGCCCTCACAGGGGTCTGAGCCCTCCAGCCCGGCTCAAGCCGCAGATCTCAACACAGCCCTCAGATCACAGCACACAGACCTCCTGAGCTTCACTGTCAGATGGAGGTAATCCTCCTCACCTGGCAGTGCTGGCTGTTTTTTATGCCTGGAAAAACCCGGCCTGGAACATGGGGAGTAGTCACTCGCAAAGCACTTTGACTACTCCCAGTAAGAGCCGTCCTGGATCAGCTATTACAGCCATTCTAAGTATCAAGGTGTCAAACAGCAACTGCTGCTGACACATAAAAACCGGCTCTTACTCCACCGAGGCCAGGACCATTGGTGACACGTACCTATCATCCACGATGATTCCTTGTACCTTCTTACACTTGGTATAGACTGAAGTGAGCAGCTGAACTTTTTCTTCAGATCTATAACTTAATTTACAATTTCTAAAATGCCTTCAGATTTATTATTGTTAAGAACCTCAACTGGTTCCTACAACAAGTTTCCACAGATGTCTTTGGCTCCATTGCTCTGACTGTTTCCAGTTTCTAGGCAAGCAGATGTCTCCTCCTTCACTTCATTGATGCCCTCTATCCTCCACTGCAGCCCTACATGATCTGGCCATGGTTCTCCTCCTCTGCACAACTAGCTGTACCAGTTTGCCAAGGCACCTGGCTCTCTAGCATGACCTTGGTCCTGTTGGCATGTTCAAGTGGCAATTCAGTTTGATCTTGCCTACAGATACTAATTGAGGAACATCCTTTGTCTATTGTGCTTGCTATTGTCTCTGATCCAGATCCTGACTTTGATCTTGACTTTGTTCTTGCATTCTGCTCCTGTCTCACTATTTGAATTTGTCAACTGGTACCTGTGGTATATTTATTCCTGCCTGTCCTTGGATTATAGTTATGTTTCTCATTGTTCCTCTTTCTTCATCCTGACCACTTTCCTAGTGATGACTCCCTGGCTATGTTCCTTCTGTTTATTTAGCATAACTTCCAACAATAGGTGACTTTTTAAGGACCACATTCTAAGGACCCTTACCTTCCTTACAAAGAAGGAGATTCCTTATACTGTGCACCACAGTCTAGCTAGTAGAAAACCAGATTTGAGCAGAAGGGATCTACTTGTGAGAAATGCAACAGTAATATTTTTATGAACAATAAAGGTAGTGTTAAGAATTACAAAATGTACAACTACCACTAGTAGTAATTTCAAGGACAGTCAGAATAATAATTAAAAGAAAACATTTTTTTATGTAAGCCCGCAGTTCCCCTTTTCATATCTGTAGTTTTTCTATAAAAAAAAAAAAAAAAAAAAACTTCTCAGTCCCCAAAAATGCATCTAGACTAAAACACTAGACAGGAAAGGGAAGGAGGGGAATGGAGCTGCAGTATCTCAGGTTGTGTGCCTGAGTGCTGTGAGAGGGGAGGGGGAGGTTCATGTTACACTATCTCTTTCTCAGAGTCTCTGTAAAAATACATAAATGCATGAGAGGTAGAAGGGAGGAAATGCAACATTGGAAAACATCTTGTACAAATACAGTAAGTCTAGCTGTTTATTAAAAACTGGAATGGTCAGAGGTTGAGCTATAAATCTGTCCTGATCAGGCCATTCTTAACTACAAAATGGGTTGCCAACAATGGATCGCCTATTGCAAACCTGAGGGTTTATGAGTCCTGGAAACTGACATTTTAGAGTCTGTGCATAAATGAGTGCCTCACCAGCTCCAGCTTAATGGGAGAGTGGCCAAGATGAATCACTTATTATATTGGGGCAATCATAGTCTTCTGTGAGCACCTCATCTTCTGATAGTCACCAAATATGCATTATCTGTACCATTGAAGATGTAGCTAGAGGACAGATAGTGGGGCATATGTCCTTGAGCTGGGTTAGGACAACTGCTTTGCAAACACTAATGGATATAGGGCATGATAGATGGGAATCCTCTGCTCTGTCGTCACCCATGAATCATGTTCTGCAGCAGAAGGTACAAAATAAGAGAAGTTTTTCATATAGCAGGAAGTGGATAGCACGTGTGGTAGAAAGCTGCTCAGACATGGAGCAAAAGCTGTACACTGCCAAAAAGGCTGCAGTAGTGAAGCAGCATTATAGTACTGATGTAGTTCAGGGAGGCACCTCTGGAAGCAGCATCCAGGATCAGGGTGGACCAAGGTAGTGGCTAGATGTCTGGTAGAGGGTGCAGACAACCCAAGAGAATCCCAGTAAATCCCCAGCATGCAGATGCAATTCAACAGCTGCCTCACTAAAAGCTATGGTGGCACAAGGGAACTATAACTTTCCTGTCCACACATTTGGCACTTTTTAGTGAGGCAGGTGATCCACCTACGGTGTTCTGCTGCATAAAGTCTTATCAGAAGAGGCCTGGCCTGCATCACTAGATTACAAAGTGGGACAAGCATGCTTACACTAGAGCAAGTTGTACTGTCTAGAGGGCACAGAATGTGTGGCACTGTACAGGGGGCACCGAGTGTGGCACTATCTGCAGTAAGCACTATACTGCTTTATTTTCAGGGAACATACCCTGGGTCACTGTCTCTAAATGGCACTATATGTGTGGTGCTTTATTTGCATGGGGCACAGTCTATGTCACTATTTTCAGGTGTGACATGTGACACTATTTTTATAGGGCACACTGAGTGTGACACATATTTTCAGGGGGCATAATATGTGGCAAGATTGTATTCAGGGGCACAATGTATGTTGCTATTATACTCAGAGGACAGGCTGTAGCGCTAAAATGAGTTTATGTTAATATATAGGGTACAGAAAGAGCTCAATCCATCTGGGCACAGAGAGGAGTTGTGGCAGGGAGAAGTTGTCATGGTGGTCTGAACCAGATGAAAACGAAAGAGAATAACCTTGGAGGAGATGTCACCATTATGTCAATTAATGTAAATATATATTCTGCCTCTGACTGCAACTGGTCATCATTGTAGCCATACCCTATGTATAAGCCATGCCTTCAAATGGCCACTCCCATTTTTGCCACCATAGAAGCTCGAGCGCCACCCTATAGAGCAGGGATCAGCAACCTTCGGCACTGCAGCTGTTGTGAAACTACAGTTCCCAGCATGCTCCATTCATTTCTATGAGAGTTCTTAGAAGAGCAAAACAAGTAGGGATGCTGGGAGTTGTAGTTTCACAACAGCTGGAGTGCCGGAGGTTGCCTACCCCTGCTATAGAGGGCTCTCCGAGGTTGAAAGTTTTTTTTTCTTTTCCTTTTCTTTCATTTTCTTTCTTTATTTCCCTTCTTTCTTTCTTTCTTTCTTTATCTTGCTTTCATCCCTTCTTTTTCCCTTCCTTTCTTTCTTTCTTTATTTTTCTTTCTTTCTTCCCTTATTTCTTTCTTTTTTCCATTCTTTCTTTCTTTCTTTCTCTTGCTTTCATCCCTTCTTTTTCCCTTTCTTTCTTTCTTTCTTTTTTTATTCTATCTTTTTTTTATATATAAATTTTACTGTTTTTCTCAACAAGCTCTTCTATTCACATGGAATATCCCAAAGCCTGTCGTAGGAAACATTAACAGTGAGCGTGCACTTGGCCGCACGGCTCAATTTAGTAGTAAGTGTTTAATATTTATAGCAGGAAACTGCCAGTCAATTAGCAGCCATTCAGCTCTGTATGAAGCCCCCTCCTCACTATATCACTAGGAGGAGGATGAACAGTAACACTGTGTGCTATCTGAAGGCTCTAACCAAATCATTTATTGAGGCTGAATCATTTCTATGTGAACCCTTCAGCCTGAAGACGATTGGCGCTTCCTTTTCATATAGGCAGCCATTCAGTCTGACAGACCGCATAGTATTTACTGTGCTCCATGTTCCAGCTCTTTCTGTGCCATAGAAAATGACCTAGTCAGACATGTTTATAAGCTGCTTACAAATGACAGATGGAAACTTTATTTTTTCTTTCCCATAAAATAAAAATTCATCTTTTTCATGAAGTGCAATTTCTTAAAGGGCTACAACACTGTTTTTGGGAGTTAATTCCTCTTCCAGTGGTCTGAAAATGTTGTTGACGTCAATGATGCTACAAAAAAATTCTTATTGATGCATATACTGTACTATGATCAATCCTAGTGCCCATCCCATTCAAGGGGATACTATCATGGGAAACTTGAAGGGAGGGGACCGTGTCTTAAGTGGTGAAACCCTATCAAGGAGAACTGTATTACATGTATTTCCAAACTAGTTTTTATGACCCAAAAAGGGTTTTAGGAATGTATTTGAGGAGTAAGCAAGAGGGCTTTGGTTTCGTGCTCAATTTGTTGAATTCTTTAAAAGAATTCAATTTGTGGCCAAATCGATTCTACATTAATCAAATGTGCTCTAATTACCCTGAAAATTGGTATATAACATCCTCTAGTCTCCCAGGACTCAGATGATTTATATTTTGTCGTTTTCTCTTTTTTAATATTTTTTTGCTCTTTTCTCCCATCCCCCTCTTGAACACAATGAAAACTAAATTAAAAACACACTGCAATGTTGCATGTGTTATAATTTTTAATATTTGAAACCTTCCAAAAATTGTCCCCTATCTGGGGTAGATGGTGTTTAAACACACATAGTGTTATTTAAAAAAAACAGTGGCTTGTTGGGACCAAGCTTCCAAAACTTATGCCTGACAATAAACATAAGTGTTAATTGTCAGAAGAAACAGTGGCTTGATCTGAACAAGCTTGGTAAATTCTCCCTTTTGTTTGGGAGCAGCAGTACAGTTGGAATGAGGAAAAGGGTAAGGCATGTAGGAGTAATAGTGGTAGCAAGTAGATGTGTTTGCTGCTGTGTTGGGGTAGTAGTCACAGTAGAGGCGGCTGTGTAGGGATAATGGTAGTGGCAGTAGTTGGTAATGGAAGTGGCAGTAAGGGAATTAGCAGCAAGGAGTAGCAGCTGAGGTGTTGGAGGCAGCAGCAGCTATATGTTATGAAACATGATGGTAGGCAGGCAGACAGCAGCAGTGGCGTGATGGGGCCAGCGATCGATAGCCACCATCAGCATTGACAGCAATTCATCGGCCTCACCAGGAAGTGTATGAAAATCCTCACAGATTCATGCATTATTCTTTTTGACAAAAGTGATGTTTAGTACACTGTTTGACCATGTGGGTGAGACAACGCTCCCTGCCATGCTGAAAAACCTCTCTCAGATAACCCTGGAGGCTGGACAAGACAGTAGAATGAGGGCAAACTGGGCCAGTTCCAGCCATTGTTCAAATCTGCCTGCCCAAAAGTCCATGGGGTCAGGGAGCATAATATGTCCTGGAGAAAGGCCACAGTCATTTATAAAATGAAACAATTTTAAATGATTTTTTTTAAATCGACAGCTGGGCAGATGTACAAATATCATGTAGAAGAATTACATTTTGGTTTAGGTGCAGAAGTGCATGACTTTTCTAAAATGAGACAATTTTGACAGACAGCTGGCCGAAGTTCCAATCCGAGACAGCAGTGTTAAATTTGGATGACGACGCCACCGGCCTTTCTGAATACTCTCTCTGAAGTGGCACTGGAGGCTGGACAAGAGAGTACAGCAAGGGCAAACTGGGCTAGTTCCAGCCACTGGGGTCAGGAAACTGGGTATGTGCCAGAGAAAGGCCACAGTCTTTTAGAACATGAGGCAATTTTAAACAATTTAAAAAAAAAAGGAAAGCTTGGCAGAATTACGAATATCATAAAGCAGAATTCAATTTTGGTGAAGGTTCAGAACTGCTCCACAAATCCATAATCAATTCAGTTTTTGAGAAGAATTACATTTTATTGAAGGTACAGAACTTCACTACTATGGTTTTGTTGCCTCTCCTTAGGAAGATGGCACCCAACTAGGAGAGGGCAGTGGAAACAGAGGATGACACTGAAAGGCAGGAGGAACGCTGTGACCCCTATCTCCAAGGCACAGTGTAAAACTCAGAGATGACATCATCCTACTGTGACTGAGAGGAGGAATGAGCCATCCAGTCCACATTCTCACCCTCTTTGTCCTTAATAATAATGTGGCACCTATTGAAAGCCAGAGAGAACTGTGGCCTACTGCTACTACTACTGGCTGGATAACTTTTGCTGCTACTGTTGTTTGCTCTACTACCCACATTATGACTCTCGAATGATGAGGCATGGGTCTTTCACTTTGCACTCTTCTGTTTACCAGACATTTTATTATGAGGTCTATATGAAAAGTCACACGTTTGGTAACATATTAACATAGTTTGTAAGGCTGAAAAAAGACTGTTATCCTGCACGTTGATCCAGAAGAAGGTATAAAAAAACATGTGAGGTAGAAGCCAATTTTCCTCATTTTAGAGGAAAATAATTCCTTCCCGACTCCAATTAGGAAATCAGAATAACTCCCTGGACCAACGACCCATCTCTAGTAGCTATAGCCTGTAATATTATTACACTCCAGAAATACATCCAGGCCCCTCTTGAATTCCTTTATTGTACTCACCATCACCACCTCCTCAGGCAGAGAGCTCCATAGTCTCACTGCTCTTACCGTAAATAATCCTCTTCTATGTTTGTGTATAAACCTTCTTTTCTCTAGACGCAGAGGATGTCCCCTCGTCACAGTCCTGGGGATAAATAGATGATGGGAGAGATCTCTATACGGACCCCTGATATATTTATACATAGTTATTAGATCTCCCCTGAGTCATCTTTTTTCTAAAGTAAATAACCCTAATTTTGACAATATTTCTGGAACCTACAGTCCACCCATTCCAGTTATTACTTTATTTGCGCTCCTCTGAACCCTCTCCAGCTCTGCTATGTCTGCCTTGTTCACAGGAGCCCAGAACTGTACACAGTACTCCATGTGTGATCTGACTAGTGATTTGTAAAGTGGCAGGACTAGGTTCTCATCACAGGCATTTATGCTCCAACACTGCTCATTTCCAGGGCTTACAGATACTGCTACAGAGCAGATAGGAGGTGGCCCGGATGAAAGTTGCTCTGCTGCGCGTACATGCCTATGCATGCTCCCGTGGTCTCGGACACCAGAAAGCCCACCAGAGTGCCTTTTTCTATATTGTGCAAGCATGACCACCACTGCAGAATTGAAACGTGGTCGTAACCTCTGGAAATGAACAGTGTATAATGCAATGGAGAAATGAATCAAGCCAGCAGAGGCAATATAGAAAATCACTACACATTAGTAAGTGCCTTGTATTAACTTTGTCTACATGATAAATATAATTTGCTGGATTGAGACAACCCATTTAACTGGTATATATAAATGCTGTTATTGCAGCGCTATACATTCAGTAATAATGAACAGTAAGTGTTTTAGAAAAAAAAGGGGGCAAAGGTTTTCAGCAGAATGTATGCTATTCGGGTGCTGGCAATAAGCCTATAAACTGTAGAAATGTTTTTACAAACCAAAAAAGCTGGCAGTCTGTTCACACAAAAAATTATGAGTTTTTGCAGAATTTTCTAATGCAGTACTTGCCTGCAAGCTGAATGAAACAATGGAGACAGTGACCAGTCCCTTTCTTACTCTCTATGCTTTCCCAGAAAACTCCAAAATCGACTCAATTATATCAGCTTGTGTCTGCAATGGTGCTTTGTCGGACACAGCGACAACACATTCTATCACATCCACAGCTGAGAACAGAATGGTGTCTGCTTAATCTGAACAGAAGGAACTGGCTGAATAATCTCCCCTGATTGGCTGGCCAAGCTGCCTGAGCCGATCTGTACAACCCTCCTCCCAGAGTCATGTGATCCTGAAGATCACTCAACAGTGGCAATGTTAATGTAGTGTACACGGGTGAACCGTCAATATAGACAGATCATGCCTTTGCTATTGGGCCCGTGAGGCTGAGGGGCCCGGCTAGGCTGCATGGCTCCACCCCTTTCTGATTTAAATAAACGCTGCACTTAATACAAAGATAAACATGGGGCCCTGTCCTCCTCCTGATTCCTACCCTCCTCCTTGCCACAGCTCCCTAATTAGCTGCTTACTGGCAAGCTGACACCTGACCTCTGGTATGCTTCTGCTGGCGTGAAGCATCACAGTCCAGCGCCTGAGCAATGTGAGAGCCCATCCATTTTCAGTGCAGCCTGCAGCTGATGTCCTGAGACCCTACGATTATTATAATGTATAATGGAACTCCATGGGAGACAACCAGGCACCCCCTGCTCAGAAGAGAAGAAGATGTCTGGTTCATAAAACAAGGTTAGAAATCGATGGAAACCCCATCAAAATGGTTTGGAAACAGCATTAACATGATGCGCTTTGGACTCCTATTATCTACGACATACAATAGACAACTACACAAATGCTATATGCCAAAAGTCACATATGTGTAAGCCATCAATCTATCCATGACACAGATAACAGGCTTAGTCAGCATACCTTACAATGGCAGCCTTGTGCATTATGAGACATTCCAAACCAGCTCTCATCTGACTGAGAACCAGTAAGCCTCAAAGTTACTTCAGATCTGTTGGATGGCTTGGGTGGACCTGTGTACCTAGTTCAATATCATTAGGGAGAAAAAGTTTTCTGATTGTCCTAACATAATATTCAATAACCTTTCTATACAGTTTTGTCATGTAAAAACGAATTTGCATAAACATGGGCATATGGGAAAGACATGCAAATGAGCAGAATCTGCCTTGTTTTTAAGCTGTTATAAAACTATGAAAACCAATAGAGGGCACTATTGAGTTATGAACAGCGCCCTCTATTGGTTTCACAGTCTTATGACAAGACAAATATTCTTATTACAAATATTCTAAAAAACGAATGTATAGCAATATAGCGAATATTATGTAATAATTATGTAGCAAGTCAGTGATATTATCTGACACTGGAAAAGCTGGGTAAAAGCTCAGTGCAGATCGTGAGTTATTACCCAGCTTTCCCAGTGTCAGATATCATCCTAGTGTAGATCGCGAAGATTCTAATCGTGAATTTTCCATGCAAAAGGCTACACTAATAAGTTTGTCATAAATCTCAGTCTAATATTCTTGTCAGAAGACTATGAAACCAATAGGTGGCGCTATTGAGTTATGAACAGCGCCCTCTATTGGTTTCATAGTCTTCTGACAAGAATATTTGTCTTGTCATAAGCCTGTGAAACCAGTAGAGGGCGCTGTTCATAACTCAATAGCGCTCTCTATTGGTTTTCATAGTCTTATGACAGCTGAAAAACAAGGCAGATTCTGCTCATTTGCATGTCTTTCCCATATGTCCATGTTTATGCAAATTAGTTTTTACATGACAAAACTGTATAGAAAGGCTATTGAATATTATGTTAGGACAATGTGAAAACTTTTTGTCGCCCTTTCTTCCAAGCACGGGGTGCCTGGGGTTCTCCAATTGACTTCCATTGTATTAAATTGTTTTCGAACACCCGAATTATTAGGCCAAGCACTCGGATCTGCTGAGCATAGCAATGCTCGCTCATCACTACCTGCGATCTGAGAGCAGTATGTATGAGAGACTGACCCAGCCAGCAGAGGCAACTGCAGCAGGATATTTTGTGAGTGACTGTAAGAGGGTAAATAGTCACTCACACTGTGCTGCAATGGGGAGGGGGTAATATGGGTAGGGTCTGTGTGGCTTACACTACTAGTAATAGCTTACTATAGGTTCAAGGTACACAGCAGACATACAACCCTTCCCTCATAGACACAGCACCCTCCCATAGAAATACAACTCCCACCCCCACACGTATGCTTCAAGTTCTGAGGGGCGATTCATTCCCTGCCTTTCATTGCCCAATTAGTAATATTCTATATTTAATAAGGCAAGGATGGGCAGGGGCTGGATTCCCTCTCAGAACTTGAAGCATACCATATCTTTATATATATATATATATATATATATATATACTGTAATAAGGTTCAAGGAATCATCGTGGATGATTGGTATGTTTCACTGAGGTTCTGGGACGGCTCTTACTGGGAGTAGTCAAAGTGCTGGGTGGGTGACTACTCCCCATGGTCCAGGTCGGGTTTTGACAGGCCTATAAAAAAATAGCCAGCAGTGTCAAGTGGGTGGATTACTCCTCTCTGACACTGGAGCTGTGTGAAACTCTGCTGAGATCTGAGGCCTGTGTGTGGGCTTAAAGCTGAAGACAGTGTGTCGGGCGAGTAGGCCGCCTAAAGCCTGCAGGTGGACTTTCTGAGGCTGAGCATTCAGCCGGGTGTGGATTAAACACCCAGGATCAAAGGTGAATGTTTTTCTGGATTAACTGCTTTGGGTGTGAACTAACACCAATACTGAAAATGGACTGTCATACTGTGAACCTGCAGCTAGTGTGAATAAATACAGTTTTTGAGTTACAAATGTGTCTTTGGCTCTATACTGCACCCGCTTGTCCTGTCTACCAGAGCGAATCCCCACAATTGGTGGAGGATGCGGGCAAGAGCAGTGAGGCTGGCGTGAACACCAATATTTTTGGTTTCTGCATTTTTTCAGCACGGTTGTATGTCGTACATTTAACCAGCTGTATTACAACCCGTGCCCCACGACAACATGGAGGCTTTTGTGAAGGCCCTCATGGAGGCTAATCTGCAGCAGCGGGAGACAAACCTACACTAACGCGAAGCTAATAAGCAGCAGCAAGAGACCAACCAGTTGCTGCTACAACATGTGATGGATTTGCAGACAGCAGGAGCAACCCCGAGCGTCCACGATGCCCGGAAGGCAGTACATGCAGCGATTCCTAAGATGACACCTGCAGACGATATCGAAACCTACCTGGAGATGTATGAGAAAGTGGCCACAAGGGAGAAGCTACCCCGAGACCAGTGGGCCGAAGTCGTCGCTCCATTCCTGGCCTCCGATTCCCAGCGGATGTATTTCGACTTGCCAGACGATCAAGCGGCCTACTACCAAAAAGTAAAGGGTGAGATTTTGGCAAGGCTGGGGGTGAATGTGTTGGTCCGGGCCCAGCGGGTACATCAGTGGGGGTTTAAGCCGCCTGAGCCCACGAGACCCCAATATTATGACTTACTCCAACTCTTGCAAAAGTGGCTACAGCCTGATGTGCTGAGTCCCACGGCTATGCTGGATAGACTATTGGCCGATATCTTCTGGAGGGCTCTGCCACCCCCTCTCCAGCACTGGATCGGCCAGGTGTCTCCTGGCAATGCCCTGGAGATGGTGGACCTGGTGGAGCGCTACGAGGCTACTAAGAATCTTAAGGGGGGTCCTTCGGGAGGGGGGCAGTCAAACACCATAAATCTCCACCCCAGACCCGGGGACTTGTGCTAACCAAACCCGCCCAGGATGTACCCCCTATGGACCCATCTCTGATAGTCTGCTGGCGGTGTCAGGAGCCTGGCCATGTACAAGCTGACTGTCCACAAAAGGTGGAACCCATGGACATGAACTATGGCTTCCGTCAGTCGTTATATGCCAGGAAGCTGTGTGCAGCGGGTATCCCAGAAACTCTAAACCACTTGTGCCAGGTGGAAGTGGGAGACACTCCAGCAGAGGCCCTGCTGGGCTCAGGGAGTCTGGTGTCCCTAGTAAAGGCTTCGCTGGTCTAGTACACTGAGTACACTGGCCGGATCAGAGTCATGTGCATTTTTGGGCTTAAAAGACTATCCCACTGCCCTGGTGTCTCTAACCACTGGGGCCGGCAAGTGGACTCACGAAGTGGCAGTTGCCACAAACTTACACTATGAGCTTATAATAGGGAGAGACTGCCCCGGCTTTCCGGCACTGTGGCCTGCCTCGAGATTGATTGATACACACGAGACTGACGTAACCCCAGCAGAGTGCCCTTGCTCCGTGAACCCGAGGCCGAAAGGCCAGCGGTAGGGGTGACCGCCACTTTCGGTGGAAGAGGGGGAGACAACCCCACTGACTGTAATGGTGGGAGATGTGGAGGACTTGCCGCCGGGGCTTGAGCCGGCAGACCTTAATGTCTCTGGGGATAATTTTGGTACTGCACAACACTGGGACCCAACCCTGTCCAGAGCCTGGGAAAATGTATTAATAGTAGATGGTGAACCACAACAAGCTGGGGCCGAGTAGGTGTTTCCCTGTTTTGTGATTCATCAGGATATGTTGTATCGGGTAAACCAGCTGCGGGGTAACCCATTGAACAGTTGGTGGTGCCCCAGGCTTATCGCAAGCTCGTGGTTGAGTTAGCCCACCAACATTTTCTTGGGGGTCATCTGGGAATGCAGAAAACACATGACCAGATAATACAACAGTTTTATTGGCCCAGTGTGTTTAGTGAGGTGGACAAATTCTGTAAGTCTTGCCCGACCTGTAAAGAAACTGGCCCCCAGCACCTTTGCCGCAGTCCTTTGGTACCTCTCCCGATCATCGAGGTACCGTTTGAGCGAATCGCTATGGACCTCATAGGCCCAGTACCGAAGTCCGCTAGAGGACACCAACACATGTTGGTCGTCGTAGACTACGTCACTCGGTACCCGACATACATCGTCTAAACTTATAGCTAAGGAGCTAATAGAAATGTTCTCCCGAGTGGGGCTACTTAAAGAGGTTCTAACTGACCAGGGGACCCCTTTAATGTCCAAGGTCATGAGGGAACTCTGTAAGTTGCTGCATATCAAACAGTTACGGACGTCCATGTACCATCCGCAAACGGACGGTCTCGTTGAGAGGTTTAACAAAACAATAAAACCCATGTTAAAAAGGGTGGTGTCTAAAGATAGGAAGGACTGGGACCTTCTTCTGCCCTATCTCATGTTCACTGTGTAAGAGGCGTATACTGGGTTCTTGCTCTTCGAATTGCTATATGGCAGACATCCTCGTGTTTTTTTTGGACGTTTCCAAAGAGGCGTGGGAACAGCAACCCACCCCACATAAAAGTGTCCTTGAGTACATTACCAAGATGCAACAGCGGATAGAGACCGTTTTGCCTCTTGTCAGGGAGCATATGGAGGCCGCTCAGCGAGCCCAAGGTCGGATCTATAATCGGCAGGCTCAGGTCCGGATCTTCAACCCAGGTGATCGGGTTTTGGTTCTGGTGCTGACTGTGGACAGTAAGTTCCTGGCAGGGGAGGGCTGGCAGCCTTAGTCCTGGGGGGCAAATCCAGTCAAGTGGCCCATTTTTAGCCCCGCCCATTATTAGAAGCCCCTCCTACATATAATAGGCCACTCCCAACACACACTGTACAGCTGACATTCTATAGTTGCGGCCTGTCTACACATCATACCGAGAGGAGAGGTCTGTCCTGGCTGCACTGCCTGCTTATACAACAAGCTACAGCCAGGAAGCTCCTCCGCTCTCCTCCCTCCCCAGATCCTGCTCAAGGCCTGTGGTTCCCCCCCAACATCTGCCACCCGCCCGTGTCCTGCTGCCCCCTTTCGTCGTCCTCACCCAGCTCTGAATCCTCCTTCTGCAAATGGCAGGGGGAGGAGCAGCCGGAGAATCTCCTCTCCTACATAGCGCCCCCTACCTCTTACATCCAGTGATGTCACCTTTGATGTAGACGTTCTCTTTCCTCATCTTCTCCATTCAGACCAGACCGCCATGATGATTTTTCTGCCATCTCCCGTCTCTGCAGAGATTGAGAAACAGACATTAGTTTCCTGCCACCCCCAATACTATATTGCAGAAACAGTACCCCTGGGAATACTACTACCACACAGATAGTGCCCCCTTAAACAATTATTGGCACACAGTGCTCTAAAAAATAACTGCGCTCAGACACTAATAGTATAAAGATAATGTCCCCCAAAAATAATTGTGCTAAGCTGATACTGTGCCAGGGTGCCCCCAAAGTAACAGTGCCCCCCAAAATCCCACCAATAGGAATAATTCTCTGCCAGAGCACACTTAGTAGTAATAATGCCCCTATAGTGCCCTAGTAATCATGTTCCTCATAGCCCCCCAGTAGTAGTAAAGCTCCCCATAATACCTCCTAGTAGTACTAATTTTCCCTATAATATGACAGTACATGAAATACCCCCGCTTAGTGCCTGCAGTTGAGCTAATGTCCCCATAATGTATGCCAGTATAAAATACCCCTATATAGTGCCCCAGTAAATGCACTCATACTGCTCCTCTCCCCCTTCCCCATAGTGTCCCCCATAATATGCCAGTAAAAAAATGCCCCTTCTTAGTGCCCCCAGCAGATGCCCCTATAGTGCTCCTCTCCCCCACAATGTGCCAGTAAAAAAATTCCCCTTCTTAGTGCCACCATATTCCCCAATAGTGCCCCCAAATAATGCCCCATAGTGCCTGCCATAATGTGCCAGTAAAAAATGCCCCCTTAGTGCTACCAAATGCCATAGTGCCCCCCATAATGTTCCAATACAAAAGGCCCCTTTAGAGCCCCCACTTCCCCATAGTGCCCCCAAATAATGCCCCTATAGTAACACCAGATGCCCCATAGTGCTGCTCTCCCCTATAGTGCCCCCCAGAATGTGCCAATAATAATAAAAAAAAAGCCCCTTTAGAGCCCCTAGATACCCCCATAGTGCTCCTCTCCCCCATGGGGCCCCCCATAATGTGCCAGCAAGAAATGCCCCCATAGTGCCAGCTCCTCGAATAGTGCCAGCTCCCCCCATAGTGCCAGCTCCCCCCCCATAGTGCCATCCCCCTTATAGTGCCAGTTCCCCCATAGTGCCAGCTCCCCCATAGTGCCAGCCCCCCCATAGTGCTAGCTCCCCCATAGTGCCAGCCCCCCCATAGTGCCAGCCCCCCCATAGTGCCAGCCCCCCCATAGTGCCAGCTCCCCCTATAGTGCAAGCCCCCCCCATAGTGCCAGATCCCCCCCCCCATAGTGCCAGATCCCCCTATAGTGCAAGCCCCCCTATAGTGCCAGATCCCCCACATAGTGCCAGATCCCCCTATAGTGCAAGCCCCCCTATAGTGCCAGATCCCCCACATAGTGCCAGATCCCCCTATAGTGCAAGCCCCCCTATAGTGCCAGATCCCCCACATAGTGCCAGATCCCCCCCCCATAGTGCCAGATCCCCCCCTATAGTGCCAGATCCCCCACATAGTGCCAGATCCCCCTATAGTGCAAGCCCCCCTATAGTGCCAGATCCCCCACATAGTGCCAGATCCCCCCCATAGTGCCAGATCCCCCCCATAGTGCCAGCTCCCCCCCATAGTGCCAGATCCCCTATAGTGCCAGATCCCCCTATAGTGCAAGCCCCCCTATAGTGCCAGATCCCCCACATAGTGCCAGATCCCCCCCCATAGTGCCAGATCCCCCCCTATAGTGCCAGATCCCCCACATAGTGCCAGATCCCCCTATAGTGCAAGCCCCCCTATAGTGCCAGATCCCCCCCATAGTGCCAGATCCCCCCCATAGTGCCAGCTCCCCCCCATAGTGCCAGCCCCCCTATAGTGCCAGCTCCCCCTACAGTGCCAGATCCCCCCCCATAGTGCCAGCCCCCCTATAGTGCCAGATCCCCCCCATAGTGCCAGATCCCCCCCATAGTGCCAGCCCCCCCTATAGTGCAAGCCCCCCTATAGTGCCAGATCCCCCCCCCCCATAGTGCTAGCTCCCGCAAAGTGCCAGATCCCCCCCATAGTGCCAAATCCCCCCCCCATAGTGCCAGATCCCCCCTATAATGCCAGATCCCCCCCCTATAATGCCAGATCCCCCCCATAATGCCAGATCCCCCCCATAGTGCCAGATCCCCCCCATAGTGCCAGCCCACCCCCATAGTGCCAGCCCCCCCTATAGTGCCAGATCCCCCCCCCCCATAGTGCCAGCCCCCCGCAAAGAAGAAAAAAAAAACACTAATACTTACCTCCATCAGCAGCGATGCAAGCCTCTTCTGGCCTGTGTCCCTGCTGTGTGCTGCCGGGCTCAGGCGTCGCGATGATAATGACGTCATCGCTCTGCCTGAGCCGGCCTCTGATAGGCTGCAGGCATTAGTGCCTGCGGCCTATCAGAAGAACAGGGGAGGGACACGCCTCTCCCTCCCCTGCCCCACAGCACACACACAGCACGGCCGCAATGACATCCAGGGCCGCGCCGCCTGTGGTGATGATCGGCGGTGCGGCCCTGAAGAAAAAAAAAAAAAAAGACGGGCGGCCCAGCGGCCGTTTATTTAGGGCGGCCTGGGGGGCAATTGCCTCCCTGCCCCCCGGCCCAGCCCGCCCCTGGTTCCTGGCCAGGTGGCAGGAGCCCTATGAGGTACTTGAGAAAAGGTGTACCGTGTGAATTTACTCAAACCGTGGAAAGATAGGGAAAACTGTACTAAAGACCAGGTTTTCCTGGGGAAGCGGTTTCGGATCCTCTGTCTGAAGCAAGAGAAGCGGCTGTCACAGTTAGGCCTCATCACACGGGCGTTGCGTGTGAGGGCCGGATAGGATGCGGGTGCGTCGCGGGATAATGTGCGATTTTTCAGCGCGAGTGCAAAGCGTTTTAATGCGTTTTGCACGCACGTGAGAAAAATCTGCATGTTTGGTACCCAGACCCGAACCCGGACTTCTTCACAGAAGTTTTATTATTTTGCCATGGTTATAAGGGAACATAATAGCATTCTTAATACAGAATGCTTTGTAAAATATCCATTGTGGGGTTAAAAATAATAAACAAATTTAACTCACCCCATCCACTTGGTCGTGTAGGGGATCTCTTCTTCTTTCTTCAGGACCTGGCTAAAGGACCTTTGATGACTTCAACATGGTGATGGATCATGTGATGGACCATGTGATGAGCACAGTGACTTCATCAAGGGTCCTTTAGCCAGGTCCTGAAGAAAGAAGAGGAGATCCGCTACGCGACCAAGTGAATGGGGTGAGTTAAATTTGTTTATTATTTTTAACCCCTCAATGGACATTTTACTAAGCACTCTGTATTAAGAATGCTATTATTTTCCCTTATAACCATGTTATAAGGGAAAATAATTAAGATCGGGTCCTCATTCCGATCGTCTCCTAGCAACCATGCGTGAAAATCGCACCGCATCTGCACTTGCTTGCGGATGCTTGCGATTTTCACGCAGCCCCAGTGACTTCTATGGGGCCTGCGTTGCGTGAAAAACGCACAATATAGAGCATGCTGCGATTTTCACGCCATGCACAAGTGATGCGTGAAAATCACAGCTCATGTGCACAGCCCCATAGAAATGAATGGGTCCGGATTCAGTGCGGGTGCAATGCGTTCACCTCATGCATTGCACCCGCGCGGAAAACTCGCCCGTGTGAAAGTGGCCTAAGAATTGCTGACAGCCTCTCCTCTAAACAGGCTCAGGAGGCCAGGGAGTTTATTAGCCGAAACACGGATGTGTTCTCGGACCCACCTGGACACATTTTTCGCACAATTCGGCAGGACATTGTCACTGAGCCTCAGGCGAAAGTCCAGTTAAAACCATACCGGGTACCCGAGGCTCGGCGACAAGCCATCTCGGAGTAAGTGCAACTAATGCTGAAACTGGACGTGATAGAGAAGTCTAAAAGGGAGTGGACCAGCCCTATAGTATTGATACCCAAACCGGACGGAACGTTACGGTTTTGTAATGACTTTAGAAAATTGAACAATATTTCTAAGTTCGATGCATATCCCATGCCCAGAGTCGACGACCTAATCGAAAGGTTAGGGCAAGCCTGATATTTTTCAGTTTTGGACCTCATGAAAGGGTAATGGCAGGTGCCCTTAACAGAGGCTGCTGAAAAACCTCCTTCATCACACCGAAGGGGCGATATCAGTACAACAGATATTGTACTTCGTCCACATCGCCCGTACGCTTCGGCGTACCTGGACAATATCGTCATCCACAGTACCGACTGGGAAAGTCATCCACGCAAAATACAGGCTGTAGTGGACTCCCTTAGGAAGGCTGGGCTAATCGCTAGCTCAAAAAAATGCGCAACAGGATTAGAGGAGGCTAAGTACCTGGGTATGTCATTGGGCACGGAGTTATCAAACCTCAAGTGAACAAAATAGAGGTGATTCGGAATTGTCCCCGACCTGTCACCACTAGGCAAGTAGAGTCGTTCCTGGGAATGGTGGGCTATTATATGAGGTTTGTTCCCCACTTTGCTACAGTGGCTGCGCCATTGACAGGGTTCTTGGTCGGTGATGGTTCACTGGGATGATCAGGCGGAAGAGGGGTTCTCCGCTTTGAAGTCAGCGCTGTGTGGGTCCCCGGTTTTGATGACGCCTGACTTCAAGCGGGAATTCATAGTACAGACGGACGCCTCCGAAGTAGGCCTCAGTGCTGTACTGTCTCAGGAAGTCAACGGGGAGGAGCATCCCGTTGTCTTCCTAAGCCGCAAGCTTACCCTAAACCAGGTACAGTATAGTGGAGAGAGAGTGATTGGCTATCAAGTGGGCACTCGAGTCTCTCCGCTACTATTTGTTGGGGAGAAAGTTCTGCCTGGTGACTAACCCCTCCCCTCTCAAGTGGATGAGCCAGGCCAAACAGAGAAATGCCTGAGTCACCAGGTGATTCCTGTCCTTACAGAACTTTAAGTTGTCCGTAGAACACAGGGCAGGCCGCTTGCAGGGTAACGCGGATGCCCTGTCCTGAGTGCACTGTCTGGCGTGTGTTCACCCCTCAGGGTTGAACAAAGGGGGGAGGTATGTAGGAAGGTACAAGGAATCATTGTGGATGATAGGTACAGTGGATATAAAAAGTCTACACACCCCTGTTAAAATGTCAGGTTTCTGTGCTGTAAAACAATGAGACAAAGATAAATCATTTCAGAACTTTTTACACCGTTAATGTGACCTATAAACTGTACAACTCAATTGAAAAACAAACTGAAATCTTTTAGGTGGAGGGAAGAAAACAAAAAAAAAACTAAAATAATGTGGTTGCATAAGTGTAACTGGGGATGTAGCTGTGTTCAGAATTAAGCAATCACATTCAAAATCATGTTACAGAGTCAGCATAATGGAACAACAAATCCCAGCAGCTGTGTCTTTGCAAATAGGTTTCTTTTATTTCATCACAGGTTTCCAGAAAATGTCCTATAACCAGGACGCGTTTCGGCGTACAAGCCTTTCTCAACAGGTACATCCAACAATAAATCACAAGCTCTATATGTAACAAGTACCGCCCACAGGGACGTCCTAACTCTAGATGGGTGGTATTTACAAATATGTCAATCAAAAAGTAACAAATAAACAGACATTTTGTAGAGGTTGTTTCTACCCTGTAGGAGAGTCTAATTATCTTCTTCATAAGGTAGAAGTCTAGAAAAGATACATAAAAATATATTGATTAAGTATATGCATATACACACATCATAAATGCATGACCTCATAATCTCTATTTAGGCCCCTTGGGTGCAATGTATCAAGGGTGTGTATCCAAAAGGCCTCCCGTTTAAGGAGAAGTCTCTTCATATCACCCCCTCTCCTTGGTCTCTTCACCTGCTCCAAAACTTGAAACCGTAATTGTGCTACAGTATGTTTCAATTTATCAAAATGATTAGGAATTGGTAACATCAGATTTTTTGTCCTAATATCGGACTTATGTTTACTGATACGATCCCTCACTGCCTGCATTGTCTCACCCACATATAATAAGCCACAAGGGCACTTAGTCAGGTATATCACATTCATTGATTCACAAGTAAAAAAAACTTTTACTCCAAAGCTTTTGCCCGTGTGTGGATGATGGAATGAGGGACCCTTAATTATGTGGGAACATTGTAGACAATGCAGGCAGGGGAACGTACCCATCCGTAGTGTGGATATCCGCTGTTGTTTTAACATCAATTTAGTACTACCCAGATCTGCGTGGACTACTTTATCTCGATAATTCGCATTCTTTTTATTACAGATCAAGGGTAGACTCTAAAATTCATTAACCTGTGGGTATGCCTTACCCAACAGGTGCCAATGCTTCCTAACTATATTATCAATGCCCACATTGAACGGGTGGAACTTGTGGATAAACGCAATCCTGGACATCTCACTTTTCTCTCGTGGGCCTATATCACCTTCAATCCCTTCTCTAGCTCTCATAAGGACAGACTGTATCCATAAATAAAAAAATTGTTCTCATATAAAACAAGATGTAACAGTTGTAAGAAAAAATCTTGTTCCAATGCTGTATATTTAGTTTTACTCAATAGGGCCAAAACCGCTTGTAAGCCCTCCTGATGACTAATTGACGTGTATAAACTTACAACATCAATGGTCACCAGGAGGCAATCTGGGGGAACAGGGCCCAATTCAGCAATCATCCTGAGAAAGTGGGGTGTGTCCCACAAAAACGACTTAGTGGTTTTTACCAAAGGGGTTAGAACTTTTTCAAGGATGACCGCTGGAGGGGATAAGATGGATCCCACCAAGGACACAAAGGGGCGTCCTGGGGGGTCAATCAAAGTTTTATGGACTTTTGGTAATATATATAATACCGGTGTTCTTGGGGTAAAATGTATCCATAAATAAAAAATAGTTCTCTACAATGTTCCCACATAATTAAGGGTCCCTCATTCCATCATCCACACACGGGAAAAAGCTTTGGAGTAAAAGTTTTTTTTACTTGTGAATCAATGAATGTGATATACCTGATTAAGTGCCCTTGTGGCTTACTATATGTGGGTGAGACAATGCAGGCAGTGAGGGATCGTATCAGTAAACATAAGTCCGATATTAGGACAAAAAATCTGATGTTACCAATTCCTAATCATTTTGATAAATTGAAACATATTGTAGCACAATTACGGTTTCAAGTTTTGGAGCAGGTGAAGAGACCAAGGAGAGGGGGTGATATGAAGAGACTTCTCCTTAAACGGGAGGCCTTTTGGATACACACCCTTGATACATTGCACCCAAGGGGCCTAAATAGAGATTATGAGGTCATGCATTTATGATGTGTGTATATGCATATACTTAATCAATATATTTTTATGTATCCTTTCTAGATTTCTACCTTATAAAGAAGATAATTAGACTCTCCTACAGGGTAGAAACAACCTCTACAAAATGTCTGTTTATTTGTTGCTTTTTAATTCACATATTTGTAAATACCACCCATCTAAGGTTAGGACGTCCCTGTGGGCGGTACTTGTTACATATATAGCTTGTGATTTATTGTTGGATGTACCTGTTGAGAAAGGCTTGTACGCCGAAACGCGTCCTGGTTATAGGACATTTTCTGGAAACCTGTGATAAAATAAAAGAAACCTATTTGCAAAGACACAGCTGCTGGGATTTTTTGTTCCACTGTTCGTTGGAGGTTGCTCCTCTCCCGTGCAGCGTGCAATTTGGAGCGAGTGCTGTCCGGTTTCCTCATCGATTGTACAGAGTCAGCATACACCTGCCATCATTTAAAGTGCCTCTGATTAACCCCAAATAAAGTCCAGCTGCTCTAGTTGGTCTTCCTGAAATTTTCTTAGTCGCATCCCACAGCAAAAGCCATGGTCCACAGAGAGCTTCCAAAGCATCAGAGGGATCTCATTGTTAAAAGGTATCAGTCAGGAGAAGGGACAAAAGAATTTCCAAGGCATTAGATATACCATGGGACACAGTGAAGACAGTCATTATCAAGTGGAGAAAATATGGCACAAAAATTGACGAAAAGACGAGAAGAAAACTGGTCTGGGAGGCTACCAGGAGGCCTACAGCAACATTAAAGGAGCTGCAGGAATAACTGGCAAGTACTGGCTGTGTGGTACATGTGACAACAATATCCCGTATTCTTTATATGTCTGGGCTATGGGGTAGAGTGGCAAGACGAATGCCTTTTCTTACGAAGAAAAACATCCAAGCCAGGCTACATTTTGCAAAAACACATCTGAAGTCTCCCAAAAGCATGTGGGAAAAGGTGTTATGGTCTGATGAAACCAAGGTTGAACTTTTTGGCCATAATTCCAAAAGATATGTTTGGCGCAAAAACAACACTGCACATCACCAAAAGAACACCATCCCCACAGTGAAGCATGGTGGTGGCAGCATCATGCTTTGGGGCTGTTTCTCTTCAGCTGGAACTGGGGCCTTAGTTAAGCTAGAGGGAATTATGAACAGTTCCAAATACCAGTCAATATTGACACAAAACCTTCAGGCTTCTGCTAGAAAGCTGAACATGAAGAGGAACTTCATCTTTCAGCATGACAACGACCCAAAGCATACATCCAAATCAACAAAGGAATGGCTTCACCAGAAGAAGATTAAAGTTTTGGAATGGCCCAGACAGATCCCAGACCTGAATCCGATTGAAAATCTGTGGGGTGATCTGAAGAGGGCTGTGCACAGGATATGCCCTCGCAATCTGACAGATTTGGAGTGTTTTTGCAAAGAAGAGTGGGCAAATCTTGCCAAGTCAAAATGCGCCATGCTGATAGACTCACACCCAAAAAGACTGAGTGCTGAAATAAAATCAAAAGGTGCTTCAACAAAGTATTAGTTTAAGGGTGTGCACACTTATGCAACCATATTATTTTATTTTTATGTTTTTTCTTCCCTCTACCTAAAAGATTTCAGTTTGTTTTTCAATTGAGTTGTACAGTTTATAGGCCACATTAAAGGTGGAAAAAGTTCTGAAATGATTTACCTTTGTCTCATTTTTTTACATCACAGAAACCAGACAGGGGTGTGTAGACTTTTTATATCCACTGTATGTGTCACCGAGTTTCCTGGCCTCGGTGGAGTAAGAGCCAGTTTTCATGTGTAAGCAGTAGAGTTGAGCGGACACCTGGATGTTTGGGTTCGACGGGTTCGGCCGAACTTCAGAAAAAAGTTCGAGTTCGGGACCCGAACTTGACCCGAACTTGACCCCGAACCCAAACACCATTGAAGTCAAGGGGTACCCGAACTTTTGAGCACTAAAATGGCTGTAAAAATATCATGGAAAGGGCTAGAGGGCTGCAAATAGCGTCAAAATGTGATTAAGAGCATGGCAAGTGCTCTGCAAACAAATGTGGATAGGGAAATGACTTAAAATAACATAAAATACGTAAAAATAAAAAATAATAATCTTGCTCTAGGAGGACCAGGTCCATATGGAGTAGGAGGTTGAGGAGGCGATGGATGTGGCGGTGTAGGTGGAAGTGGCAGTGGAGGAGGAGGAGGTAGCCTACACTTCTTTTTGGTTTTAAATGTATTTGTATTTTTTTAAATTAGGGTACACCGCAAAACATTGTAATAACCCCCTCCAGTCATGCTAAACACACGTTCAGACAATACACTGGCTGCAGGGCAGGCCAGCACCTCCAAGGGGTAAAGGGCAAGCTCAGGCCATGTGCCCAATTTAGAGACCCAGAAGTTGCAGGGGCTGACCCCTGTCAGTCAGTTCGTGTAGGCGTGTGCACACTTACTGCCCCACCATGTCGCACGTCCCCGTGATGTTCACAATCCAATTTGATATCTGCTCTATCAACTTTCGATGTTCTTTTATGCGCCTACCATGGTGATCACGGGTGGCGGGGAATCAGGGTTCCGGGCCAGAGAGGGAGCTTGAGAAAGAGAGACCACATCCAAGGGAGGATTCATTTTTTCAAATTTAAAATTATAGAGTTGAAATATGGGAGAAATTAGTAAAGCGTAAAAGTGTGAAAACTTTTCAAAGTTTACTGAATAATATATTACATTTTATTCCCTGTCACGTATGCATAGCAGGTGTTTATTCACATCTAAAATTGTATAATGTCAACCCAAGAATGTAACAGAAAAATTATTTAAAATTTATTAAGCTATCAACTAGGTAGAGGTGGGAAATTTCACCAGAAAATGTAACTGACAAATTTTTTTGTTTTTTTTCCGGTCTACTAGGTATAGGAGACGGTACATCACACCTAAAAATTTTTGAATTTCACCAGAATATATAACTGACAATTATTATTTTTTTAACCGGCCTACTAGGTATAGCAGTGGTACTATACACCCAAAAATGTGTTAATTTCACCAGAAAATGTAACAAACGTTTTTTATTTTACCGGTCTACTAGGTATAGCAGTGGTACTATACACACCAAAATTGGTAAATTTCACCCTAAAATGTAAATGACAATTATTATTTTTATTTAACCGGCCTACTAGGTATAGCAGTGGTACTATACACCCAAAAATTGGTGAATTTTCCCCGAAAATGTTAATGACAAAGTAGTGAAATGATATAAAATAAAACACGTGCAAATAAAAAATAAAAAATTGATTTATGAGGTGGAGTTCCATACGGAGTAGGAGTTTGAGGAGGCGGTGGACGTAGCGGTGAAGGTGAAAGCAGCGGTGGAGGAGGCCGAGGAAGCCAACACAGGTTTTTGGTTTTAATTTTATTTTTTTAAATTAGGGTATACTCCAAAAAAGTGTGAAATATCCAAAATACAAACATGAGCAATTGCGCTGCAGTATAACAATGGCTGGTTAAGGCCGGTATACATGTCTATTCTGGACAAGGTACGGACAAGTCCTGAGGGATCCATACCTGATTCACTTTAATGAACGTGAGCTTGTCCACATTGGCTGTGGACAGGCGGCTGCGCTTGTCTGTGATGACGCCCCCTGCCGTGCTAAACACACGTTCAGATAATACACTGGCACCAGGGCAGGCCAGCACCTCCAAGGCGTAAAGGGCAAGCTCAGGCCATGTTCCCAATTTAAAGACCCAGAAGTTGAAGGGGGCAGACCCGTCATTCAGTACGTGTAGGCGTGTGCACACATACTGCTCCACCATGTTGGTGAAATGCTGCCTCCTGCTAAGACGTTCCATATCAGTTGGTGGTGCTGGTTGTTGTGCTGACAAAGCTTTTCCACATTTCAGCCATGCTACCCCTGCCTTCTGAGGTGCTGGCGGTGCCCCAGCTGCGTTAGTGACCTCTTCCTCATCCTCTGCCTTCGCCTTGTGCTTCCACTGTGCCCCCACTGTCAGGTGAGAATGCCACCAGCAGCGCGTCTACCAGCGTGCGCTTGTACTCGCGCATCTTACGATCACGTTCCAGTGAGGGAATTAAGGACGGTACGTTGTCCTTGTAACAGGGATCCAGCAGCGTGGCCACCCAGTAATCAGCACAAGTTAGAATGTGGGCAACTCAGCGGTCGTTGCGGAGACACTGCAGCATGTAATCGCTCATGTGTGCCAGGCTGCCCAGAGGCAACGAAAAGCTGTCCTTTGTGGGAGGTGTATCGTCTGTGTCCTCTGTATCCCCCCATCCACGCACCAGTGATGGCCATGAGCTGATCTGGGTGCCACCCTGCTGTGAACATGGTTCCTCCTCCTCCATCTCCTCATCCTCATCCTCCACCTCCTCATCCTCCAGAACTGTGCCCTGGCTGGACAATTGTGTACTTTGGGTTTGTGGGTGCAGGAACCCACCCTCGGAGCCACTTGGGAATGACTGGACAGAAACACTATAAAATGTTCCCTCCTCCTCCTCCTGTGCCACATCCTCTTCCATCATCACCAGGAGCGTTTTTTCAAGGAGGCATAGAAGTGGGATAGTAACGCTGAGAACTGCGTTATCGGCACTGGCCATGTTGGTGGAGTACTCGAAACAGCACAACAGGGCACACAGGTCTCGCATGGAGGCCCAGTCATTGGTGGTGAAGTGGTGTTGTTCCGCAGAGCGACTCACCCGTGCGTGCTGCAGCTGAAACTCCACTATCGCCTGCTGCTGCTCGCACAGTCTGGCCAGCATGTGCAAGGTGGAGTTCCACCTTGTGTGCACGTCGGATATGAGGCGGTGAGCGGGAAGGCCGAAGTTACGCTGCAGCGCTGACAGGCGAGCAGCAGAAGGGTAAGAACGCCGAAAGCGCGCACAGACGGCCCGCACTTTATGCAGCAGCTCTGACATATCGGGGTAATTTTTAAGGAATCTCAGCACCACCAAATTCAGCACATGCACCAGGCAAGGGATGTGCGTCAAACCGGCTAGTCCCAGAGCTGCTACGAGATTTCGCCCATTATCGCACACCACCAGGCCGGGCTTGAGGCTCACTGGCACCAACCACTCATCGGTCTGTTGTTCAAGGCCCGTCCACAGCTCCTGTGCGGTGTGGGGTTTGTCCCCCAAACAGATAAGTTTTAAAACTGCCTGCTGTCGTTTACCCCTGGCTGTGCTGAAGTTGGTGGTGAAGGTATTACGCTGACCGGATGAGGAGCTGGTAGAGGATGAGGAAGCAGAGTAGGAGGAGGAAGCAACAGGAGGCAAACTGAAGCGCCCTGCAATCCTCGGTGGTGAAAGGACATCCGCCAAACTGCTATCCGCCTCAGGCCCAGCCGCCACTACATTTACCCAGTGTGCTGTTATGGAGATATAACGTCCCTGACCGTGCTTACTGGTCCACGTATCCGTAGTGAGGTGCACCTTGCCACAGCTGGCGTTGCGCAGTGCATACCTGATTTTGTCCCCTACTTGTGCAGGGAAGGGATGGCTCGCCTTGAAAAGTAGTGGAGGCTGGGCACGACGTACTGTGGGACAGCCTGTAATTTCACACGTGCTGATGCTGCAAGGCCTGAAAATAGTGTTTTTTGTCAAAAAAGTGTGTTTTTAAAACCCCAGAAAATGATGGGTGTATTTCTAGCTTAAATTGCACACTGACTAATCCAGATGTTGTAGATTGCCAAAAAAGTGTTTTTTTTGGTAAGAGAATATGAAAGCTGTATATATTAAACTTGAATCTAACACTTGCAGATCAGGAAAATACAGTTTTTTGGCAAAAAAAGTGTGTTTTTAAAACCCCAGAAAATGATGGGTGTATTTCTGACAAGTCCAGCAGCATCCTCTCCCTACACTTGTAACAGCAGAGTGACGTGCAGCGCTATGTGACTCAAGCTTATATAGAGCCTGGGTCACATGCTGCTCTGGCCAATCACAGCCATGCCATTAGTAGGCATGGCTGTGATGGCTTCTAAGGTCAGACAGTTAACCGCTTGTTGATTGGCTGCTTGTTGATTGGCCTTTCAAAAAGCGCCAGGAAAGCGCCGAACACCGAACCCGAACTTTTACTGAAATGTTCGGGTTCGGGTCCGGGGTTCAAAAATCCTTCAGTTACAGTTCGGGTTCGCTCAACCCTAGTCAGCAGCAGTTGCTGTGTGACACCTTGTTATCTAGTATGGCTGTAAATAACTCATCTGGGACGGCTCTTACTGGGAGTAGTCAAAGTGCTGGGTGGGTGACTACTCCCCACGGTCCAGGCCGGGTTTTGTCAGGCCTATAAAAGAACAGACAGCAGTGTCAAAACAGTTTTGGGTGTGAGCTAACACTAATACTGAAAATGGACTGTCATACTGTAAACCTGCAACTAGTGTGAATAAACACTGCAGTTTTTGAGTTACAAACGTGTCTTTGCCTCTGTACTGCACCTGCTTGTCCTGTCTACCAGAGCGAAACCCCACAATACATACACACACATTTATTTTAAGTGTTCTGCTGTGCTATGTACTTGTACAGCACTGTGATGGCACAAGCTGGATCAGCTATCAGGATTGGAGCTAGTTCCAATTCCACCATTTTACCCTTCACAATGCTCTGTGTGAACATTGCAAACATAATATACAATAAACATAAAATGAAATGTAAAAACAAAAAACACTAAATAAACTTTTATTAATTAATGAGACTTTCTTCATCAATATCACCCCAACCCCACTAATCAGCTGCAATGTACTTTTTTTTTGATGGGGGCCCGATTCTGAGTTTTGCTATGGGGCCCCATGATTTGTATGTATGCAACCAAAATGTCTCCTTAAGCCAGGGGCGGACTGGGAACTCAATGGGGCCCTGGAAAAAATACTAAAAGTGGCCCCGTTTTGTAGTCGGGTTCAAATTGATGGAAGGCAGAGCCAGCAATACCATATTGTGTCACATTATATCATACCTACAGAGCCAAATACCACAGCCCAACAGAAAATACTGCCCCCAGCAACACAAAATACAATCCCAAAAACTTCCAATGGCTGGCCGTGATGAGGGCTTAAACGGCCCCCGGGGCATCAGCCCATCAGGAAATGTTCCTGTTAGGTCTATGGCCAATCCACCCCTGCCTTAAGCCAATCTCACATGAAGTCACAGACCTATCAGTAGATGGTGCAGCGTCAGTAGCAGAGCAGCAGAACAGTGGCAGTCAGTATCAGAGCTATGTCATAGTGTGTTGTCTTTGGGGGAACGAGATATTACAGCACTGTCTCACACTTTATGTAATAAAAGATCATAGGCAGAGATCTGTGAAAAGACATGATCAGGTGGAACAATAAAATATGAATTCCTGGCAACAGCAAGCCCTGGCAGCATGAAAACAATGGTGCAGCACAGCGATAGACAATGTAGTGAAAATTAAATGTAGCTAGTTCTGAGCTATGGGAGCATCATCTGGTGAACATTTAGACACATTCAAGTATGGTTCTGTATGTTGTATAAGCTAGGAAAATGTTATAACTCAATAGCTGTGTGAAGGAAATCAGTGGATTTGAAGCCATATATCATAAAAATTTGAGGTCTTACCCATATAAAGATGTATTTTATTACCGCAAATACAACAGTGACAAACATCTTTCCAGCATCTTTATTGAGATTGTTGTAAGTGGACTGTTAATGCCGGCAGTAGGGCTATTGTATTGGGATCGTGGAATAAAGCAGCTGGTGGGTTTATATACATAACGCATTCTGCATAAAGCATGGCATGTTTGAAATGTGTCTGTAAATGATTCTTCAAAGAAAGCAAGTATCCGGGTTTCTATTGATGGCAGTAAGGCTACTTTCACACTTGCGTTCAGAGCGGGTCCTTCTGGTATCTGCACAGACGGATCCGCTCCTATAATGCAAACGCTTAGATCCGTTCAGAACGGATCCGTTTGGTAATTACATTGAAAGTCAATGGGGGACGGATCCGTTAGAAAATTGAGCCATACTGTGTCAATTTCAAACGGATCCGTCCCCATTGACTTACATTGTAAGTCTGGACGGATCCGTTTGCCTCCGCATGGCCAGGCGGACACCCGAACGCTGCAAGCAGCGTTCAGGTGTCCATCTGCTGAGCGGAGCGGAGGACAAACGCTGCCAGACTGATGCATTCTGAGCGGATCCGCCTCCACTCAGAATGCATTAGGGCTGGACGGATCCGTTCGGGGCCGCTTGTGAGAGCCTTCAAACGGAACTCACAAGCGGAGCCCCGAACGCAAGTGTGAAAGTAGCCTAACTCTCAATTATCTGTGACACAAAGGACATATTTATAATGCTCCCACTTAGTCTATATTTGTGCTTCTGTGCCTATATGCAGAAAAATCATAGATAGATGTATTGCTAGATAGATAGATAGATAGATAGATAGATAATAGATAGATAGATAGATAGATAGATAGATAGATGATAGATAGATAGATAGATAGATAGATAGATATGAAAACGATCAATAGATATCTTGAATAAATAGATGATGATAGATAGATAGATAGATAGATAGATAATAGATAGATAGATAGATAATAGATAAATAGATAGATAGATAGATAGATAGATAGATAATAGATAGATAGATAATAGATAGATAATAGATAGATAATAGATAGATAGATAGATAATAGATAGATAATAGATAGATAGATAATAGATAGATAATAGATAGATAGATAATAGATAGATAATAGATAATAGATAGATAGATATATAGATAGATAATAGATAGATAATAGATAGATAATAGATAGATAATAGATAATAGATAGATAGATAGATAGATAGATAGATAGATAGATAGATAGATAATAGATAGATAATAGATAATAGATAGATAGATAATAGATAGATAGATAATAGATAGATAATAGATAGATAGATAGATAGATAGATAGATAATAGATAGATAGATAGATAGATAGATAGATAGATAGATAGATATATTCTGGCCTACCAAGTGCCAGTTAATATGCTAACACATCATTTATAACTCCATTTTCAATCACACTTTACTCTCCCTCCTTTCACCAGCCTTTTACCTACAGTATGAAGAGACACCTGACATCCCTCCGCTTCGAAACGCGTCTCGTCTACACGACATGGAGCAAGATTCCGATTTGTTTAGATTAGAGATTAAAAAAATAAATAAAATAGATGATAGATAGATAATTGATAGATAATAGATAGATAGATAATTAGGTAGATATTAGATAGATAGATAGATAGATAGATAATAGATAGATATGAGATAGATATGAGATAGATAGATAGATAATAGATAGATATTAGATCGAGAGATAGGTAGATAAGTAGATAGTTAGAAAATAGATAGACATATAGATAAATATTAGATATACAGATAGATATTAGGAGATATTACATAGGTAGATAATGGCTAGATATAAAATACAGAATCAGTGATCTATGATCAGTAAATATTCCCTTTGTCTCCCGCCACCCCGGAGTTTCTTGTATATGGATTTCTGTCCTCGCTGCTTTGTATATACATTTGTGTTATTTTATCTCGGTGCATTTATCTGCTTTTTCTATTCTTTCCACGATTTGGTCACAGCACTTCAAAAACAACTGTTTCCAAATGGCCACTGCACAGATTTCAGACCATAGGGGATCAAAGTGATACGAGGACAACAGGGGTTTCATTAAAATGTTCAGTTTGGAGCCTTAGGACAGATGAGCGAGTGCAGGGTGAAAGAATCATCTCGCCCCAAACAACTTCAACTGGAAGAAAAAAAGAGAAAAGCCGCACGAACCACCTGTGGTCTCCTTGGAAACCAGCATCCACCCCCTCCAGCCACCTTTTAATGAAACCCCAGAGCCCCTCTTATTAATTTATAAAAGATTCTATTTTCTGAAGATTCATATAATGCGCTGTAATGTGCGTTCCTCGCGCGGCTCGTCTATGCAAATAGCACACATGTCAATGAATAATTAATTATTTAATTAACAATAAATTGTGGGGGGGGAGTTGTTATTGGTTGTAGGTCATCTCGTTGGACTGACACCGTAATATGGTGTAAGCCTTACATAAACCATCACCGGATTGAGCAGGAGTGTCAAGACATGTCAGTTTGTTAGGTTTCAGTTCTTCTTGTAAGTCAAGGACCCGTCCTTAGGACAGGCCATTATTATCTGTTGTTATTTTTGGGGATCCATCTCTCGGCACCCCCCTGATCAGATTTTTTATACTTACCAATGTTGGTTGTAAAATCAAGGCATTTAAGCTCTACCCAGAAAATAACCCAAACCAACCTGAAAACATCTACTTATTTTAATTTTTTATATATTCTTTATTTTCCAATTTTCAATAAGAAGACAAAGTAACATGACATGCACATCAATGGCCTTGAAAGATCAACATAAGAAATCACATAATGAACATTTTAGTGGTCTGATTGTGAACAGATATGTATTCTTATTCTGTCTATCATCAAAACGTTCCTTTTTAGGAAGGGAGGTAGTATATGGTATTAATTTTGAGCTAGTCTGACTTTCCTCCCATAGACTCTTTGTTAAGATTATGGAAAGGAACATAAGTAAGCGGCCAGTAAAGAAAAATGAGTTAGACAAAAACAGAAGAAAGAGTTGACAGATATTGTTTTCTTTCATTTGCTAGTGTTACTATTACTAGGAGGCACCTCCGCCAGAGATCTCCAAGGACTCCACAACTTCATGAACCTATCATGAGTCCTATTTATCCAACCAGTCATCTCCTCAAATCTACAGATTTGGTTAACCTTGGCCTTCCATTCAAGTATGGAGGGAGGGTTTGTGTCTAGCCAATGTAGAGGAATTATCATTTTGGCTGCTGCCAGAGGATGCGATACAAGATTCCTTTTGGACGGGGCGCAATCAGATGTGGGGAGGGACAGGACTACCATTTCAAGTTTGAGTTTGAAATCTGGGGTCGTGAGTTTCTGAATTATTGCTTCTACTTCTCCCCAATAAGCTTTAATTCTGGGACAGTCCCACCATATATGTGACAATGTACCTATTCCACCTTCACACCTCCAGCACTCCCTTGCCTCAGACAAACTCCTCCTGAAGAGGAAGTCAGGGGTTCTGTACCACCTTGTTAGCAATTTGAAATGATTCTCCTGCAGACGAGTACAGACAGAGAATCCATGTGAGTTTGCTAGCACCTTTTTAACCTCTGCATCATTTAGAACTCTTTTCAATTCTTTTTCCCACTCCCTAAGATATAGGGGTTTCAGTGGTTCACCGAGGCCTCCCACCAAAGGATAGAGCTTTGCAACCTTTCTTGCGACGATGATTGGTGAGTGTATCAATTTCTCAAAATCAGTCATAGACCTTTGGAGGGAGTACTGCTCTTTCAATTCTCCCATCTACTCATTTTTAGATCAAGACAACCCCAACTTTGCTGGGACTTTCTCTGAAAATTAGGAAATATTAGCAACTATGGCTTTTTTGAAGGGGCCATGATACTCAGGTGAGTACTCTGGCCCCATTATTGTTTACCAGGAAAAGTGACATACAATTTGTAGTGGCTGTGTCCCATTCAAGTGAATGGAACAGGACTTCATGTAATACCATGCAGAGCCACTACAGAATGTATGGCGCTGTGCTAGCAGTGAAGAGATCACATCACTTGCCAAAGCATTAAACAGCAAATCAGTGAGGGATCCAGGAGTTGGACCCCCCCTACAATCTGATTTAGAGGGGCTACCCTATGCATTGGTCATCAGTATTAAAACCCATGACTTCCTCTTTAAGTTACTGGGGTGATTAATTTGTGTACTGTATATAGCACCAACATATGTGCACAGATTGGCTTCACTCACTGTCCCCAGTGATGCTCACAATGTAATTTCCAAATTAATCCATGAGCCTGTTTTTTGGATTGCAGAATGAAACAAGAATACCCAGCAGAAATCACTGTTAACCCATGGAGAACATATGAAGAACATACAAACCCCATGCAGATGTTGCCGTTGGTTGGATTTGAACCCAGTACCCAAAGGTAATAGAGACAAAGAAAAAGAACATGGAGAGGTCTTTCTGCATTTTGGAAACTAGGGTATAACTAGTACAGAAGTGTCCTTCAAAGAATTAAAGGGTTCTACAGGACTTCATGATTGCTGAAGGTCTCAATGTTCAGTGCAGGTTATATTTCAACCCATCTAAATCCAAACCATCTCCAGGTTCAACAAACTGAAGGTGATCAGCCTAACTAATACTGGCTGCCCACACCATGGAAATGACAGGAACAATTAACTAGAAAGATGGCTGTCAAAATGTAGTGCATTTTGCCCCATTAAATCCTATAGACTCTACTGGACAAAGCTTTGCACATGCTCAGCCTGCTTTCTCTTTCTTCCTCCACCCTTTCTTAGGTGACCATGACTGCGTTGGATTGCTGAACCTGGTTAATGGATCAAGTATATGTAGAAAATGATCAATATGCAAGATGCCCTGCTCGAATTCAGGAAGCAGAAGATAAGTAAGTAAAGGCATTACTCATTTCCGAACAATGTGTTTCAGGGTTGGACATTGGATACTGAACGTTCTGAGATGAAGAAAGACCGTTTTACATGTCTTGTGTGTCCTAGATTTGAGCAGCACTGCTTGCATATTTTTTCTACCCTTGATTTCTTTGAATACCAGTTCCATTGTGACTCTATGATTGTGCCTGCAGCTCTTTGGACATCTTTCTCTGATGAGCCATTAAGGGTGTTGTACCTCCTGCACAACAGAGCAAGGTGAGCATTTTAACTTGGAGAGCCCCTAAGGTCGTACCTATCTGTGCACTTTTTTCATCATGGTTTATGTTTGGGCTTCGAGAGGTAAGATGTATACTTTAGATATGCCATAAATGTCTGTAGTCTGCATGAAGGTGTCAATACACAGTAGAAGAATGCTGGCAGAACCTGCTAATTTGGACAGAACCTGCCAACCATCTCATGTGTATGGTAGTGCCCTGACTCTACCTAGATGACAGATGTCGGGTTAAGAAGGTATGGTAAATATCTTAACATGCCCAAACTTGTTTTCAAGGTAGATAAGCCATTACCCACTTCCTATTTAGGTTTGGGGGGGAATAGCTGTCACATGCTTGGCCAACAGCTTTCTATAATGTATGGCTCCTACAACTAACTCTTCCGACCTCCCCCTTCCCCCATACACATGCATGTGTAACTTGGTATGGGGAGAGTGAAGCAAGATGTTGCCACACTCTTCTGGCAGAAGTTGATTTCCCTGAGATCAAAAAGGGTCAGGCATGTTCAGATCCATGATCATGGTCCTTCTCTCTCCAGACATCTGCCATTGGAAGGCCCCCATGGACATTAGAGAGTTGGCCGGCCCCCAAAAAGTAGTTCGTTTGGACTCCATACCTTATATCTAGTGTTTATGGCCAATGATACACGTTAATCTGTGGACTTCTTGTTTTATTGTGACAAATAGGAGTACAATATTGCCCACCGATTCACCAGAGACATTGTCATGCTGTGATAATTCGGTAGCCCGAACCATATTCCACGCATTACAAAGTAACATTAGAAGCTCTTCTAATATAAATGAATTATGGCACAGATTAACTCGTAAACATTTTGTTTGAGGCGTCAACATTCATTAAGAGCTTCACTTCATGGGATAATTGGAAGTTGGATGGAGCTCGGGATTATGTAAATGATGTTTGTATGCAAACATTGAAATTGTGTCTGCTGGAAAGTGACATAAACATTGTTATCTGCTGGCTTTTATCTACTCTTCAAAGTTGGGCTCATTAGTTGTGCTGATCTCACATACTCGCACAGGATTTGTCTTAATTGTGAAGCTGGAATTAGCTGGTTGTTAATAATAAATTAGGGCTCATGCACCCAAGTTGTATTATGGCTCCATTTAACCTTTCGGTACTCAGCACCCTCAAGTGCATGGGGCCTCATTACTTTTGCCTGCCTTCTATGGCCTAGAAGAGGAAGACAGAGCAGGAGTAGAGATGGCCTTGCGGTTCGCCCGGTGGTCATTTCACGGCAAACTTTGCGTGTTTGCGATTCGCCGAACATGCGAACATATGGAGATATTCGCTCCCGCCATATTCTTTTACATTGTAAAGAGCTTTGTCCCATGACACATACATCAGGTGGTACAGGACAGCCAATTGAGACATTTCAGCACTTGGACATACCCCCTACCTTATAAATAAACCTGATCTGGCCGCCATTTTACATTCAGTGTTTTGCCAGTGTAGGGAGAGGTTGCGGTGTGGAGCAGGGACAGGCTGTTAGGGACACCAAACGCTAGATAATAGGGACACAAAAGTCTGGTATAGGTGTACTATCGATAGGTGTGATACACAGAGGGGTGCGATATAATAATAATATACTTTTATAATGAGTTAAAAACACATAGAGCTATATAGTGATCACCTGGAAGTCAGCGGCCTAGGAGCTAGGGGCTTACTAGGGCCATTTTTATATAGGGTGAGGTTCTGGACGGGTCGCTCTTATCAGGGCGGGTGGTCTGTGGTTAGGCTATCAGAGCCAGAATAGCACCCCCCTGTAGGGCAATATCAGGGACAGTTCTTTGCCCACCCTGTCCTTCAATACCACATCATCATCTAGCCCAGGGATAGATGGTGTTTGCTTTCCCTCCGGGATTCATGGATGTGCACTGGAACCCCCCGGATTGTGGTAGGACATATGGTTTTTGATTTGGTGCCGCCGAGCACCTGATTTAGTGCCGCCGAGCACTTGTTATTGCCTACTTGTATTGAGTGCGAATATTCGAATATCAAAATTTTTAAGCGAATATCGGCACTTTGCTAATTCGCAAATATTTCGAATATAGTGCTATATATTCATTATTTCGAATATTCATTTTTTTTTTTTTTATTGTTACCCTAGCTTTGTCCAAAAGCAGTACTTTTAAGAGAGGATTCCTTGCTCCCTGCCCGCTCAAGTCAGTGCCCGTTGCCGCCTCTATCTACTTCCCGTGCGCATGGAGCGTCCGCATCACCATGGGAACGCCTCCATTCTAGAATGTACTGTCGGATGTGAGAATCAAGTTGCAATCGCAATGCGAATAATATAACTTGAATAAATCGCATAACGATTTTAACTTATACCTGGTTTACAATGGTTGGCTTTCTTGAATTAGAGAAGATGGAGAATATTTTGTTTTGACTAATAAATATATTCGTCATCCTCGCTAATTTAAAGTAATTTAGTAAACCAGATCTAAGTTGAAATCGCAATGCGATTAATTCAAGTTATATTAATTAGGGTTGAGCAAACCCGAACTGTAAAGTTTGGGCTCGTACCGAACTTTACGGTGTTCGGCACCCGAACCCGAACATTTCAGTAAAAGTTCAGGTTCGGTGTTCGGGTAATAATTGGTGGCCAGTGCGGCCCCCCCTCCCTCCCTCCCCAGTATTAAAATCATTGGTGGCCAGTGCGGCCCCCCCCTCCCTATTAAAATCATTGATGGCTAGTGCGGCCCCCCCACCCACCCCCTATTAAAATCATTGGTGGCTAGTGTGGCCCCCCCACCCCCACCCACCCCTTATTAAAATCATTGGTGTCCAGTGCGGCCTCCCCTCCCCCCCCTAATTAAAATAATTGGTTAACAAACCCCCCCCATCATTAGTGGCAGCGGAGCAGCTGTTCCGATCGGAGTCCCAGTTTAATCGCTGGGGCTCCGATCGGTTACCATGGCAGCCAGGACGCTACTGCAGTCCTGGCTGCCATGGTTACTTAGCACTTTTAGCAGCATTATACTTACATGCGCTGTCTGTGGCCGGCCGGCGCTCCTCCTACTGGTAAGTGAAAGGTCTGTGCGGTGCATTGCTTATAGCACAGACCTGTCACTTACCAGTAGGAGGAGCGCACTGGCCACCAATGATTTTAATACTGAGGAGGGAGGGAGGGGGAAGCCGCACTGGCCACCAAGGATTTTAATACTGGGGAGGGAGGGGGGTCTGGCACCTGAGGGGTTAATTGTGAGGATCACAGCCCCCTGTAAGAGATCGGATGCTGCCAGGCAGCAGGGGGCAGTTATGTACACAGTTCTTAGTATATTCTAACTTGAAGCGTCCTCATCACCATGGGAACGCCTCTGTGTTAGAATATACTGTCGGATCTGAGTTTTCACGATCGTGAAAACTCAGATCTGAAAAAGCTAATACTATTATTTTCCGTTATAACCATGTTATAACGGAAAATAATACAGTGAAGTTCGGGTCCCCATTGACTTCAATGGGGTTCGGGTTCGGGTCCAAGTTCGGATCAAGTTTGGGTTCCGAACCCAAACTTTTTTTTAAAGTTTGGCCGAACTCCCCGAACCCGAACATCTAGGTGTTTGCTCAACTCTAATTTTAATCGCATTGCGTTTTTAACTTTTAGCTGCTGCTGGGTCTCTAATGGAATGGGTCAGCTTGCTAGAATTAATGATGTTAACGAATATGGAATCTAGCAGTGCTATTTTGTAATTGCAATGCGATAATATTTGCTATTATTATTAGCCGCATTGCGAATCCAACTTTTATAATCCACTATTCTTAGATATAGTACTATATTCGTTATATCCGACCGTTAATTCTCCCAATACCACCATTATCAAAATTGCCTAAGTTGTAATCGCAATGCGATAATATTTGCTATTATTAACCGCATTGCGAATCCAACTTTTATAATGCACTATTATGCTAAGTTACTTTTGTGGAGCATTAAACATAGGGAGATAAATTGCCTTACTCGATAATGACGTAGTTGTCATTATCGCTTAATGCGATAGTAACTTTAATACAGTGTTATGCTAACTTTTGTGGAGGATTTCAATGCTGTATTGGGACAACATAGGAAGATATATCGCTTTACTCGATAATTACATAGTTGTCATTATCGCGTAATGCGATAATAACTTAAATTGAGGAAGATGTAGAATACTTCGCTATTTTCTTTGATGTAGAATACTTTGCTATCTTCGTTGATGTAGAATATTTCGCTATCTTGATTCTTTTATTAACAAAGACATAGAATAGAGAGCTATATTCGTGTTAAATCTAGATCTCCAAGATTAAAGAATAGGAAAGTTGCCTTATTATTAAGTTAGAAGGCAATTAGAAGTTATAATTTATAACTTCTAATTCTAAGCTTAAAAATCGCAATATGAGAATGATTAAATCGCATATTAATTGCGATAAATACAATAATGCCAAATATTCGATTTCGACGAATATAAGACGAATATTCAAGCGAATATTCGCGAAATATCGAAAAATCGAATATGGCACCTCCCGCTCAACGCTATTGCCTACCACATCTATGCTTTTTGCTTAACTTTAATAATTTAATTTATTTTCATTTTGAGGGATATCTTTTCCATTCACACGTTCGCAAAATGGGTCCGCATCCGTACCGCAATTTTGCGGAACGGGTGCAGAACCATTCATTTTCAATAGGGCCGGAATGTGCTGTCCGCATCCGCGTTTGCGGATCTGCACTTCCGCATCCGTGCTGCTTTCGTTGCCGATATTTCGTATTGAAAAATATTATGAATGGAGATTGCAAATTCGAATAATACATCTGGTATGTCACTGTCCAACAATGATTTAGGTGTCCTCATGAAAGAATTCAATAATAATAAAATGTTTCACTTGTTTATCAGGTTATGTTTGGCACCTTGGACAGGCTGTTTATTGGGAATGAGCATTTGTATGAATGTTAAGGGCCCTTGTTCATTGGTAGTTGAATCATGTGGTCACAAAAATTGCTGTTTGCCGGCAGCAGATTGTGCTGTGTAAACATGCTCTGCTGCCGCCAGACGAGTCTTGTAGACAAGGTAGTGGCCACAGCACTCGTCCAGGTGGCTTTTAGGGGTGAATGTCTCATGGGTGATCTCTCTCCACCTGGAAATCTGCTTATAAATATATTTGAATGTATTGGAGACAGCACGCCAGTGAAGTATTTTTGAAAATTGCTTATTTTATTAATACATTTTAACATCAGTGGTACAAAATCGACATCAGTGCAACGTTTCGGACCCTTGTATGTGTGCCCTTCTTCAGGCTGCAATGGTGTCTAGCCACGTGTGGGTGGCTGCCGCCAGACAAGTCTGTATGGGGACGAGCAATGGCATTAGTGATTGCTCCTCCCCATACTGTGGAGGAGGTCGCTGCATGTAATAGCAGCAGTCTCCTCCGCTGACAAGCAGGTGATTGCTGAGAAGAAACGCTTCCTTGGAGACAATCGCCTGCAAAATTGGCTCGTGTAAAGGGACCTTTATAATCTGCCTAACAATAGGGCTGTGAAAATCCACCTTTAAACCTTCGTGACACATACGAAGACCTAATGGGACCCTCTTTCATTGTTATGTGCCATATCAGTAATAACCTCTTGTAAAAGAGAATTTCAAAAATAAAAGACATTATTAATGTTTAGCAAATCGAAATTAACGAAGTGGACTTCAATCCGAATTTCAGGAAAAATTTTCCTCTTGCTTCGTGGTAACGAATTAATTTTCCCTGAAATGGCGATAACAATAGAAAAAAAAAAAATCACATTTACCTCATCTATTTGAGCACGAAGAGGCCGACATGATGACACAATCATGCGCTGCACGAGATTTTGCGCTGGATCTTCAAGCAAGATACCGGCCCTTTGCATTCTGCATTTTGCGTATCGGAAAGTTCTTCCCTATGACAGAAATGCCTATTCTCGTCCACAAAAACAGACAAGAATAGGACATGTTCTTTCTTTATTGTGGGGCCATTGAAATAAATGAGTCCGCATCCGATCCGTAAAATTTAATGACGGATGCGGACAGAAAAATAAGGTCGTGTGAATGGGCCCTAAGCCACATACTGTTGGGGCTACAGACCTAACTGATGTAAAATACTATTATTATTCTGCACTTAGGAGCAGCTTAAATGTTGGTTTCCTCTCTCCACACAAGTGATGGACCTCCATTGAATCTAAACTTCTAAGGATCCCCTTGATGTCCCTTCTGGGTGTTTCAACCAAAATTTGTCAACTAACTTTTTCAAGGCTCACGTTCAGCCTCAGACCCCTCTGTCGGGGACCCAATCTCATTTCTCCCCCTTACAGTACATTATAGTCCTTCTTTCTTCCAGATGCTGATTTTACTCCTTGGAAATGTTTAGGTACCAGGAGGGTGGTCAATCAATATGAGGCTGGAGAATTGGTTAGCTTTTCAGTACTGGATTCCTATACTGGCACCAATTGTTATAAATGGGTAATATATGGGCCTGTATAGTCCTTCTGAGTGGGAGTCATTACTTACAGTGGAAGTTCAGCTTGTGAGTCATCATTTCTGTAGTTGCTCATGGGAAGTCCATTTTTAGGGGAAATCGGGGAGTCTTTGCTGCCTATGAAGGAAGAGGAACCAACAGTAGCTGGAAACAATAATAAATTAGGGTCATAGGGGGAACCTGAGATTATGTCACCCTCTCTGGGCCCTGAACACCTCCAGGGGCTACCTCGAATACAGATATGGAATAGCTTGGACAGTTCCCAGTCTGATGATGTGGGGACGTGTCTTCTTCAATCAAGATAGCTGCGATAGCCTCTCAGCGATGAAATGGATGAGGTGAGTGTATAGATTTTTGTTTTAACCAACTGATAGGCTGAATGTGACTTTCAAATGCCACAATCAGCGCCTAACATGCATCTTTGAGGTGAAACAATGGGGGGCGACGTGATCGCCGTTCACCGTCATTGCGCCCGCTCCATACAATGGAATGATATTCATTACAAAGTAATTCGTAACGATTAAAATTTCTTGTCGAAGTTTGGCAAATTGACTGAATCCAATTTTTTAAAACTTCGCTCATCTCTAATTGTGCGTATAAATCAGGAAAGTATAAGTAAACGGCTATCGGTGCGCTCTTCACAAAGACATATAGGATTTTGGAGGTGCAACCCATGGATGGAATAGGATGGCTGGTAAGAGGCCACAGAAGGGTCCCGAATAGGGTTAAGCGAACCCGAACTGTAAAGTTCGGGTTTGTACCGAACTTTAGGATTTTTGGACCCCAGGCCCGAACCCGAACATTTCCGTAAAAGTTTGGGTTCGGTGTTCGGCGCTTTCTTGGCGCTTTTTGAAAGACTGCAGAGCAGCCAATCAACAAGCGGTTAACTGTCTGACCTTAGAAGCCATCACAGCCATGCCTACTAATGGGGAGCTGAGGTGGTTAATTAATGAGCGCCACCTCCTTTGATTCAATGCTTAAACTTAAACAAGTTGTACCACATTTAAGCTTCAATACTTTGTCCCACATTTCCGCTATACTCTTTTGGCCAACATTTGCGCCTCAATAGCTTTTCCCACAATTCCGCTTGACTCTTTTGGCCCACATTTGGGCTTCTGTAATTGTCCCACATTTGCGCCTCAATAGCTTTTCCCACATTTCTTCTCGATCCAATTTTTTCAAATAAATTTATCTCCCTTAATTTTGGTCTCTCTTTCTCACGCTCCCTCTCCGGCCTGGAACCCTGATTCCGCGCCACCCGTAATCACCATGGTAGGCGCATAAAAGAACATTGAAAGTTGATAGAGCAGATATCAAATTGGATCGTGAACATCACGGGGACGTGCGACATGATGGGGCAGTAAGTATGCACACGCCTACACTAACTAACTGACAGGGGTCAGCCCCTGCAACTTCTGGGTCTCCAAATTGGGCACATGGCCTGAGCTTGCCCTTTACGCCTTGGAGGTGCTGGCCTGCCCTGCAGCCGGTGTATTGTCTGAACGTGTGTTTAGCACGACTGGAGGGTTATATTTCCCAATGTTTTGGGGTGTTCCTTAATTTAAAATAAAAAAATTAAAAAAATTAAAACAAAAAGCAATTTAGGCTACTTCCTCCTCCTCCACCGCCACTTCCACCTACACCGCCACATCCACCACCTCCTCAACCTCCTACTCCATATGGACCTGGTCCTCCTAGATCAAGATTATTATTTTTTATTTTTACGTATTTTATGTGATTTTAAGTCACTTCCCGATGCACATTTGTTTGCAGAGCACTTGCCATGCTCTTAACCACATTTTGACGACATTTGCAGCCCTCTAGCCCTTTCCATGACATTTTTACAGCCATTTTAGTGCTCAAAGTTCGGGTCCCTATTGACTTCAATGGGGTTCGGGGTCAAGTTCGGGTCCCGAACTCGAACTTTTTTCCGAAGTTCAGCCGAACCCGTCAAACCCGAACATCCAGGTGTCTGCTCAACTCTAGTCCCGAATTGTTCTCAGGGTATCTGACACCTGGGTCATGAGTAAATAAGAAAATATATATTCCTTTGGTTTTTCTTTTCTGCTCTTAAAAGGGTTTAGACATCTATGGTATGTCCGCAGGGTACGTGATAAATGTCTTATGGGGGATTCTTTGGATACAAGCAAAGCAATAAGCACACCAAACTATGGCTCTATTCTCAAATTATCTATCTATTTGTCTGTCTATCTCATATCTATCTACCTATCTACCTCTATTATCTATCTATCTATCAAATCAAATCAAAAAGCTTTATTGGCAGGTCTAAATTTACATTAGTATTGCCAAAGCATATGGGGGTTGAGAAATGTGGACACACCCGGGGTCGGTGTATAGGAGTCCGTGGCGTATCATGACAGGGGGAGGGGGGGTGCGGACACACCCCGGGTCAGGGTATCGGAGTCCATGGCATATCAGGCTCCTCTCAGTCTGTGGCAGGCACTGATATATTGTGCTGCTATGTCCACAGTGTTCTCTTCTTCTCCCAGCAGGATGGGCAGTTTCTCTTCCTCCTCCATAGAGCTGAAGTCTGGGAGTAGATCAGAGAGTCTCATAAAGTGGATGTCCCTCACTGCTGAGTATTTGGGACAGTATATCAGGAAGTGGGCCTCATCCTCCACCACCTCCAGGTGGCACTGCTGGCACAGTCTGCTTTCTCTAGGCATGTAGCTCTGTCGATGCCGTCCGCATTCTATGGCCAGGCTGTGGGCGCTCAGTCTGTATCGTCTCAGGATTTTCCGGTCTCTGGTGTTCCCTAGTTTCTCCAGATATGGGGCCAGTTTGTAGTCTCTCTGCAGGCTCTGGTACACTGTCAGCTTCTGGGATGCTCTCACCTCCTTCCTCCATTCACATATTCCTCTTGTCTCTTGTTTACTGTGTTCCTGATACTGGCTTTTGTGAGGTGGTGTGGGGTGATTTTCTGGACGGGCTCGGTTACAGTAAGTTTATTTTGGAGCTTTGCCTTGACTGGGATACCTTGGTGTAGCAAGGCTTTATGGTGATGGGAGCCTCCACTACTATCATGTAGATGGCCCCAGAATGATAGAGCCCTCTTCTGGATTGTAAAGTGTAGAGGGAATCTGCCCAGCTCCCTTCGACAGGCACTGTTAGAGGTTCTCAGATCGACCTGGAGGAGATGATTACAGAATTCCAGGTGGAATATTTCTGTTGGGCTGGAATCCCATCTTGACCAGTCGGGGTACGTGTGAGGGCCCCAGACTTCACTGCCATACAGGAGGATTGGTGCAATGACGGAGTCAAAGATTTTAAGCCAGACCCTCACGGGTGCTTTGAGGTGGTACAGTCGTCTTCTGATGTTGTAGAAGGTCTTGAATGCTTTGTCTTTCAGCTCCTCAATGGCTGATTTGAAGCTCCCGGTTTGGTCAATTATCAGGCCCAGGTAGGTCTACCTGTTGGTGGCTGTAAGAGGGTGGTTGTGTAGCGTGAAGGTAGGGTGCCTGGCTAACTTTGTTTTCCTTCTCTGGAACACCATAGTGTTGGTCTTTTTTAAATTGATGGGAAGGTCCTATGTTGTGCTGAATTTCTCCAGAATGACTAGCTGGTCTTGGAGACCTTTCTCAGTTGGTGATAGTAGGTGATAGTTGGTGATAGTAGGAGAAGATCATCCGCATACAGGAGAAATTTCACCTGAGTGTCATGGAGGATGAGACCTGGTGTCGAGGAGGACTCCAAAGCAGTTTCCAGCTCGTTGATGTAAATGTTAAAGAGAGTAGGACTGAGGCTGTAGCCCTGTCTGACTCCTCGGCTCTGCTGGAAGCAAGCCGTTCTTTTCCCATTAACCTTCACGCTACATCGGTTCTCGGTGTAGGAGCTTTTGATGACGTCGTATGTCTTACCTCCTATTCCACTCTCCAATAGCTTCAGGAGCAATCCTGGATGCCACACTTTAAGTAAATATTGGCAGGGGCTGTGGCACGGAGCAAAGAGGAAAATTATGCGTGCGGAGTGATACGGACCCAGACCGTCATACCCCACGGGGTTACAAAGAACGTAGAGGTCCTAGTCAGAGTGTTACAAGACTTATAGAGCTCCCTGAGTGCTATGCATGAAAAGTTGACGCACCTGGAAAAACGGATGGAGTCGTGCTATCTCCCTGAGGTTGCCTGTCCGGCCCAACAACAAGCCTATCAGACGACCCTGCAGGTTCCTACACCAGAACATCCTCACCTTAAGTTGCGTCCCCACCAAGTTCTAGGGGCACCTCCAGCACGCAGGCGGAGAGGGGGCCGTCGAAGGGTACAGTGTTGGTGGTGTGGAAATATAGGACATTTCACCAGAGAGTGTTGGAGTGAGCCGCGTGGACACCCAGAACCGCTGGCTTATTGGGAGCGAGCCACTCCATACAAACCTACCCAAAGAGCATTTCAATGGCGGATCCGATTCTGTGGGACCCGGAAGAGAGTCCCAGCACACCAATCTGTGGTAAATCCGCGAGAGGAACGTCCCAGAGGCGAGTTGAGCGAGTGTTGGGCGGTACGGCCATACAAAGTGAGCAAAGGAGTGTATCCCAATGGTCCGGCTTACAAAGTGCAGGTTGAAAATGAGGAGTCTGCCTCACGGTCTCTACATAGGAATATGCTACGGCCATGCCGGTCCGAAGATTCCGCACCTATTCAGAGAACACCTCCTCTTCTTATCTCCGATGGAAATGAATGTGAAGGCTGGTGGACCGTTCCTGACACTGCGGAAGGTCCCCAGGCCGCAGGTGATGAGGCTCCTGCTACAGAACCACTACCATCTTGCAGTGAGGAGGAACCCGTGACCACACCCAGATCTCCTGCTGTAATGGAAGAGCCCAGGTTAACAACTCCCAGTGGAGAAAGTCAGGTCCTAGCAGATAGTCAAGACCTCCGGAGATCCAGTAGGTCTACTGCAGGGGTTCCACGAAACAGGTACGCTGCTGACGAGTTCATTTGGTCTGCCTGTAGGTATTGTGGACAATGTTGTACTGCCGTTTAAATGTTCCATTAACCCCTTTGTTTTCCATAGACTATATAGAGAGGCCGAGGACAGACACCTTTAAGTGGGGAGGCATGTAAGAGGCAGCCCTGAATCAACCAGCAGCATTTCCAGCGCTTATATCTGTGCAGACTGTCATGTTTCCCTCCGGACACCAGGGGCCACTGTGACTGAACAAGAACCTAAGCTGTGCTGGCCAGAGGCTAAGAAAGAGTTAAGAAGTTTTTCCAGGGCTTTTATAGAAGTTGATGGGGCCTTGCTGAGATAACAGGGAGAGATGGACTGTTGAGAGATAACAGTAAATGACTGGAGCAGCAGGAGGCTATAATAGCTGAGTTTTCCCTGACAGCTGTGGAGCAGCACACAGAGGACTGTACCGTGTGTTCCAGAGGAGTGGGACCGTGTGTCAGAGACCAGTACAAGCCGGATCCTTCCTGCCAGAGCTGAAACTAGGTGAAGATCTGCATCTGCTGTAACCAGAGAGAGAAAGACAGACAAGCAAGTGACCGGACCTGGAGCCAGACTGCATCTTATTGGAGCAAGGAGAATCTGCAGACCTGTGAGTGGCACCGGTGCTTTTCTGTGATAGGTTATAGAGTCAGGGACTTAGTCAGTGCGCTGTAGAAGCGGACCCTGAGTACCAGGGCTAGATAGGAGTATATTAGCTGAGTGTAGCCTGGACTCTGATGTGTTTGCTGCGGAACGCATTTATTCTAGCTATTGTTCAAGTATTTTCCGGCAGTTACATCTGGTTCTTTAATAAAGCCGGTTTATCTTCAGCCTCCTTGTCCACTGTACTGTACTTGAATCCTGCTTTGTGGTCTCTCCGTCCTCTGACCGCTACATCTGCACGATGAGATATAGTGGAAACCTGCCCATCTCTGCCCGGCACGCCATGTTGGAGGTGCTGCGATGGACTTGGAGGAGGTATTTGCAGAAGTCTAGATGGAAGGTCTCTGTTGGGCTGGAATCCCACTTTGACTGGTCTGGGTAGGTGGCCGGGCCCCACACCTCATTGCCATAGAGCAGGATTGGGGCAATGACACCATCGAATATTTTCAGCCAGACCCTCACTGGTGGTTTGAGGTGATGCAGTTGCCTTCTGATGGCATAGAAGGTTCTGCAGACTTTTCCTTTCAGTGTTTCTATGGCTGCTTTGAAGCTTCCTGATTGGTTAAGCTCCAGCCCCAGGTAGGTGTAGCTGTTCGTTTTCTCCAGTGTGGAGTCATTTAATGTGAACGAAGGAATGGGGGCTTTATTCTGGCCCTTCCTCTGGAACACCATGACTTTGGTCTTCTTAGGATTAATGGGTAGTGCCCATGTGGTGCTGAATTTTTCCAGTACTGCCAGGCTGTCTTGCAGGCCTCTCTCTGTTGGGGACAGAAGCAGGAGGTTATCGGCGTACAGCAGGACCTTCACCTTGCAGTCATGCAGGGGGAGGCCTGGTGCTGAGGACGCCTCCAGAGCTGCAGCCAGTTCATTAATATAGATAATAATCTATCTATCTATCTATCTATCTATCTATCTATCTATCTATCTATCTATCTCATATCTATCTATCTATCTATCTATCTATCTATCTATCTCATATCTATCTATCTATCTATCTCATATCTATCTATCTATCTATCTATCTATCTATCTATCTATCTATCTATCTCATATCTATCTATCTATCTATCTAATATCTATCTATCTATCTATCTATCTATCTATCTATCTATCTATCTATCTCATATCTATCTCATATCTATCTCATATCTATCTATCTATCTATCTATCTCATATCTATCTATCTATCTATCTAATCAAATAAGCTTTATTGGCAGGACTAAATACATTTTAGCATTGCCAAAGCAAGTGGGAAATAATTCGGTAGGGTTGGGGGATGGGGACATATACAGGGTGGGGATAAAGGAGTCTATGGTATATCAGGCTCCTCTCAGTCTATGGCAGGGAGTAATATATTGTGCTGCTGTGACCGCTGTGTTTTCCTCTTCACCCAGCAGTATGGAGAGTCTCTCTTCCTCCTCCATGGAGGTGAAGTCTGGGCAGAGATCAGAAAGTCTCCTGAAGTGAGTCTTCCTCACTGCTGAGTATTTGGGGCACTGCAGCAGGAAATGAGCCTCATCCTCCACGGCCTCCTGGCACAGTCTGCTCTCCCTGGGCATGTACCTCTGTCGGTGATGCCCGGATTCAATGAGCAGGCTGTGGGCGCTTAGTCTGTACCGGCTCAGGATCTGTCAGTCTTTTGGATTGGTAAGTTTCTCCAGATATGGGGCCAGTTTGTACTCCCTCTGCAGGCTCTGGTATACTGTCAGCTTCTGGGGTGTTCTTATGTCGTTTCTCCAGAGGCTAATATACTCTTCTTTGCTCTTTTGTATCGTCCTCTGGATTTCGCCTTTTGTCAGGCTTTATTGGTTGGTGGCTTGGGCAGGCTGGGTTTGGGTCACTTGTTTCAGGGTGCTTTGTTTTTCTGGGGCTTCTTGGTGTAGCAAGGCTTTGTGATGGTAGGAGCTGGGACTGCTGCTATGCAGATGGGCTCTGAATGATAGCGCTTTCTTCTGGACAGCAAAGTAAAGTGGGAATCTGCCCAGTTCTGCTCGACAGGCTCTGTTTGAGGTGCTCCTGTGGACCTGGAGAAAGTGTTTGCAGAGTTCTAGGTGGAATAGTTCTGTTGGCCCAGAGTCCTACTTTGCCCGGTCTAGGTATATGTCTGGGCCCCAGACTTCGCTGCCATACAGGAGTATTGGGGCGATGATGGTGTCAAGGATTTTAGGCCAGACGGTCACTGGTGCTTTAAGGTAATACAGATGCCTTCTGATGGCATAGAAGGTTTTGCTCGCCTTGTCTTTCAGTGTTTCCATGGCTTTCTTAAAACTCCCTGATTGGCTGATTTCTAGGCCCAGGTAGGTGTAGCTGTCGGTTTCTGAAAGTGGACAGTTGTTTAGCAGGAAGGGAGAATGCCCAGCTGCTTTCCGGTTTCTTTTCTGGAACACCATGATGTTGGTTTTCTTTGGATTGATGGGCATCTCAGTTGGTGATAGTAGCAGAAGATCATCTGCATAAATGAGAAATTTCACCTCGGTGTCATGGAGGGTGAGACCAGGTGCTGTGGAGGACTCCAGAGCCGCCGCCAGCTCATTGATTTAGATGTTAAACAGGGTTGGACTGAGGCTACAGCCCTGTCTGACTCCTCGGCTCTGCCGGAAATAAGCCGTTCCCCTCCCATTTACCTTCACATTGCATCTGTTCTCAGTGTAGGAACTTCTGATGACATCATATGTTTTTCCTCCTATTCCGCTTTCAAGAAGTTCCAGGAATAGGCCCAGGTGCCACACTGAGTCAAAAGCCTTCTTAAAGTCCACAAAGCAGGCATAGATCTTTCCATGCTTTGTATTGTGGACATGGCTCTTGATGAGGCTCTTCAGGGTATAGGTGGTTTGGTATGAAGCCTGCTTGGCTTCTGCTGAGGATGTTGTGCTGGGTGAGGAAGCTGAGGATCCTCTTATTCAGGATACTGCTGAGGAGTTTTCCCAGGATGCTGCTGACGCATATCCCTCTATAGTTGGCTGGGTTGTACCTGTCTCCGCCCTTGTGTATGGGGGTGATGATGCCCTGGTTCCAGCTCTGGGGGAAGTAGCCGGCACTCAGCATAACATTGTAGAGTTTTACTAATGCAGCCTGGATACCTGGCGGGCTGTATCTGATCATTTCTGGAAGAATCCCACCTGGGCCCCTGGCTTTTTTACTCTTTATCACTGAGATCCTCTCTGTTATCTCCTGCAGTGTGATCAGTGTTTCTAGAGGGTTTTTGAAATCTTGGATTTTTTTCCTCCATATCCTTCAGCTTTTTCGTGATCTCTTTTTGTTTTGGGCTTTGGTCCTCTCTTGAGATGGCTTTGTAAAGATCCTTGAAGTACTGGAGCCAGATGTTGCCGTTTTGAATGTGGAGGTTGGTGTTCTTGCTGGTTTTATCAATGTGCTTCCATAGTTCCCAGAAGGAGTTGTCCTGGAGAGCATCTTGGAGTTGGAGGAGCTTGGTTGAGATGTTGCCTTGCTTTTTCTTTCTGAGGGTATTTTTGTATTGCCTTTGTATGTTGTTGTAGGCTTCCCTCAGACTGGGGTTGTTCGGATCTTGGTGTTTCCTATTTGAGGCCATTCTTAGCGCCTTCCTTATATCTTTACACTCCCAGTCAAACCAACTGTTGGGTTGTTGATTTTTTGGCCTTTTGTTGCATCTTTTGAGGTCAGACATTTCCGCCATGGTGCAAAGTATATTGTTAAAGTCCCTTACCGCGAGATTTACTCCTTCTGGGTTCAGCTCATACACTTTACTATGGAAGTTATGGAGCATCTCCTGGATCTCTGCGCTGTTCACGGTCTCCATATACTTTGGGGCTGACATCTTGGACCATTTAAAAGATGGAGGTAGGTTAAAGAGGCCGGTCTGCTGAGATGTTTGTGCCAGTGGTTTACTTGTGGATTTAATGTATAGGAGCAGTTGGTTGTGGTCTGACAGGTGTGTCTGTGGGGTGACTATGAAGCCACTAACATTTTTGGGTCTATATCTGTGATGGCATAGTCTACCACACTGTTGCCTACATGGGAGTTTAGGGTATATCTACCAAGAGAGTCTCCCTTGGTGCGGCCATTGATAATATGAAGTCCGAGGCTTCGACATAAGTTCAGCAATGTTCTGCCACTTTAATTTATCTATCTCATATCTATCTATCTATCTATCTATCTATCTATCTATCTATCTCATATCTGTCTATCTCATATCTATCTATCTATCTATCTATCTATCTATCTATCTTTATATCTAGCTATCTATATATTTATTATCTATTTATCTATCTATCTATCTAAAAAAGAAAGAAGGCCGGCAGCACTCCAAATATATCAAGAAATCGTGTAGTTTATTGACCCAGAGTCAGCAGCGACGTTTCAACAGCTTGTTGCTGTCTTTTTCAAGCCCAGTGCACATGTGATACATTCAGACATTATAAAGGTACATCAATCAAGTGAAAATTGATATCAATTGTTACATACAATGTTCAAAATTTCATAAATACAATAATCCCTATCGAAAAACAAACGCATATGTGATGTCATAAAAAAAATGCCGAATACAGTACATATAAAGAATCTAATAATGATTCCATAACATTTTACATATGTGGAAAATTCAATAACAAGTGCTAATCAGTGCAGGTGTATCCTCCGATTAATGTGGAATTAAAACTCACGGTCAGGTGAGAGACTGTATGAAGCCGGCACCACGATCATCTCGGCGTTCCCATTTAGTAACTGCGCATGCGCGAGAGGGATAAGTATTGCGATCCCTCGAGCGTTCGGAGACTAACTATTAACCACATCAAAGATGGCCGAGACTGCCTAACAGCGAGTGTGCGCATGTCCAGGCTGAGGTAGGGGCCTCCCATCGGTCATCACATGAACACTATCATGTGATCTGATGACATTAAATGTAAACCAATGGTTTATTACGGATAATGGGTTTAAAAGAATATTATATTGATATGAGGGTTTAGACCGCGATAATCCCGGGATGTCCACTATGTCTAAGTGTGGGCACACTGGATTTTGCGTCTAGTCAACCCAGTATCCTGGCCATAAAAAGACACCTTGGCATATATATAAAGTGGGAAGTGGGTGTCCTATGACACCATCACCCCCGCTCTATGATCCGGTCATTGCCCTCTAGTCAGTTCCTCTGTGTACAGAGGATAGTGAAGGATGGATTTACGAGACATATGAGATTGACTGAAATGGGTAAAAAATTTGCCACTCGGGGGTATCCTAAGAAATTGGTCAGAGATACAATCTTGAGAGTGGAGAATTCCACCACCACTAGTTCCAAGACCACCCCCAAAAAACCACGTATTCCCTTCATCTCCCAGTTCTCCACTGACAGTCCGCAAGTTGCGGTTGTCATTCGGAAACACTGGAGGTTGATAGGGAATAGTTTTCCTCAGGTTGAGGAATTCAATATACCTCCCCTGTTTTCTTATCATAGAGGATACAATTTGGGTGATAGACTGGTGAAATCTGATGTGGGTAGTGCCAAGACCAGTGTGAGAGCAATGTGTGGCTCCACTCGGACTGGCTGCTACCCTTGCTACCATTGTATAAATTGCAAACTCATGATAAAAGGAAATACATTTCTTAATCCGGTCACCAACAAGATGATTAAGATTGCACAATATTTGACCTGTGACTCATCCTACGTGGTCTACCAACTATCATGCCCATGTGGGTTGTGGTATGTGGGGGAGACCACGTGGGATGTTAAGACATGGTTAAATCAACACCGCTACTCTATCAGGAAAGAGAAATTGGACTTGCCTGTGTCCAAACATTTCAAAGAGGCAGGACACACACAGAATGATTTAAAATTTCGCATATTGGAGCAGATTGAATTGGGTAGATGGGGGGGGGGGGGGAGATAGACAAGCTCTCCTGAAGAAGCGTGAATTATTTTGGATCTATACTTTGAAAACGTTAAGACCCAATGGGTTAAATGTTGATTTTAGGGTGGACTAGTGCTGTCTCTCACCCCATGTACTGTTTGGTCCGTATTTCTTGCTGTGGGTTGATTGCACATGTATATAGTATAATCAAGTGATTCAACCATTGCTTCTATATGATAGCTTTTTTCAATATTTTCTCTTTTTGTTTTTAGATTCACCATTTTGTTGGGGTCAGGATCGAGGCACTGTGTGAGCGGGGGGGGGGGGGGGGGTACCCATATAGATTTTGTATACATATTTATTCTTTGGTTTAATGAGTGATGTTTTCTAGCATTATTGTTCTATGTAATTCTGGCTCTGACACACAGTACATGGGTGGGTGATTGAGGTGATCCTGTGGGGTATGATTGACGGTTCGTGGGGAGTCCCCTGGCGACGTCACCATCCCACCACATTTGACACTGGTGGGGACGCTAATGCGACTCATCACTGTCATAGGACACCCACTTCCCACTTTATATGTATGCCAAGGTGTCTTTTTATGGCCAGGATACTGGGTTGACTAGACGCAAAATCCAGTGCGCCCACACTTAGACATAGTGGACATCCCGGGATTATCGCGGTCTAAACCCTCATATCAATATAATATTCTTTTAAACCCATTATCCGTAATAAACCATTGGTTTACATTTAATGTCATCCGATCACATGATAGTGTTCATGTGATGACCGATGGGAGGCCCCTACCTCAGCCTGGACATGCGCACACTCGCTGTTAGGCAGTCTCGGCCATCTTTGATGTGGTTAATAGTTAGTCTCCGAACGCTCGAGGGATCGCGATACTTATCCCTCTCGCGCATGCGCAGTTACTAAATGGGAACGCCGAGATGATCGTGGTGCCGGCTTCATACAGTCTCTCACCTGACCGTGAGTTTTAATTCCACATTAATCGGAGGATACACCTGCACTGATTAGCACTTGTTATTGAATTTTCCACATATGTAAAATGTTATGGAATCATTATTAGATTCTTTATATGTACTGTATTCGGCAGTTTTTTATGACATCACATATGCGTTTGTTTTTCGATAGGGATTATTGTATTTATGAAATTTTGAACATTGTATGTAACAATTGATATCAATTTTCACTTGATTGATGTACCTTTATAATGTCTGAATGTATCACATGTGCACTGGGCTTGAAAAAGACAGCAACAAGCTGTTGAAACGTCGCTGCTGACTCTGGGTCAATAAACTACACGCTTTCTTGATATATTTGGATGCTGCCGGCCTTCTTTCTTTTTTACTACATTGGACCGAGGTGCTGGTCCACATTGGCCTGACCTGCACCCACTGCACATAGTGTGCTGCATCCTCACTTTTCTTCAAAATTATCTATCTATCTATCGTCTATATATATCATATCTATATATATATATATATATATACACTTACCTAAAGAATTATTAGGAACACCATACTAATACGGTGTTGGACCCCCTTTTGCCTTCAGAACTGCCTTAATTCTACGTGGCATTGATTCAACAAGGTGCTGATAGCATTCTTTAGAAATGTTGGCCCATATTGATAGGATAGCATTTTGCAGTTGATGGAGATTTGAGGGATGCACATCCAGGGCACGAAGCTCCCGTTCCACCACATCCCAAAGATGCTCTATTGGGTTGAGATCTGGTGACTGTGGGGGCCATTTTAGTACAGTGAACTCATTGTCATGTTCAAGCAACCAATTTGAAATGATTTGAGCTTTGTGACATGGTGCATTATCCTGCTGGAAGTAGCCATCAGAGGATGGATACATGTTCTCATTCTGTTTACGCCAAATTCGGACTCTACCATTTGAATGTCTCAACATAAATCGAGACTCATCAGACCAGGCAACATTTTTTCAGTCTTCAACAGTCCAATTTTGGTGAGCTCATGCAAATTGTAGCCTCTTTTTCCTATTTGTAGTGGAGATGAGTGGTACCCGGTGGGGTCTTCTGCTGTTGTAGCCCATCCGCCTCCAGGTTGTGCGTGTTGTGGTTTCACAAATGCTTTGCTGCGTTGTAACGAGTGGTTATTTCAGTCAACGTTGCTCTTCTATCAGCTTGAATCAGTCGGACCATTCTCCTCTGACCTCTAGCATCCACAAGGCATTTTTGCCCACAGGACTGCCGCATACTGGATGTTTTTCCCTTTTCACACCATTCTTTGTAAAACCTAGAAATGGTTGTGCGTGAAAATCCCAGTAACTGAGCAGATTGTGAAATACTCAGACCGGCCCGTCTGGCACCAACAACCATGCCACGCTCAAAATTGCTTAAATCACCTTTCTTTCCCATTCTGACATTCAGTTTGGAGTTCAGGAGATTGTCTTGACCAGGACCACACCCCTAAATGCATTAAAGCAACTGCCATGTGATTGGATGACTAGATAATTGCATTAATGAGAAATAGAACAGGTGTTCCTAATAATTCTTTAGGTGAGTGTGTATATATATATATATATATATATATATATATATATTTCTCATATCTATCTATCTATTATCTATCATCTGTTCATCACTCATATCAATCTATCTATCTATATCTAATATATCTATCTATCTCATATCTATCTCATATCTATCTATCTCTCTATCTATTTTTCTATCCATCCTAATAATTCTACTCATCTATGTCACTGTATATTCCGGTCCCTCACAGTACAAGGCGTCAACTTCCTTGCCTAAAAGGCAAGGTGATGATGTGAAAAGCATGCTGGGATATCTTTTACAGGCAAACCACATAAATAAGCGAAATTATCTATAAAATCCAAATTTGGTGAGTCTGTATTAGACCCAGTGATTACTTGCATAGGGTTACCTTGCCGGTACACAACGCCCGAGGGGCGTCTACCTACAGTACGCCATGTATCATCTCACCTTGTATCATGTCAGAGTTAAGAATCTGCCTAATAATAGGAAAACATATCCGTGTAAGAAAGACAGTGCGGCTCGTATGTCTGCGGTGATCCGCCGGCTCCTGAAATCTCAAGATGTATTCACTATCTTGGAGGGAGAGGGCGTGAGAAGCTGGCATTCCCCCTCTGGCACTCGTAGTACTGCTGACATCAGATTCTCGGCTCCTCAGCTGAAAGTAATCACAGCAGAAGCTAAAATTTCAGGTTTGAATTTCCTCCTGAATGTGAAGGCAGAAGAGCCTGTGACAATATTAGAACAATCTTTGTGTCTGTTGTTGGTTATTCTGTTACTAGTCGTGGTATGCCCAGGTGTGAGCCCCACGGCTAGGGTGGGAATGCACTAAAGAACAGCCGAAAACTCTCATGATCTATGCACTTTCCAGTAATCTGTGACTGTACAATTACATTACCTGACGCTATTTACATCGGCTTTCTTCCTGGTGCAGGAAGAGTTCCTTCCTGACAATGGCCTGCTCGTCAGTGAAGGAGACAGCTGAGACAGCAATCCCCTCCACAGTACAGGGAGCAGTGATTGCTAATGCCTTTGCTCGTTCCCATACAGAACCATTGTTTTCCAGCAGCAGAGTGCTGTTGATGATTTAGGTGTCCGCACCAACGATCCTACGAGCATTATGCTCTACCCAATGAACAAGTGTTTCCCTCTACCCATATCAATATGTAAAAGGGAACAATAGGAAATAGAGATACTTAACTCCGAAGTATGGGGACAAGCCGGAACTCAGAGGAGAACCAACAACAGCGCTTCCACAGCAAAATGAGCTATCCACCGCATAGCATGATGGGTGAGGTCAGACTAAATAGAGGAGTAGGAATTTCCACTTGAGCTACACCTGAGACCAGAGGTGTGGTCATACCCAGCAACAACACAGAACAGCAACAACACAGAACAGTGAAACCAGAGAGGCTGTCAGCTTACATCACGTGCAGCCAGTCTCTTAGATCTTTAGACCTCTGTCCCAGTAAAGACTGTGACAGTACCCCCCCCGTCTGCCCTCCAGACACCCAGGACTGACTTTCTCCGAATGAGCTCGGTGAAAGGCTTTCACCAAACGACTAGCATTAACTAGCATTAACGTCGGCCACTGGAACCCACATCCTCTCATCTGGTCCGTAACCCCTCCAGTGAACGAGATACTGGAGGGATCTACGGAGAATTCAGGAGTTAACTATCCTGGAGATCTGAAATTTCAGATTACCATGCACCATCACAGGAGCAGGAGGCAAGGAGGACAGTTCAACAGGTTCAACAAATCTTTTCAACAATGACTTATGGAACACATTATGAATCTTCAAAGCCTGAGGAAGTTCAAGATGAAAGGCTACCGGGTTAATAATGGTAGTGATCATATAAGGACCAATAAACCTTGGACCCAACATCCAAGAAGGTACTTTCAACTTAATGTTTCTTGTGGACAGCCACACAGAATCACCCACTCTCAGGTCCGGACCATTCATACGTCTCTTGTCAGCCATACGTTTATACTTGTTGCCCATTTTTTTCAGATTATTTTGAATTTTCTGCTAAATAGATGACAAAGAAGAGGAAAATCGTTCCACTTCAGGTATACCAGATGTCTCTGTACCAGAAAATGTGCCAAATTGCGGGTGGAACCCATATGCCCCCAAAAACAGCAACTTATCAGTGGACACAGAGCAAATTCGGCTAAAGGCAGAAATGAGGACCACTCCTACTGGTTCTCCGAGACAAAACATCTCAAATAAGTCTCCAGATTCTGGTTATTGCGTTCAGTCTGTCCGTTCGACTGAGTACAGAACACCTTCCAGAATTTGGAAACAAACTGAGTACCCCTATCAGACACCACATCAGAAGGAATACCATGTAATTTCACAATGTCGACAAACACTTGTGTAAGCGTCTTAGCATTAGGTAAACCAGGCAATGCTATAAAGTGTGCCATTTTACTAAAGAGATCAACAACCACCAGAATCACAGTTTTCCCTGAAGAATTAGGCAAATCTGTGATAAAATCCATGGATAAATGAGTCCAAGGTCAGGACGGGCTGGGCAACGGAACTAAAGATCCGGAAGGCCAAGTGTGTGTCACCTTCGCACGTGCACAAGTACTACAAGCTGACACATAGTTCTCAACACACTTGCGCAACCCCAGCCACCAGAATCTATGAGAGATGAGATCAACAGTGGATCTGCTCCCAGGGTGTCCTGCGAGAACCGTACATTCTTGACACCAGGGCGATAGGTGACGATGAAATTAAATCTAGTAAAAAACAACGACCAACTGGCCTGCCTTGGGTTCAGTCGTTTAGCCGACTCCAAGTAAGCCAGATTTTTTTGGGATTGTTCCCTCCAACCAATGACGCCACTCCTCAAAAGCCAACTTCATGGCCAGCAACTCTCTATTTCGCACATCATAATTCCTTTCTGTAGCCGAGAGTTTCTTAGAGAAGAATGCACATGGGAGCCATTTACTAGGTGAAGGACCCTGCGACAAGACTGCTCCTACCCCTACCTCGGATGCGTCAACCTCCACAATGAATGGCTGTGACACATCCGGTTGCACCAGTATAGGAGCAGAAGCAAAACATTCCTTCACCGCTGAGAAAGCTTGTAATGCCACATCAGACCAAGTTGAGACATCCGAACTCTTTCTAGTCATGTGCGTTAAAGGTTTAACCACAGACGAGTAGTTCAAAATTAATTTACGGTAGTAGTTGGTGAACCCCAAAAACTGCATAAAAGCTTTCAAATTTTCGGGTTGATCCCAATCCAACACAGTACGGACCTTCTCTGGATCCATACGAAACCCTGAAGATGAGAGTAGGTACCCCAGGAATTGCACTTCCTAAACTGCAAATACACAGTTCTCGATCTTAGTATACAATTTATTTTCTTTTAGGATCTGTAAAACCGGTATTACGTGATCCTGATGAGTCTCCACCTCTGGAGAATAAATTAGTATGTCATCCAGATACACAACAACAAACCTCCCCACCAGATGATGAAAGATATCATTAGCAAAATGCTGGAAAACCGCAGGAGCATTAGTTAACCCAAACGGCATGACCAGACTCTCAAAATAATCCTCTGGGGTATTAAACGCCGTCTTCCATTGATCCACTTCCTTGATCCTGACCAGATTATATGCCCCCTTAAATCCAACTTGGAGAACACCTTGGCACCGACAATCTGGTTAAACAAGTCAGGAATCAAAGTAAGGGGGTACGGAACACGGACCGTAATCCGATTGAGCTCACGGAAGTCCAGAAATGGCCTAAAAGTTCCATCCTTCTTCTTTACAAAGAAAAACCCTGGCGCCATGGGGGACTTGGAAGGTCTAATGTGTCCCTTAGCCAAACTCTCAGCAATATACCCTCGCATGGCCACTCTTTCGGGTTCAGAAAGGTTAAATAGCCTAGATTTGGGCAACTTCGCTCCGGGAATAAGATTGATAGAACAATTATACTCCCAATGTGGGGGTAACCCCTGGCAACCACTCTCAGAGAATACATCAGAAAAATCGGAAATGAAGGAAGGAACAGCGTTAGTTGTCAAGACAGAAAGATGTATTAAGGCAATTGTCCATTCAATAATCACTCCAATCGAGAATCTGTCTTGCTTGCCAGTCAATAGTAGGATTATGTTTGCTCAACCATGGTAAACCCAGAACCAACAGAGCAGGCAGACCCTCCAGCATAAAACCCAAAATGGATTCCTGATGAAAATCACCTACTCTTAAATGGATGTCCTGCACCATCTGTGACAAACATTTCTGAGTAAGTGGTGCGAAATCAATTGCAAACACCAAAATATTTGTTTCTAATGCACTTGTCAACCCATGCATATGTATGAACTGACTATCGACTAGGTTAACCCCTGCCCCACTCAGGGCCGTCTTTAATATTGATTGGACCCTGGGCAAAAATTTACTTGGGCCCCCTGGATCCCGCCTTCTCACAACTTAGCAGGCAATCAAGGCCTCCACCACAACACACACACAAAAAATCCACACATCTCGTAGAGTACAGTGAATGACTGTAAATACTTCCAGTTCTGAAGACTGCAGCGGCTCAGGATCAGTGCTCTGGGCAGCTGGGCTCAGGCTGGAAGTGGGCACAGCTCTGCAGGAAGGAGACCAGGGCTCGGCTCACCCTAGCATTACAGTGCACCCCAGAACCCCACAGTATGCAGTATAGCACCCTATAGTATACAGCAACCCACAGTATGCAGTATAGCACCCTATAGTATACAGCACCACACAGTATGCAGTATAGAACCCCACACTATACAGTACCCCACAGTATATAGTAGAGCAGTATAGCAGCCCACAGTATACAGCACCACACAGTATGCAGTATAGCACCCCACACTATACAGTACCCCACAGTATATAGTAGAGCAGTATAGAAGCCCACAGTATACAACACCTCACAGTATACAGTAGAGCAGTATAGCACCTCACCGTATGCAGCACCCCAAACTATACACGATAAAGCACCCCACACTATACAGCCCCCCACACTATACAGTACAGCAGTATAGCACTCCACAATATACAGCACCCACAGTATACAGTATACAGCCCCCACAGTATACAGCCCCCCACAGTATACAGTACAGCAGTATAGCACTCCACAATATACAGCACCCACAGTATACAGTATACAGCCCCCCACAGTATACAGTACAGAAGTATAGCACTCCACAATATACAGCACCCACAGTATACAGTATACAGCCCCCCACAGTATACAGACCCCCACAGTATACAGCCCCACACAGTATACAGTACAGCAGTATAGCACTCCACAATATACAGCACCCATAGTATACAGTATACAGCCCCCCACACTATACATTTTGCAGTATAGCACTCCACAATATACAGCACCCACAGTATACAGCCCCCCACAGTATACAGGCCCCAACAGTATACAGGCCCCCACAGTATACAGCCCCCCACAGTATACAGGCCCCCACACTATACAGAACCCCACTATACAGTAGTTTACAGTATATTAGCATAACCGCCCCTGTCACCTTTTTCTGATGTAATCTTCACAAAAAAAGCTCTAAAGTTAAAGCAAACTTCTACAGCAACACTCCTGCTAGAAAGGACCTTGATGTCCTCATAGCCATATGACCAGTAATATTGCTAGGTTACTGGTCACATGGTGATGATGTCATCTAAGATCCTAGAGAATCACAGCTCTCACAGTACGCTGCCTGGAGTGCCGGCAGGCATGGCATGGCAGCACCCCCTGTGTAGCAGACAGCCTGACACCCGGGGCAGTGACTAGCAGGGCTCAAGAGGCAGCTGCCTTGGGCCCCCCAGGAGCAACTGGGCCCGGGGCAGCTGCCCCTATTGCCCCTTGTTAAAGACGGCCCTGGCCCCACTGTCAATGAACACCTCAATTCCCACAGTTTTGGACTCTAGCGCCATCTTGGCAGACAGGAGAAGTCGGGTACTACCTGTAAATGACAAAAGTAAGCTTTCTGACTCCCCACCCACACCACCAATAGTAAGATGGGAATTAGACATTTTCTTTCTTTTGTTTTCACCTTGATGTTGAACATAAGGACAAACATTAACAAAATGTCCCCTTTTTTCACAGAAAAAAACATAATCCTTTCTTATGACTAACACTCTTGCAAGAAGGTCCAGGGGTAGATCCCCCTAACTGCATTGGTTCTTCACCAGGCATAAACTCAGGAGTCTCTCCACCCAGAGTGTCAAAGGAAGTTACCAGATTATATGATAGTTCATCCTGAGAGTGAGGGACCTTAGATCTCTCAGGCATCTATCTATATGTACAGCAAGGGACATAGCCGCTTCCAATGTTTCAGGATTTTCGTGGAAAGCCAACGTGTCCTGTAGCCTCTCGGATAATCCCTGACAGAATTGGCTACGGAGAGATGGATCATTCCACTCCATATCCATAGCCCATCTCCTAAATTTAGAGCAATAGATCTCTGCAGAACGCCCTCCCTACCATAAACCACGTAACTTGGTCTCTGCCAGGGACATCCTATCCGGGTCATCGTAAATAACACCTAGAGCTCTGAAAAATTCATCTACCAACCGGAGGGACAGTGATCCGGTCGGTAGAGAAAAAGCCCAAGACTGAGGGTCCCCTTTAAGCAACAAAATGATAATACCAACTCTTTGACTCTCATCCCCAGATGAGAGCGGATGTAACTTAAAGTACAATTTACACAACTCTCTAAACTGAGTGAAATTATCGCTTCCCCCCGAAAATTGGTCCGGAAGTGCAACCTAAGGTTCAGGACAGGCCTGGTAACTACTACGGGCACCAGCTGCCTGTGATCCCTGGATCTGCGTGCGAAGGTCAGCTGCCTCCAAAGACAGACCCTGCAATTGTCCAGCCAGTGCAGCAATAGGATCCATAGCCTCACTGACACAAACAAAAATGATGTTTTTTGGCGGTTGATAATGTCACGGTGCGGTGTGGGGAAAACGCTTCACACCGAACACAGGAGAGAGAGGGGAAAGGTCCTATGCCTGGAAACTAGAATAGGGGGATGGTCACCACCTAGTGAGTCCCAATCCGTGCCCTGACTACTAACAGTATGAACAGACCTCAATGGTAGGAATGTTCATACGCAGGAACCTAGGCCCTATCTCACCCTAACAGGGCCCTGTAGATAGTGTCAGGACAACGGATGGCCTGTTCCTTCCAAGCAGAAGGAACAGGAGACCCCCTTGGGTCTAATACAAAAAGGAAGGGGAAAAACCACAAACAAACAATAGGAAAAAGAGATACTTAACTCCGAAGTATGCGGACAAGCAGGAACTCAGAGGAGAACCAACACCAGCGCTTTCACAGCAAAAGGAGCTATCAACCGCATAGCATTATGGGTGAGGTCAGACTAAATAGTGGAGAAGGAATTACCACTTGAGCTACACCTGAGAGCAGAGGTGTGGTCATACCCAGCAACAACACAGAAGAGTGAAACCATCGTGCAGCCAGTCTCCTAGATTTTCTGACTCCTGTCCCAGTAGAGACCGGGACAGTGCCCAAGAGGCTGAGCTTCACTGTGACGTGCTCCTTGCATTAGTTGTTTCACAGCTTCTCATCTCATTGATAGCTGTAGCATTTAACTAGGAGACCCTTACGGCTGCTCAGAGGAGTGGGGAGGAGATATAAAGTACAGTTGTGTTCACAATTATTCAACCCCCACTGAAATTGAGTGTTTTGGCCAGTTTGACATTGATTTTGATCATTTCAGTCATCTTGTTTACAATTAAAATCAAAGAGGCACTTGTAAGTCAGACAAATATAACATAACATTTATAATGAAATAACCACAAATGTCTTTTCTGTGCTCACATCATTATCAGTTTTATTCAACCCCCAAGTGACATTCAATCTTAGTACTTAGTACAACATCCTTTTCCAGTTATAACAGCTTTTAAACGTGAAGCATAGCTTGACACAAGTGTCTTGCAGCGATCTACGGGTATCTTCGCCCATTCTTCATGGGCAAAAGCCTCCAGTTCAGTCACATTCTTAGGCTTGCATGCTGCAACTGCTTTCTTTAAGTCCCACCAGAGGTTCTCAATCGGATTTAAGTCTGGTGACTGCGATGGCCACTTCAAAATGTTCCAGCCTTTAATCTGCAACCATGCTCTAGTGGACTTGGAGGTATGCTTGGGATCATTGTCCTGTTGAAAGGTCCAACGTCTCCCAAGCCTCAGGTTTGTGACGGATTGCATCACATTTTCATCCAATATCTCCTGGTACTGAAGAGAATTCATGGTACCTTGCACACGCTGAAGCTTCCCTGTACCTGTAGAAGCAAAACAGCCCCAAAGCATGATTGACCCCCCGCCATGCTTCACAGTAGGCAAGGTGTTCTTTTCTTCATAGGCCTTGTTCTTCCTCCTCCAAACATAGCGTTGATCCATGGGCCCAAACAGTTCTAATTTTGTTTAATCAGTCCACAGAAAACTTTTGTGGTTTGTCCACATGACTTTTGGCATACTGCAGTCGACTCTTCTTATTCTTTGGAGACAGCAAGGGGGTGCGCCTGGGAGTTCTGGCATGGAGGCCTTCATTACGCAGTGTGCGCCTTATTGTCTGAGCTGAAACTTCAGTACCCACATCTGACAAATCTTTTTTCAGTTCCTCAGCAGTCACACGGGGACTTTTCTCCACTTTATGCTTCAGGTAGCGCACAGCAGTCGAAGTCAGCATCTTCTTTCTGCCACGACCAGGTAGCGTTTCAACAGTGCCCTTTGCCTTGAATTTGCGAATGATGCTTCCTATGGTGTCTCTTGGTATGTTTAACATCTTTGCAATCTTCTTATAGCCATTGCCCTTCCTGTGAAGAGAAATCACCTCTTCTCTTGTCTTCCTGGACCATTCTCTTGACTTCACCATGTTTGTAAACACACCAGTAAATGTCTAGAAGGAGATGAGTATCACAGTCCTTTTAAATCTGCCTCATTGGTGCTTATTATGCTTGATTGCTGCTCCTTGACATCCACAGGTGTTTTCAATACCTGATCGAAAACGCTTGAATGAACCTCTGTTCTTAAGAGTGGTAGTCTTTAAGGGGTTGAATAATTGTGTCAATGAAGAAATCACAAAAAAAACATTTAATACTGTATTACAAAAACAATTGATGTCATTTTAGTTGCATTTGGTTCTTTAAAAAGTCCTTGTAAGATTTCATTCTGAACACAATTACAAATGTACACTAAATTCCCTAAAATCCTTTACAGCATTGGGGGTTGAATAATTTTGAACACAACTGTATATTCTTGGAGAGAGCACATCACAGAGAAGCTCAGCCTCCTGGGAACCTGCAGGAGCAGAACCTAGCAGCATGAAACTTTATACTTACAATACTCCTGAAAATAACAGATCCGCAATAAGTATGTTTGTACTGTACTGCTCCCCCAGTTCCTACTTAGTGCTGTAGTGGTGCTGTTAGCATGGCCAAAGCTGTAGATAGACTTCCTTTAAGCAATATATTAATGACGCATTATTTTAACTTTTACCTATTTAATATACACTGCTCAAAAAAATAAAGGGAACACAAAAATAACACATCCTAGATCTGAATTAATTAAATATTCTTCTGAAATACTTTGTTCTTTACATAGTTGAATGTGCTGACAACAAAATCACACAAAAATAAAGAAATGGAAATCAAATTTTTCAACCCATAGAGGTCTGGATTTAGAGTCACCCTCAAAATTAAAGTGGAAAAACACACTACAGGCTGATCCAACTTTGATGTAATGTCCTTAAAACAAGTCAAAATGAGGCTCAGTAGTGTGTGTGGCCTCCACGTGCCTGTATGACCTCCCTACAACGCCTGTGCATGCTCCTGATGAGGTGGCGGACGGTCTTCTGAGGGATCTCCTCCCAGACCTGGACTAAAGCATCTGCCAACTCCTGGACAGTATGTGGTGCAAGGTGACGTTGGTGGATAGAGCGAGACATGATGTCCCAGATGTGCTCAATTGGATTCAGGTCTGGGGAACGGGCGGGCCAGTCCATAGCATCAATGCCTTCGTCTTGCAGGAACTGCTGACACACTCCAGCCACATGAGGTCTAGCATTGTCTTGCATTAGGAGAAACCCAGGGCCAACAGCACCAGCATATGGTCTCACAAGGGTCTCAGGATCTCATCTCGGTACTAATGGCAGTCAGGCTACCTCTGGCGAGCACATGGAGGGCTGGTGCGGCCCTCCAAAGAATGCCACCCCACACCATTACTGACCCAATGCAAACCGGTCATGCTGGAGGATGTTGCAGGCAGCAAAACGTTCTCCACGGCGTCTCAAGACTCTGTCACGTCTGTCACATGTGCTCAGTGTGAACCTGCTTTCATCTGTGAAGAGCACAGGGCGCCAGTGGCGAATTTGCCAATCTTGGTGTTCTCTGGCAAATGCCAAACGTCCTGCACGGTGTTGGGCTGTAAGCACAACCCCCATATGTGGACGTCGGGCCATCATATCACCCTCATGGAGTCTGTTTCTGACCATTTGAGCAGACACATGCACATTTGTGGCCTGCTGGAGGTCATTTTGCAGGGCTCTGGCAGTGCTCCTCCTGTTCCTCCTTGCACAAAGGCGGAGGTAGCGGTCCTGCTGCTGGGTTGTTGCCCTCCTACGGCTCCTCCACGTCTCCCAATGTACTGGCCTGTCTCCTGGTAGCGCCTCCATGCTCTGGACACTACGCTGACAGACACAGCAAACCTCTTGCCACAGCTCGCATTGATGTGCCATCCTGGATAACTGCACTACCTGAGCCACTTGTGTGGGCTGTAGACTCCGTCTCATGCTACCACTAGAGTGAAAGGCACCGCCAGCATTCAAAAGTGATCAAAACATCAGCCAGGAAGCATAGGAACTGAGAAGTGGTCTGTAATCACCACCTGCAGATACCACTCCTTTATTGGGGGTGTTTTGCTAATTGCCTATAATTTCCACCTGTTGTCTAAACCATTTGCACAACAGCATGTGAAATTGATTGTCACTCAGTGTTGCTTCTTAAGTTTTCCCTTAATTTTTTGGAGCAGTGTATATTTTCAATGACCCCAGGTGACTGACATGTTGGTGGCATCTTTCATTGTCTGTCTAGAGAGTGCTGCAGTTGTTGCATGGTATGACAGCTGCAATAAGTGGGTGTTATTGGACTAAAATGTGTCAGTAGATTAATACAGTCCCTAGAAAGTTTTGGAGTACAGCCCCTTCCCCAGGCAGTGGCATAGGAGCTACATACAAAGTCTAACAGTATCTATGTGTGTAGTGGTCTGGCCAAGGATGGGGGGTTGCCACCCCACTCCATTTGTGTACAACTCCTAAGTCCTCTCTGGGATCACAACTTTGTCCAGCAAACATTTTGACTTTACTTAGAGGCTCTGCAGTCTGCAGTCTAGCTGGAACTCCCACTATGATTCTAATCTAATAGGGTATATGGATATTTATTATCTTCATGGCCAAACCCCTAAAGGATTTTTGCTCCCCTCAGCATGGTCCATTGCTGTGCACCCCCTCTGGTAGTTCCTTGTTCTTCATTCTCAGATGCATCCAACTTGACTTTACCGTTGGCGGTCTATGTTAAGGGCGATCCCCTTATCAGACTCAACCTGAACCTCAGGTTTATTGACCTCTGCACACGCTTTTAGTGTCTATTGTTTCTATTTCTATCTACAGCACTGCACCCCCAATATCTCCACCATCTTCTCTGCCTATCAGCCTCTATGTGCCCTTCAATTGTATCAACAATCTAAGCCTACCTCCCTCCATAATCTGAACCACACATCCCCATCTCAGAATAATGCCCAACCTCCATAGATTTTAGCTGCCCTAGAATCTTTTGTAGGGGGCTGATCGCATTTACTAATCTAATTCTTCTCTCTTCAACCTTTATTACATTATTTCACAGAACCTCATCTCGTCATTCACATTCACCACTCCTGAAGGACTTTTTATCTGAACATACATGATACTGACTTTATTTGTACTACCTTGATTTATAAAAGACGGCTGGATCATTGTACAAACCAAGCCCTGTGACTTCTTGTGCTACCCTGTCGGCAGACTGGAATTTAAAGTGTCACTGGAAAAAAAAACTAAAAGTGGCCCCATGCTGGAAGTTGACAGAAGACAGGGCAACACGAGTAGGCAGGGACAACAAAAGCAAGCTGGGTCTGCAGTACTGTTGTACAGCACAAAATACTGCCTCAGCAGAACCAAATACACCAATGCAGCACCAAATACTGCCGCCCTTACCATAGTATTCAACTGTATCACCATCCTGAGGATGGAGATACTGTTGAATTCAGGAGGACACCTGCGGCCGTTGGCTGGTGCATAAGTACCTGGTGCTCCTAGAAATAACTATTTTTTTCTTTCTTCACAGTTCTGATAGATATAGACATCAGATGTCAGGTAGGACAAGAAAGGAAAATTGACTCACCCTCACATTGCCCTATCAAGCCATAGGCCCTGCTTAGCAAAACGGAATGACCGCCCCGATAGGGGCGATCCCATGTCAGGAACCTCCTGATAGGCCCTATATGTTCCTGACAAGGGATAGATACTGCCACCCTAGAAGAGACCTAGTATGACTACAGTCAATAGTAATGTCGTAAATCGATGCATGTATCAGAAAATAATAAAGTTACAACAAAATAATTGCACATAATACATATATGCTCCCAAATAAACCAGTGGCGTCCAGGTTTTGATCACCAGTGAATTGAAAGGAGCACATGCCATATGTCCCAGGAATGCAAACTTTGTCCCGACATGTTTCTCTGAATCCTTTTTTTGGGGTCGTTTATCAGGGGACCACATGTAACAAAAAGACTGCAAAAAACAAACAATACATGAATGGAGGCAATAATATGTGTGTGAATCTGATTATATTCTTGTAGTAAGAATTAGTAGAATTAACTAAGGTTTAGAGCATCAGATCGTTATATACCCGGCCGGTGGCCTCAAGGGCATCGGCCCACCGGGAAATTTCCCTGGAGGATCTACCGTCAGTCCGCCCCTGTGTTGCACCTATCTCCTGATAATTGTTAGTAGTGTTGAGGGAATCGACACCGAATTTCCTCGTGCTTCGTGGTAGCGAATTGATTTAACCTGAAATAGTGCAAAAACAAACAAAAATAATACTTACCTGCTCTATTTTGCTTCCAATTGGCTGGCCGCCACCATCTTGCTTGAAGATCTTGCACAAAATCCCTTGTGCGGTGACGTATCACGTCACCACGCGGCCAACGTGATGACGTCATCTCGGGCTGCTCGAGAATTCGTGCCAGATCTTTAGCAAGATTTGCTCGCTCCATTCGCGAGCAAATTAAGCAGGTGCACCGTATTATGTATATCAGATGTCGCATCATGTATGAACGCTGCATCTGAGGAGTACAATGATGGGGAGCGGTGCAATCGCCGTTCCCTGTCATTGCACCCACTACTTACAAAGAAATGCGCTTTGTGACAAAGTAATTCTTCACAAAGCAAATTTTTTTTGCCAAAGCAGCCGGATCGACTTTGCTCATCTCTAATTGTGAGCTCTTGTGAGGCCCTCGCTCATATTATTTGGATCGTTGATTGGTTTGTTACTTTGTAATCTCTGATTTTGCTTGTACGCGCATCCTCTGAGGAATATGATGGTGCTGTCTAAATAAAAATTGTTATTATTACTTAGGTCGGGATAATACAAGGAAACCACCTCTCTCGATCAGATTCTCCATCTTAAAACATTAGTTTGATAAAATAAACTTCCCCCAATGTAAATCCACAAACTCTTCCTATGAGAACTGCAAAAACAAACTGTTCTCCTGCATCAAGGAGCATGATTATATTGATATGTGGACCAAAATGTCAGATTGCAGCAGTGGTCTATAAAGTACAAGAGCACGTAGTCTCAGATCTAAATGTATACAGTCATATATTGACACAGATGGTAAATTTTACTGATATATTTGCTCACACTGGAAAGAACCCAGTACAATCCATTATGACAGATTGCATTCTAGACTAAAACATTACAAGAAGACGCAAAGTAATCATGAAAAATATCACTTGAAATCTCCACTGAAGTCTCACAGCCTTATTTCATCTTGAGAACAATTTATGTGAGAGTGCTGCGCATTGTAAGGTTTGATTCAGGAGCAAAAAAAAATCCCACCAGTTGCAAATCGGAAAAAAAACATGCAAATGCATACAGACTGGAGAACAGGTGAAGCTTGCAATCCCAGTTTTACAGAATTAAAAAAATGTCAGTCCTTATTAATGACAATGGCGTGATAAACACAAGAATATAACTACTATAATACTGCTCCTATGTACAAGAATAAAACTACTATAATACTGCCTCCTATGTACAAGAATATAACTACTATAATACTGCCTCTATGTACAAGAATATAACTACTATAATACTGCTCCTATGTACAAGAATATAACTACTATAATACTGCTCCTATGTACAAGAATATAACTACTATAATACTGCTCCTATGTACAAGAATATAACTACTATAATACTGCTCCTATGTACAAGAATATAACTACTATAATACTGCTCCTTTGTACAAGAATATAACTACTATAATAATGCCTCCTATGTACAAGAATATAACTACTATAATACTGCTCCTATGTACAAGATATAACTACTATAATACTGCTCCTATGTACAAGAATATAACTACTGAGGCGGAGCCTAGCCACCGACTGAGATGGACGTGTGAGACTGCTGCTCCTCCATAAAACACCTCTAAAACCGCCTTTAATAGCAAACAGAATTACCCAAAAGATGTGAAAACACACCAAAGAATGCTCAGGGGACCCCCCCCAGCACCCCGAAGTTTATGAGAAGTCAGTCTGACCTGCAGAAATATTGGAAGCCACAGACTGACCGTGCAGCTGGAGCTGACCCCACCATGGCGCTGAGAGCGGGAAACACAGGAGACCCGGCCTCCGATCTGGAAAGCCTTCCAGGGAGCGACCAAGGGGACTCTGCAACACCCCTCATCACCAAGGCCTTCTTGAAAAGACCATCTTCCAAGCTATGCGGACCCATTATGGAAGAGCTGGCCGACATCAAATCAGATCTGCGCCAGATGAATAGCATGCCAGGGTCGAAGGTCTGGAAGCTAGGCAGGCTGAAGTGGGGACCCTAACGGAAACCATGGTTTCGCGGTCAGCTCAACATATGGAGTATGTCAATAGATCTCTCCTTCTCATAGAGGATCAGGAGAATCGGAGCAGGAGGAAGAACATAAGAATTAAACAGCTTACTGAGCAGTACGCGCCTGAATCATTGAGGAAGGTCGCCATGTAAATCTTCCACTCTCTGCTGGGCCCAGAGAGAGCTGCAAGCGTGGTCATAGAGCGCATCCATCGGGCGCTGTGACCTAAGCCCAAACAAGGGGAACCGCCGCGAGACGTCATCTGCAGCCTTCTATCTTTTGTGGATACTGCACAAATCCTGCAAGCGCCGAGAGAAAACCACCCGATCACCTATGGGGGAGAGGAGATCCATTTCTACCAGGATGTCGCCCCCCTTGACGCTAGCCAAGCGACGCATCCTGAAACCGCTCTTAGAGGCCCTACGTGAGAGAAACCTCCAGTACACCTGGCTCTTCCTTTGGCCTGGCCGTCTGGATCAACGGGAAGAGGCTCACTGTCCATTCACCGGACGACCTCGAAAGAGTGTGGCCTGCACTAAATATGGAGCCGCTAGCCATACCATCATGGCTGCCCTTACCTCCGGAAGGAGATCTCCCATCGTCTGCACAAAGGAACCTGGGACTGCCTCAGCGCTCCGCTGGAACATCCAGGCCTAGGATAAGCGCTCCGGCATCCCTCTCCTCCAGAGACGCCTGAAAATGGACGATGAACAAGTCGTCCCCATCTTGTGGCTAGATCACCCTGCGGCTATATTTATCCGTCTGCCAGACTGCCTACCAGTATAATGGTGAGTGTATTGCCAGGACTTACGTGGAAAATCTTCAGCTCCCCCATAATGGAGGATTGACCACCTTGGCTTTTTCACCCCTTCCCTTCTCACGATCTGCTGATGACTACTGTCTGAAGCGTCTGGGTAGGGCTTTATGCTTTTACAACTTACCCTCTTGGTCTCATGGGATGCTATCTGGTCTTACTTCCGAGCCATGTTGCCCCTTCTCTCCTCCGACATTATCGAAGTTATGATGCTGGATCAATAGCACTCTGGAGAAGGGGTTAACAACCCCCCCCCCCCTTCCCCAGCAAACCTGTAGATCAAACATGTATCTTTTGAAACCGTCGACACCTGGGGAGGGAGTACTGAGCTAGAGACGACTTTGCGGCGCCATTTTGGGGGATGTACATGATCCCAGGTTACAGTTATGTTATTTATATGCAGATAGTGGGAAAACTTCCTTGCTTTTGAATAAGATAACTCTCCAACATCATCGCCACCAGCTTCTCGCTATCCCACTCATAACCTTCCCTATACCCATCCATTTAAACCCCCCCTCCCTAATTTCTCCTCCTACCCCTGCCCTATATATTTAAAGGCTTCTGTCACCCCACTAAACCTTTTTTTTTTTTTTTGCTTACTTATAATCCCCACATTGCGATTTATGCCTACATAATCAAATTAATCATTTGGTCCTGTAGATTTTGTTTAAAACATGCTTTTAAAATATGCAAATTACCTTGCTACCAGCAAGTAGGGCGGCTACTTGCTGGTAGCAGCCGCATCCTCCGATCCTAAGACGCCCCCTCCACATTGTGATTGACAGGGCCAGCGAACGGAATCGTTCTCTGCTGGCCCTGCCTGTTAGCATTCAAAATCTGGCGCCTGCGCCGCGGCCGTACCTGTCTTCAATCGGCACAGGCGCACTGAGAGGCGGCCAGCTCGCTCGGCGTTCCATCCTCAATGCGCCTGCGCCGGGTGTAGATGTGACGTCATCGGCGCAGGCGCATTGAGAGGATGAGCGGCCGCCTCTCAGTGCGCCTGCGCCGATTGAAGACAAGTACGGCCGCGGCGCAGGCGCCAGATTTTGAATGCTAACAGGCAAGCCAGCAGAGAACAATTCCGTTCCCTGGCCCTGTCAATCACAATGCGGAGGGGGCGTCTTTAGGATCGGAGGATGCGGCTGCTACCAGCAAGTAGCCGCCCTACTTGCTGGTAGCAAGGTAATTTGCATATTTTTAAAGCATGTTTTAACAAAATCTACAGTACTCAAAATGATTAATTTGATTATGTAGGCATAAATCGCAGTGTGGGGATTATAAGTAAGCAAAAAAAAAAAAAAAGGTGTCCGTCATGACTAGGCACTTTAGTGTTAATCTTATACCCCCCCCCCCCCCTTCCCTCAACAACTGAAGGGAATCTACCCCTATTGTTAGTGTGTCCTCAGCAGAATAGGACACGCACCCTCCACATACTACTCCCTACGAAGGGATTTCCTAACTTACCAACTAGAATCCCAAATCGCTGGGACGTTTCCCAGGTTTTCTAGTTGTTGATAACCCTTTTAAGTGTCTTGTGGTGTACCTTATTGTTGTAACTGTCTTGTGTGTCCTCGTGGTACCCTCCCCCCCCCTCTATTTCCCGCTTCTCTCTTTTCCCTTTCCCACAGCACGGAGGATCGAACACAGCCACATAGACTGCCTCCCACCTGAGACCCGTAATTATACAGTATGGCTGTTGTGGTTGCATCGTACAATGTAAAAGGACTTAATGAACCCTGCAAGAGAGCCCAGGTACTGTCTCTTCTTCAGAAAGAAAAGGCTTCTATCATATATCTGCAGGAAACACACTTAAAATCTGGTAAAGTACCCAATCTCGCTTCTGCTAAATACTCACACTGGTTTCACTGTCCATTCTCTACTGCTAGTAGGAGGGGGGTGTGGCAATTCATAAACAGCTATCCTTTAAACATTTAGCGACGGTGGTGGATCCAGATGGCGCTACATTTTCGTGAAGGGCTTATTGGCAGATAACCCAGTGACACTTGCTAATTATATGCCCCAAACAGAGGACAAGTCCCCTGGCTAACTCAAACCCTGACACAACTAGCCTCTTTTCAAGAAGGTATTACAATTCTAGGTGGGGACTTTAATGCCACCCTAGAGCCGGACCTAGATTCCTCAACCGTCGCTCTGTCCCTTTCCCACAAGCTTTTGAAGAACCTTAAACAACATCTGAAGAGAATAGGCGTAGTAGATGTCTGGCGTACTCTAAACCCCGTGGAGAGAGACTATACGTTCTACTCTTCTGCGCAAACATCCTATCAAAGACTCGACTACGTGTTTCTATCCTCGGCCCATATACACAGAGTATCTAGGACATCTATAGGTAGCATCACTCTCTCAGACCATGCCCCGGTCTTTCTACACCTTCATATCTCAGATCCCCCCTCTAGGGAACATGTCTGGAGACTAAACGAGACTCTCCTCGCGGATGCAACCTATAAAGCTAAAATCGCAAAAGCCATTTCCGAGTATTTCACACCACTAACACGGTAGGACCATCGGCCCCTTCCCCGTCCATTATTTGGGAAGCGCACAAGGCCAAAATCAGGGGGGATCGATATCCCTAGGAGCATTTGTCAAAAAACAGCGCACCTTAGCGTAATCTAACTTGCTTGATCGCATCTCAAAACTAGAGCTCTCCCATAAAAGGAGTCAAGCCCAGGCTGTCCTGGACGAACTCTCAGAAGCCCTGTTCAAACTTAAAAAACCTATTGAATATAACATCTGCCAAGCTTCTCATGCATTCAAATTCCGAGCGTATGCGCATGGTAATAACGGGAACAGATTAATGACAGCTCTAGCTAAAAAGCAATTAGACACTTCTCGAGTATCCTCCATTAAAACCTCAGATGGTAAACAGCTCAAAACCACGCCAGCTATAGCCAAAAGCGTTCTGTGACTTCTATGCCGAGCTTTACAACCTCCCTTCCCAAGCCAGACGTCTGCTGCTGAAATTAAGGCAGCGACGGATAAATTCCTTGAGCCGTTGTCACTTCCGGTAATTCCCAGCGACAAAGCGACAGCCCTGACAGCGCCAATAACAGACACAGAAGTACGAGAAGTCTCTCATCGATCCCCTCGGGCAAAAGTCCAGGCCCCGACGGCTACCCCATTGTCTACTACAAGACATTTAAAGATATTTTAGGCGCCACATTTCAAAGATCTGTGTAACCACCTTTTGACGGCGGGAACCCTACCTCCTCAAGCGTTGGAGGCACCACATCACCATAATACATAAGCCAAACAAGGACCCCACGTCATGCGGAAACTACAGACCAATCTCCCTTCTGAACAGAGATATCAAATACTAGCTACCTGTCTCCAATCGGTTTCTTCAGACATCGTCATAGGGAGCAAGTAGGATTCATCCATGGCAGACAAGGTAATGAGAACACTAAACGCTTGCTGCATTAATTGACTGGGCCAGATCAAAACACCGACCATTGGCCCTTTTAAGTACCGACGCGGAGAAAGCCTTTGATAGGGTAAGCTGGCAATACATGTCCGCCGCCATGTCGAGGTTTGGCTTCACCCCCCAGTTAATCAGTGCAGTATTGACTCTCTACTCAGCCCCTTCTGCCAGGGTTCGAGTAATGGTTCTCTCCCCCCCCCTTCTCAATCGCCAACGGCACCAGACAAGGGTGCCCCCTATCCCCGGCGTTGTTCATAATTGTAATGGAGACCCTATTATGCAAAATCCGACAAAACCCCAAGATATCTGGACTTAACATTAGTAACCATTCCCATGTCGCAGCGGCCTTTGCGGAGACCTACTGGTTCTAACCTCCAACCACACGGCCTCCTTCCCTGAACTAGTGAGTATCTTTGAAGAATTTGGTCTCTTATCTAATTTCAAAATAAATTACAGTAAATCACAAGCGCTAAACATAACATGTCCACGGAGCGTGGTCCTACAACTCCAACGCACCACCCCATCACATGGGCCCCGCAATCTATCCAATATCTTGGCGTCCACGCCTCGGCCAATCCAACTGACCTATTCAGCTTAAACTACACCCCGCTTCTGAAAGACATACGACAGCACCTACAGACAGTGAAGCTACCATTTGTCTCTTGGATGGCAGGAAAAACTACTTAAAGACTTATATTGTCCCCAAATTCATTTATCTCATACAAACGCTACCCATTCCTACTTTAATGACATCAGAAGAATCTTCTCTTCTTTCATTTGGAAGAGTAAAAAAGCTCGAGTAGCCTATTCGACCCCTAACAAGGGAAAAGAGGTTTGGAGATTTGGGCTACCAGATATCCGCCTTTACTACAAGGCCACCCAAGTAATCAGGGAATTAGACATACTAGCTGGTGAACCAACGTCACTGTGCACCCATCTGGAAGCCACCACCCTTGCCTATAGAGAAAAACTCGCCTTATGGGGGGTCCGCCCTGCCTGCACAATTCCACAAATAATTCTCATATGTGGAAAGCGGTACAAACTCCTTCTCTCGACTGTCCCCAGACTATGTCTCATATCTCTGCGTGGGAGACGAAGCTTTTGACTAAATTCTCTGCTCCTGAGAAAGCGGCCATCTTGAGCAACTCCCACGGCTTCTCACATTGCGTGATAGTACAGGAAAACTCCTTCAAACTCACGACCAGGTGGTATAAAACGCCTGTATTTCTCCATAAATTAAATCTATCCATAGCAGATTTATGTTGGAGGTGTGGCACTGAACCGGGATCACTGTCTCATATCTGGTGGAGCTGCCACAAAATTCGCCCTTTCTGGCTTCAAGTGGAAACTACTATTAATCAGGTATGCTCCACGCAGTACCCAATAGTACTTGACCCTAAACTGGCACTACTTGGTGCCCAAACCATTCCTTTACCCCATCGAGAGCTAATCTGCCACGATGTACTCACGGCAGCCAGACTACTTATCCCGCTGAAATTGAAATCAGACAGAGGGCGGCTGTCGATGGGTTGGCTGCAAGAATTATCTCATATCTGAAGTGACCAACACATCTTCAAACTGCCCTCTTTTTGCAGGAGCGGTAGGATTGGTACCCGCACCTGTTTCGCTGTGGGTGGAAATTCCTCTGCCAGTGCCCACAACAGCAGAATGCAGCATCCCTCGCAGTAAGGGCCTGGAAATGCTGCATTGTGACAGCCCTCTGTGATGCTGGTAACATGTCCGCCATCAATCAGTTGTTAGTTGAAGCTGGTATATCATGACCCGCAATCTGTACTTTGTGGACGCAGGTATAAGGAAAACCTCTATCACTGTTTTCTGGAAGCTGATATATGGCAGGCCTCAATCAGTTGTTAGTTGGAGCTGGTATATCACCCTCAAGCAGTAATTTTGTGGACGTAGTATATGGAAAACCTCTATCACTATTTTGTGTAAGCTGATATATGGAAGGCCTTAATCAGTTGTTAGTTGAAGCTGGTATATCACCTTCAAGCAGTAATTTTGTGGACGCAGGTATATGGAAAACTTCTATCACTATTTTGTGGAAGCTGATATATGGCAGCCCTCAATCAGTTGTTAGTTGAAGCAGATATACAGTATCACTCTCAAGCAGTAATTTTGTGGACGCAGGTATAATGGGAAAACCTCTACTACTATTTTGTGGAAGCTGATATATGGCAGGCCTCAATCAGTTGTTAGTTGAAGCTGGTTATATCACCCTCAAGCAGTCATTTTGTGGACGCAGGTATATGGAAAACCTCTATCACTATTTTGTGGAAGCTGATATTGGCAGGCCTCAATCAGTTGTTAGTTGAAGAAGTATATCAAAACCCGCAATCTGTATTTTGTGGACGCAGGTATATAGAAAACCTCTATCACTATTTTGTGGAAGCTGATATATGGCAGGCCTCAATCAGTTGTTAGTTGAAGCAGGTGTATCAAAACCCACAATCTGTATTTTGTGGACGCAGGTATATGGAAAACCTCTATCACTATTTGTGGAAGCTGATATAAGGAAGGCCTCAATCAGTTGTTAGTTGAAGCTGGTATATCACCCTTTGCCAGCTTGGGGGTGCCCTTGAGTTAATGTCCAAGTGGATGCAAGGCAGAGCTCTAAAGCAATGGCCAGCGTGTGGTGTTAAGAGAGTCATTAACCAGCCAGATTAAACTTAAAGAGGACCTTTCATGGATCCAGATTTTATGAAATAAGTAGCAGGTTATGTAGGGCATAGTCCATGGATGTAAGATCGCTTACTAGTTTGTCTGGGTGCTGCTCCGTTTACCCCGCTGTGCCCCCCGTTCACTTCTCCCACCTGGTATGCTAATGAATAGCATCGGTACAGGGAGGAGTGAGACTGCCTTGTTTCTCATTGGGGCGTCTCCTTCTCCTTGGCTGTGACGCTTTCTGCTGTGATTGGACCGCACTACAGTCAGGGAGAAGGAGATGCCCATTGAGAAACAGGGCAGTCTCCTCCTCCCTGTACCGATGCTATTCATTATGCATACCAGGCGGGAGAAGTGAATGGGGGGCACAGCAGGGTAATGGAGCGGCACCCAGAAAAATAGTAAGCGATCTTACATCCATGGACTATGCCCTACATAACCTGCTACTTATTTCATAATGTCTGGACCCATGAAAGGTCCCATTTAATCAAAATCTCTCTTTACTGTGCAACAAATAGGAGTTTATCTGTACACAGTGCAAAGTCCACACAGATGTCCAAGCATGAGTCAAACAAGTAGATGGAAGTTATGGCCCTCAGATTATTTTCTCTTTTGCTATAGTCTCAAATCCTGGGATTTCTAGATAACAACGGAAACTTGTCACAATATTCACAATTCATACGGTGGCGTGTGGATCCTAATACTGCTGGCCAAAGTCGTACCTGAAATGTGTAGGGTGTCTGAACTCGTAAACCACCCACTATGGCAAGGCCTAAGAAAGCTGTATGCTGATCATCCTCTGACTGAAAACATCACCTTTGAGTCCACGAATCTGAGGTGCATCGGGTGTCTTGATTTGTTTCAACACCGTTGCAGCATCAAAGTCTGTAATGCTTTACACTGGTTACCTTGCTTATTCTCATGCTGTAGTCTTAAAATTCTCCTTAAATATTGTCTCTCGCTGTCTCTGAAGAAGTGGCAGAAGTCACACGGGTGAACTGTTAGTCTCCGGAAGCTTTAAGCTAAATGCCCTGGGGAAAGGGTACCTACAGTCTGCTCCATCTCCTCCATGACCAGTCCTCACTGCTGCCCACTCCTACAGTTTAGAAGCACCCTGAGCACCAGAGAGAGTTGGGCCAGAATATTTAACTCTGGCCATACGTGCCTCATGCTAGACCATTCTTAGTGTGTTTTATTAGCAGCATATTGCTTGAGTGCAATAACAAAGAATTGCAGATAGCCTATCTGTGGTGATGCACATATACAGTCAGGTCCATAAATATTGGTACATCGACACAATTCTAACATTTCTGGCTCTATACACCACCACAATGGATTTGAAATGAAACGAACAAGATGTGCTTTAACTGCAGACTGTCAGCTTTAATTTGATGGTATTTACATCCAAATCAGGTGAATGGTGTAGGAATTACAACATTTTGCATATGTGCCTCCCACTTGTTAAGGGACCAAAAGTAATGGGACAATTGGACTTCTCAGCTGTTCCATGGCCAGGAGTCTGTTATTCCCTCATTATCCCAATTACAATGAGCAGATAAAAGGTCCAGAGTTCATTTCAAGTGTGCTACTTGCATTTGGAATCTGTTGCTGTCAACTCTCAAGATGAGATTCAAAGAGCTGTCACTATCAGTGAAGCAAGCCATCATCAGGCTGAAACAACTAAACAAACCCATCAGAGAGATAGCAAAAACATTAGGCGTGGCCAAAACAACTGTTTGAACATTCTTAAAAAGAAGGAACGCACCGTGAGCTCAGCAACACCAAAAGACCCGGAGAGAACGGAAAACAACTGTGGTGGATGTCCAAAAATTTCTTTCCCTGTGAAGAAAACACATTCACAACAGTTGGCCAGATCAAGAACACTCTCCAGGAGGTAGGTGTATGTGTGTCAAAGTCAACAATCAAGAGAAGACTTCACCAGAGTGAATACAGAGGTTCACCACAAGATGTAAATCATTGGTAGCCTCAAAAACAGGAAGGCCAGATTAGAGTTTGCCAAACGACATCTAAAAAAGTCTTCACAGTTCTCGAACATCCTATGGACAGATGAGACCAAGATCACTTGTACCAGAGTGATGGGAAGAGAAGAGTATGGAGAAGGAAAGGAACTGCTCATGATCCTAAGCATAACCACCTCATCAGTGAAGCATGGTGGTGTGGTAGTGTCATGGCGTCAGCATGTATAGCTGCCAATAGAACTGGTTCTCTTGTATTTAATGATGATGTGACTGCTGACAAAAGCTGCAGGATGAATTCTGAAGTGTTTCGGGCAATATTATCTGCTCATATTCAGCCAAATGCTTCAGAACGCATTGGAAACGGCGCTTCACAGTGGCAGATGGACAATGACCCAAAGCATACTGCAAAAGCAACCAAAGTGTTTTTTAAGGGAAAGAAGTGGAATGTTATGCAATGGCCAAGTCAATCACCTGACTGAATCTGATTGAGCATGCATTTCACTTGCTGAAGACAAAACTGAAGGGAAAAGCCCCAAGAACAAGCAGGAACCGAAGACAGTTGCAGTAGAGGCCTGGCAGAGCATCACCAGGATGAAACCCAGCATCTGGTGATGTTTATGCGTTCCAGACTTCAGACTGTAATTGACTGCAAAGGTCTTGCAACCAAGTATTAAAAAGTGAAAGTTTGATTTATTAATTAGTATTATGTCCCATTACTTTTGGTCCCTTAACAAGTGGGAAGCACATATGCAAACTGTTGTAATTCCTACACCGTTCACCTGATTTAGATGTAAATACCCTCAAATTAAAGCTGACAGTCTTCATTAAAGCACATCTTGTTTGTTTCATTTAAATCCATTGTGGTGGTGTATAGAGCCAAAAATGTTAGAATTGTGTCATGTCCCAATATTTATGGACCTGACTGTAGCATATCTTACTTTGGTGTGCAGACTCTCTGTCTCTGATTAAAAAATTTCATGCCATCTTTTGTGGTGCTGGGAATTAAAGGGGTTGTTTGTGGAAGGGGGGGGGGTGCATATTTTTGTTAAAGTGCCAGAATGGGCTAAAAATAGAATATAATTATTCTTCACTACTGCCAATGCAACGACCCGGACACCCTAGGGGTGATGTGCGTGAGCGTACTAGTGATAAGGTGCCGAGGATAGTAGTACTCACAGTTAAGTTGTCCCTTGGGGCCGGCAGTGCAGTGGATTGGGAAGAAAGCACAAAATCCTCCAGGGCACTCTATGTTGCAGGGAACACCAGCCAGATGTTGGTTGAGGTGCCCTTGATTGGTAATTGGTGTTTAAGGTGCTTTGATGGCTGGGCCCCTGGTTCGTGACGCCAGCACCATTAGGTGCAAATGTGGAGATGAAGTGAAATGATGAGAGAGGCAGTAGTTGAACCAAACAGGAACTTTACTTGTCGGTTGTAGTCTTGCAGTGAATAGCATTTGGTAGCAGCACTTTGTATTGCAGGAAATTGGCAAAGATGATAAATTCCCATTAGCAGGCTCTGTGAGGCGCTGTATGTAGGTTCCAGCTCAACTTACTTATGCAGGAGTGGTGAAGATACTCTACTTGGTTCCTTGTCTTGCTCAGGCTTTCTATCCTTGCAATAATATGAATATTGGACACAACTTTGTACTTAGTTGTCAGGTGGTGTCCAGGCGCCAGAAGCTTCCCTGGTCACTTGGTGCTGTGGAGTCTTAAGCTGGGAATGCTCTAACCTCCACAAGTTCAAGTAGATTACCTCCTGGGACAAAGCCCAGGAGGACAGAGACAGAGTCTGTCTCCTAGACTCCTCTCCTCCCTCCTTCTTCTCTCTCCCCCCACACATCTCTACTCACTCTAACTTCCTGTGGCTGGTCTATTTAAATGATGTAATAGAGACCTCTAGTGTTGGCAAGAGTAGTGCGTTTGAACAGCCTGAAATAGGAATTTAGCAGCATATGATAGTACAGTAATGAGTGCAAAATGACATGAAAATGGAAATAGCATTTTAGAGTGGCCCATACACACATAAGTGGACACTACACCAATGTGATGCCACTGTGGTCCCCACCACCCTCTACTTCCTGGTTCCAGCTCTACAGATATGAAATGGCTGGAAACGTCCACTCAGACAATCAGTGGCCACAGTGCTGACCTGCTTCAGCCAGTGATTGCGTTTCCAGCCTTTTCCAGTGTGTTGCACCAGGACCTGGAAGGAGAAGGCTTGGAGACCTGACCCTTTAAAAAAATGTATAACTACCTGAACTACCACTTTAAACACTTGCTGCCGGGTTCCCCTATGAATGCCCCCTCTCACATAAATCTGCAAGAATACAGTAATAAAAAAATATATAAAATCATTTCAAAAGACATAAAACAAATAGATATATAGAGATATAATGTAACTGAGGCCAAAAAGTTCAATCTTAGTTTCATCAGACCAGAGAATCTTGTTTTTCTCAGTCTGGGAGTTCTTAGGTGCTTTCTTTTTTTTTTTTTTTAACTTTCATGTGTCTTTTACTGAGCAGACACTTCGTTTTGGCTTTCTGAAGTTTCACCCACCTGCACAGATTTTTGTAGCTCAGTCATACTGACCATTGTGGTTCTTTGTCACCTCTCTTTCCATGGCCCTTTTCCCCTGATTACATAGTTTGGTGGGGCGGGACAGCTCCAGGAAGAGTCCTGGTTGTTCCAAACTTCATCCATTTACAAGAATGGAGGCCACTGTGCACTCAATCCTGTCTCTGAGCTCTACAGGCAGTTCTTCCTCCTCATGGCTTGTTTTTGTTCTGATATGGATTGTCAGCTGTGAGATCTGATATAGATATAGACAGGGCTGTGTCTTTCCAAATCATGTCCAATCAACTGAATTTACCACAGGTCTCTCCAATCAAGGTGTAGAACATCTAAAAGATGTTCCAAAATAAAAATGGGAGGCCAGCAGAGTAAAATATGAAGTGTCATAGAAAAGGGTCTGAATACTTATGTTCATGCAGAGTTTAGTTTTCCTTTTTAATAAATTTCCCAAAAAATTCTAAAATTCTGTTATCACTTTGTCATTATGGGGCATTAAGTGCATATTGATGGGGGGAACTTGATTTCTATATTTTATTTTTTGGCACAAGACTACAACATAACAAAATGTGAAAAAAGTGAATGGGTCTGAAGACTTTCCAAATGCACTGTATCTCTCCAGGGTCTAATAGATACTTTTGAAGGAGATACATCTGCATAAACAATATGATGACCCACAGCATTAGATTCACTATTCAAGTATGGATCCACCAGGATCTGGGGGCGTCTAAGGGACACCAAGAATCTTCTAACCTTGTGGGAAAAAGCGGCTTGAAAATGATCATCATTTGGCCTCCTATACTTTGAGCTTTTATCTAAACAAACTTTATATTTGGAAGACAACACATCACAAATTAAAATGATTTTGCCCGTTAACAAAACATAGTAATACAAGTGAGCGAGTCCCCCACCGAGGATTATCTATTGAATATGGTTGCATCACACACCACAATAAACAACCTTCCATTTCAAAGAGAAGTGTCCTCAAGCAACTCCAAACAAGCTCTTGTGATCAGAAACCTGCATGTTCCTGAGGTGCTCAGAGCCTCCTTTTGTTGAGAAAAGTGCTTCTGGTTCCCTTTGGCTTCTGGAATTTAACCCATGGAACCTGATTCCTGGTGTAGTTTCAACACAATATAAGATCATTTCTCTCCACCATTGATTTACAGTTCGCATTAAACATTTTGATGAATCAAGGTATATCAGACACTATGGTCAGCTGTCAAACTTAATTATATTGATTGCAGGTCAGGACTGAAACACTATATCCTATTAGGGCCTTGACAGCATCTTATCTAACTTCAGAAAAATTAATAGTAGTTGTCAGTATGGTAAGGTAGACCCAGAAGCCTCCTTTGCTTTTTTTCTTTAGGCAAGTATTAGTTTTTGCATTAGTTATGAAATATTGTGGGACTTGCTGCTATAGATTCTTTAGAAGGGTGTAACAAGCAACTATGGAGTAAGGTAACATTCCACCCTGACCACCATTAATAGCAACTTCACAACACAAAAAGCTGATTATTATTTTGGACTCTCCTCTGTCCAGGTGGCATTCTTCTTTGCTCTTGCACAGACTTGGCTTCTTTTTTGCAGTCCTCCAATAACTACACCTCATTTGGCTGACAGCTACTCCTCACAGGCATACTTGTGCCACTGCCAGATATTTCTGTTGGTGGTTGAAATTCATCCTGCCACCCTAACATCTGCCAGCGCAGACGTTATCAGGATAACCCATACATATTAGATATGGAGCCAGGCAGGTTTGGTCAACAGTCCATCTTATATGTATGGCCACCTTTAGTGATGCTGGGCCCCCTTGTCTACTGTTCCTACACCCATATCTTCAGCTCCTTTGTGTGTCTTTCTTTTTCTTCCTTCTTGAAGCCTCTCACAATGACTCATTCCTCTTGGTGTAATTGGTTGCTTTAAGAGGTGATATGGTTGACCTGAACCAACCATATAGGTCATTATTAACCAAGTTGATGTTACTAAAGAACCTTTGTGTTGAAGACTGATAGGATAGACAAGACTGTAAAGAAAGCTTCACATTCTTTAAATGCAATCATCAATTTGTTGTATGATCTGTGGATGTGGATCCACTGTGCCAACCAACCAAGAGTGGTAGGCTGCTGAGCGACAGAGATCAAGAACACCAGCAGAGTACCAGAGGAATCGTAGTTAGGAACAGGCTGAGTTCAAAGTCAGGAAGGCAGCTGTCAGTACACCAACAGGTAAATGGATTATAGCTCAGATAGCAAGGTAAAGCAGAACTTAGCAGGACCTGTATTGATCAGGTAAAGAGTGAGAGAGACAAGCAGGTATTTATAGGGGCTGCTGATTAACTAATTAGTCAGCAGCTGGACAAAAAAACCACTGAGCAAGGAGAAAAATGGTGTAACCTCTGCAGTGCTGAACATAAGGTGAGATCAGTGGCGTACTGGGGTTGCGGTCCACCCCGGGTGCCTGCTCTCAGGGAGGTGCCAGAAGCAATGAGTGCTTCCATCAATACAGATGGAAGCGCTCATTGCTGGAGAGCTGAGAGCTGTGGTCCTGTCACTCACCGCTCATCTCCCAGCGCTCCTTCCCTCCTTCAGGCCTGCGGCGCACAGAATGGTGAAGCAGAAAGACTTCTCCCTGCTCCACCATTCAGCCTGCAGGCACAGATCGCGCTGCCGCCTGTGTGGGTGGAGCCTGCAGCCCAGAAATCTGCATAAGCTCCGCCCACACTGTGCTGCAGAACGATCTATGCCTGCAAAGAAGAAAGGTATGTGAGCTTCAGGAGCGGGACAAGGTGAGTAGTTACTGTGTTGTTGTTGTTTTTTAATACAAAGGGGGCACAGAGGGCTTTATTACTATGGAGGGGGCAAAATGGCATTATTACTGTGAAGGGGGCACAAAGAGGGCATTACAACTGTGAAAGAGGACCAAAGAGGGCATAACTACTATGAGTGGGGTACAATGTGGGCATAACTACTGTGAGAGGGCACAATGTGGGCAGAACTACTGTGAGGGAGCACACATCTATACAAAACTACTGTGAAGGTTGTACAATGAGGGCAATGCTACTGTGAGGGGGTACAATTTTTTTTTAAGTATTGGGGGGGTTGCCAAAGAAAGGACCTGCCCCGGGTGCCAAACACCCTAGGCACGCCACTGGGTGAGATACACTGAACTAACCCAACACATACCAAGTAGAGTGCCGAACACAGGCCACCAAGGTAACAATTTGGTGTCTTTTCGATGTCCAATAAGTACAAAATATGGATCCCATGACCTAAAACACAACATGGCTGCACATGGAAAAACGGCATGGACTAGTGAATAATAAAAACTCTGCAGCACTGGAACTAAAGTTAGCGAATTATAACATCACGATCGAGGCAATCCACATGTGTACCAGCTAGTCAGCACAATTATGTCCATGACAACGTATGGGCAAGGGTGCACCCAGCCTTTCTGCTGCCTGAGGCGAAAAGTGAAACGCGCCCCTTCAATGCCAATTTTCTTAACCTAACCCCTTTGCCCACAATAAAAGTGCTCATTGCCCATGGCCCTTCACTGCCCCCCCTCTTGCTCCTAGCTGGTGCTGCCTGAGGCCGATCGCCTCACCTTGCCTCATTGGTGGTGCACCCCTGCATGTGGGAGTTGACACTTTGTGTTCTTTAGGGTTTTCATACCCCCTCTAGCTGCCCACTGGGCATACCTTCAAGACTATTTGTTTTAATACCCCAAAAATAGTGTTCAGACATGTACTACGACAGATCCAAAGAATGAAAAAGACGGATAAACAGGATTAATCTTTGGACTCTATTTTACCTTCTCAGCAAAGCCTGTCTGATCAGCTAAATGACAGGGGTGAGGCATTTAATTGTTTACCAGGCACAGTTCTGCAATATCTGATAGTGGCTGTGTGGGGTATTACAGCTCAAATCCCCTCAGTCCCATGGGAATAGGCTGCAATACTAGTCCCAGCCATTACCGAAGATATGGAGCTGTCCCCGGTAAACAATTATGGGGTTGCTTAACTTGCTGGAGCCACTGTGGTCCCTTCCGTCAGCTGATTGCCAATTCATAGTTTTAGGAATCTTTTAAAATAATCCTATTTTTATGTGTGTCTTGGAATAGAAAGAATGACGTCCAACTGAACACAGCATCCCCGATGTTATCTCTTTATCTTGGGCTGATTTGGGGGGTGTCTACACTTACAAGTACATTTTATATACTTTCTGATGAATGCCCGGTAATCCATATTATGTCATATGAGGGCAATAGGGGCCAAAAAAGAGTTCCATATTTAAAGAGGCTGACCTATGTTGACATTTTTGGCATATCCACAGGATATGCCATAGACGTCTGATAGGTGCATCTCCCACATCTCTCAGCTCCATACCTACCTCTGGGACCTGCATTTATTCCGATATTGATATTTTCTGAACTCTCACAGAAGTGAATGGAGCGAGCCTTGGGCTGTTGTCCATTCACAGGGATTGTGAGATGGAAAGAGAGTAAGAAGAGAGAAAGAGGAGAGAAGAAAGGAAAGGGAGGGAGAAGAAAAACAAGGGAAGAGAATTTATCTGAATTGAATCGGTTGCCAGATCGGACCAAACTGGAATGTTAAGAAAATCTCTAGTCCTATAATAATAGTAATATTATTATTATTATTTAGCCACTTTAATGGATGAATATTGTTGCATTTATTTTTTGTTCACATTTTTTCTAACAACGTACTCCCATATCATATACTTTTATATTCCTCTATTTCAAATTTTAGACTGGCAATGGCAAATATGATACAAATACAAATAATTCTAAGCTAGTTGGCAGCTTATACTACTCAGAGGCTTTATCTACTTGCATCCCCAAGGGAACCATAACTATTCATGCCAAAAGCTGTTTTTCAAACTCTTTCAACAGGCTTGTTCCCTGCTCTCTCAAAGATAGTGTGTATGTGTGAGAGTTACTAATATCTGCCTTCATGTACATGGTGGTTATAAATTGTGATGTGATTATTCAGGGAATAATGCATTAATGCTGGCAGAACACGTGGACCAAATTCGGATGGTCTACAGAGACTTCACAATATTGTAGCAACAGCAGCAGAAGTTATTTTTATTCTATTAATATCTCCTTCTTTATGCTTACAAGAGATTGCCGAGGCGGCTGTTACGAGACCCATGATATGGATAGTTCTCTCACAGTGAAGCAAACCAAGAAATGGCTAGAATCAACTCCCAGAAAGTTACATGGAAGTCATTGTGTTAGGGTTCCATTTTTCTATTACTCTCTGTTATGCTCCTGATGCTTGCAATCTATTGAGCAGCTTTGGTCTGGCAAACATAATTATCAGTTTTTTTTCTTGAATTTTGGAAGTCCAGTGCATAACCTTCGTAGTCTGTCAATAGTTCATACCCTTCATCCTATAGTCAACTATAGATTACCATGATCTCCTATAGATAGTGGATTGCTCTTTAGAGACCTACTAGGAATTTATAGTGGCTACCCTTCTCTGGCCTGAACTGGTTTCTAGATAACTAAAATTTTCAGGCACAAGCTAGAAAAAATAATGCAAGAAGGGTCTCCTAATGTTATGTGTGCCTAGGATGCCTGAGAAATATCTGACATGGCTCTTCAGAGCTTGCCGGCCAGTAGCTGGATGGAGAGCTCTATAAAGTAAGTGAGCTTGCAAATGCCCAAGAATGGACTAATATTTGGTATGCATAATCTAATTTTACTTGATGGCCAACACGAATCTCCATGACTCATACAATATGAACCTCAATTTTATCACTCATGGACATTCAAGTTTAGAAGTACATAAGTGGAATGAGAATCCAAAGACCTAGCTAGATGGACTGTTGAGGCATGGGCCATGGATGCCAAAGAGTGCAAGGAAGCCATTCTGCCTTAGAATGGGTATTAGATAAAGGATATGGCAGCAAACCCAGGAGAAGAAAAACCCAATTAGACCCTGTTTTTTTGAGATGCCAACTATATGGCATGTTCATGTAAACCTGGTCACTCATAAAGTGCAAATGGGCCCAGGAAGAAAACAAGTGATGCCATTGATACCAATATAATGTAGAGTAGACATAACATAAGACTTGTGTTCATGTGTAGGTGCCATTTGAGAAACCAATTCTATATAGAGTCAATTGCTGACAACCATTACCTCGAAAATCAGTACCTCCAACAAAAGAGGTATTGCACTTAAATTGATATCTATATTAGTAAAAAATTTGTCAACCTGTATCTGCTGGATGTAATTTCCAGGTGGAGCAGTCCCTACCAGATCTACTTTCCTGCAGTAAACAAAATAATGACTAGTTTCAAAAAGAAACTTCACTTCTTCCAAGAACCCAAAACCTGTTCTTCTCGAATCCCCTTCCTTTAAAGCCTCTCCTATTAGTACAGTTTTGGGCTCCATTCGTGTATTCTAATTTCCTGGTGGAATTGAAAGCATGATTGCCCTGTTTTCTTCATTTTCTGCACACAAAATTACTAACAAGGCTTGTTGAGAAAGTGAGATCCTGCCCCGGGTGCTCAGTTGGAAAAAAGCTTTAAAGATCAATCTTGAATGTTGTTTATTCTTTAATTTTACAATTTTTTTAACACTAAATCTGATCTCATAGACTACACCATAAATGTAAACCAATTACTGTACAAAAAATATTAGTATACAACATAGAATCAAAGGTGTAAACACCCCAGTTAATTTCAGCTAACGGTGGTATTACACTGCCCGATGTTCAAGCAGGTGTGAGCACTGATGGAAGAAAAGGCATCCATCGGCGGCTTGTTTGGCACCAGCCTAATTACACAGATTGGTGCATACTCAATTGTGATCAGGAACGTTCCTTTCTTATTCTTTTCAATTCATATCAGCAGTTCATTATTAGCAGGAAGATGTCTGCTAATAATCTTTCATCCTGATGAAAGATGCTGATTAGCCAATGAAGAGTATTTACTCGTTCATCGGCTGATGGGCTACTTGATTATATGACCTGATTATCAGGAACAAGCGTTTCTTATTCCTGATAAGCTGACCCGAATTTGTGAAGTGTAATAGGTGCATAAGCCGTGTTTGCTGTAATAAACTTACCAATGCGAGCTCTGACATTGTTTCTTCCCAAAAGCCACCAGCACAATAGACATTTCCAGCAGGGCTACTGGGGATACCGAGCAGGCCAACCAGCAGTCTCGGACAGTCAAGCATGAGATAGCTCGCTAACCAATCGAGAAGACTGGTTGTCTGCCAGTCAGAACTGTAGGATCTCTGTTTGACGTGACTAGGTCTTAGCTTTAAACTAAGTTAGTTTAGCTAATCTTGCGTGCCTTTGGACTATCGTTTGGTAGATTCTTTTTTTAGCTGACCTGGCTTCTCCTTGATCATTCTTTTGGATTATCCTACAGGAGTTATATTCCTGGGTTGAGGCTTGCTCTGCCAGTGACCACATTTCTGGCTCATCATCTGGTTTGACGTATCTAGTTATGACAATGCCTAATTTTTATCTGCTGCCATTTCACCAGGCTTGAAACCTGGGGATCTCTAGCAGAAAACTCCAGATGCTGGTATAGGGGGTTAAAGGGTGATAATCTGGACTCCCTTAGACTCCACTTAGTAGTCTAGCCACCATCAACAATCATTACATTTGCTCTTCATAGCTGTTCTTTCAGTTCAAATTTTGTTCCACTTATACTAAAATGGAAAAAAAATTCACCTGGTCCCATGTAACCAATATGAGATGACATAATCTTAATGACTATGGAAACAACTATTAGAAGATGTATAGAATGGGCATTAAAGGATGAGCAAAGTCAACAACAGTGTTTGGGCAGGCTGTGGTGTTTAAGCAAAGACACATTTGGTATTAGCAGGAATATTGTACACCAAAAAAAAACATTTATTACACCAGCAAGATGCCTGAACTGTTCACTGTTCATGGTAGGACAAATTCACACAACTCATATGGGTTACACCAGATTCTTCCCTTTCCTTCTATGGAAAAAAAAGAAATTTTTTTATTTCCAATTGTAAAGGAAGCTGGGGTTTGTCCGAACAAGCAGTGCAAGTAAGAGACAGGGGAATCAAGACTCTTGAGCTGGATCGGTTGCTTCAAAAAACCAACTGGAACAATCTTCACTGGTTTTTCATCTCATACACCAAGAGGTACACAGAGTTAAAATACTGCAAGAACGTGTTAGGGGAGAAGGTTGCAGTAGGGGTCTAATCCAGTCAGACACTTCTCTGGTTTATTTTTTGTACACTGATTTCCAGCTCTTTAGCAGAGGTTCTGGCCTTTCTGCCACCAGCTTTCCTGAGCTCATTCCTGCTCTATTATGCAGTTGTTTTTCATGAAGGCATGCATACATTATACGGCACCTTACCTACTGTGCACCACATGTTCACTCTGTCAGGCCAGGAATTCATTAACTCCCTAAATGCCACTATTGCCCTAGTGCTGCCTTCCCCACTACAACTGCCACAAAATACACACAATAATGGCAGCCAACTTTTGCCTATTGTAGCCTGAGAAGAATAAAGCCCGGTGTGGTATTCTACTGTTGCAATCCATCCACAAAACTCAACAAGATATACGGTACTCTTTTTTTTATCCTTTACATCTACTGTTCTTCTCTGTCCTCTGTCTTTACCATCAGGTTTCATTCACATAATTGGTGCCCAATAGTGATGGACGAACATCTGCCGGGATGGTTCATGAATGCGATCGCGCGAACACGATCAAATGTTTTCGCGGACCGCAAGTTCGCAGCCGGTCCCATTCATTTTAATGGCGGGTGAACCTGAAAAACCTTCAGCTCATATTTGCAGCCAAGAAATAATTACTAGAAGTGCACAAATAGTCCCACAACATGGACAGTGACATACCAGATGGATTATTTCAATTTGCGATCTCCATTCATAATTTTTTTCAATGCGAAATATCGGCAATATAATTTTCGCGTACGCGCATGTGCAAATGCACTATACAGTACCCAAATGCACAATAAAGAAAGTATATTGGTATATAACACCCCGCTTCAATCAGTTTTTTTTTGGGGGACGACTGGTATATCACACCAGTAGAAATTATTTGTTCCGATAACGCTTGTCCCTCTATATACCTGCAGTATCGCAGCAGAACCGCACACAACTGCCGCACAATACAAATGCACTATAATATACTGTCTAACATAGAAAGTATATTATAACATTGTACAAGGAAGGCAATCCATTAGAATATACATGAAGATAAAACGTAACCTTTAATAATGTTACTATCAGGCTCCATTCACACGTCCGTAAGGCTACTTTCACACTAGCGTTGTTTGAATCCGGCGTTCAATTCCGACAAATCCGGAAAAACGTGTGAAAACGCATTACATTTGAATCCTGATCAGGATTTTGATCACAATGAAAAAATGCATTGGAAAAAACGGATCCACCATTTATGGACTTAGACTTTTTTCACATTTTTCGGGTTTAACATGCAAAAGCCAGATCCGTTTGACGAACACACGCGCCGGATCCGGCGTTAATGCAAGTCAATGGAAAAAGACCGGATCCGGCGTTCAGTTCAAAGTGTTCTGGATTTTTGTCCGGAGGTAAAAATACAACATGCTACGGTTTTCTGAAAAGCCTGATCAGTCAAAAAGACTGAACTGAAGACATCCTGATGCATCCAGAACGGATCGCTCTCCATTCAGAATGCATTAGGATAAAACTGATCAGTTCTTTTCCGGATTTGAGCCCCTAGGACGGAACTCAGCGCCGGAAAAGAAAAACGCTAGTGTGAAAGTAGCCTAAGTGTTTTGCGGATCCGCAATTTGCGGACCACACATCGCCGGCACTATATAAGAAAATGCCTAATCTTGTCTGCAATTGCGGACAAGAATAGGAAAAGTTTAATTTTTTTGCGGGAACGGAAGCACAGATGCAGAAGTGCGGATCCGCAGATGCGGATCCGCAAATGCGGATGCGGACAGCACATTCCGGCCCCATTGAAAATGAATAGGTCTGCACCCTTTGCGCAAAATTGCAGAACGGATGCGGACCCATTTTGCGGACGTGTGAATGGAAAAGATATCTCTCAAAATGAAAATAAATTTAATTATTAAAGTTAACCAAAAAGCATAGATGTGGTCGGCAATAACAAGTGCTCGGCGGCACCAAATCAGAAACCATATGTCCTACCACAATCCGGGGGGTTCCAGTGCACATCCATGAATCCCGGAGGGAAAGCAAAAACCATCTATCCCTGGGCTAGATGATGATGTGGTACTGAAGGACAGGGTGGGCAAAGAACTGTCCCTGATATTGCCTTACAGGGGGTGCTATTCTGGCCCTGAGTCTAACCACAGACCACCCGCCCTGATAAGAGCGACCCCGTATGGAACCTTACCCTATATAAAAATGGCCCTAGTAAGCCCCTCGCCCCTAGGCCCCTGACTTCCAGGTGATCACTATATAGATCTGTGTGTTTTTGACTCATTATAAAAGTATATTATAAGTATATTACACCCCTCTGTGTATCACACCTATCGATAGCACACCTATACCAGTCCTTAAAAATACTAGTGGCCCTATTAGCTAGCGTTTGGTGTCCCTAACAGCCTGTCCCTGCCCCACACAGCAACCTCTCCCTACACTGGCAAAACACTTAATGTAAAATGGCGGCCAGATCGGGTCTATTTATAAGGTAGGGGGTATGTCCATGTGCTGAAATGTCTCAATTGGCTGTCCTGTACCACCTGATGGATGTGTCATGGGTCAAAGTTCTTCACAATGTAAAAGAATATGGCGGGCGCGAATATCTCCATATGTTTGCATGTTCGGAGAATCGTGAACACGCAAAGTTCGCCGCAAAACGACCGCCGGGCGAACCGCAAGGCCATATCTAGTGCCCAATGTTTCATTTTTGTTTTTCACCCTCAATTAACTCTAGATATTGTTGCTACATATCACAGGAGGTCAGTAGGTTATGAGATGCTAAAACCACCACCAATTCTTACTTGGTCAAACTAATTTCGGTCTTCAAGATTGAACGTTTTTGCAGCTTTTATGCATTTATTTGCATTGCATCAACAACTACTAGCCACAGCAGAGGACCATCAGAAAGTGAAGCTTCGACTGGGTTACATGGCTGTCCTATCTTTTGAATAGACACCATCACTGGCGTACCTATAAGGGGTGCAGAAGCAGCAATGGTACCTAGTTCATAGTGCATTGTGGTCTAAAGGCCCCTCAGCCAAATAACTAGAAAGGTGAGAACTAAAGACCAGTGAGCATCAATCTGTGGCTGCAACTGCCATCAAGCCCTGACAGCCCCAATAGAAGGTGCAGAAGTACTGTAGCAATCACACTCAGACCCTGTTACAGGAGAGGGCCCCTCTGCAACATAAGAAGACACCAACATTATAAATGGCATATACTAGTTGGGGGGCCCAGGTTACACCACGTGGCACCTTGTTTTATTGCTCACATCTCCCCACAGACAGCAAAAATTCCGGAGGGGTGGGGTTGAGTTGGCAGGTTTGGAGCGGGGGTAAAAGGTGAACATTAGCTAGACCTGAGGCGTTTCTCTAATCACTGGGGTGTTTGAAATGTAGTTCTTCATCAGTGTGCATCCACACTATTTGTCACAAACCAGCAGGTGTGGACCCACTGTGCCACGAGTCCTACCTTCTCTAAGGGCGTTGTCTAAGTGAACCCCTCGATCTTCACAGTACCCCTGATGGTGGGGATAGACTTTCCGAAGGGGAACACCAGGTCGCTACCTCTTGAGGAGGATAGGCACACGAGGTAGCTGGTCCAGGCAGACCAGGAGGTACCAGAAGTACAGGCGTGGTCAGCAGGCTGAGTCATAACCAGGAGCAACAGTGCAGGACTGAAGGATGAGGCAGAGGCGAAGTCAGACAGGCAATAGGTCAGGGCAGGTGGCACAGGTACAGGTCAGGCAATCTGGGTTAGCAACATGAGAGTCAAGGCAAGCAGGCAGGGATTAAACAGGTAGCAGAGTCCAGTAATACAAGTAAGAGTCAGAAACACAAGCGGATATCAGGAACCTTAGCAGGACACAAGGACCTTGACACTGAGGCATCTGGGAAGGGGGCTGAGCCACTTATATATGTGCAGGAGGGCTAGGATTGGTCAGCGAGGTCATATGACCTAACCCATAAAGCACAGGAAGTGACGCGCGCCGACCCTTAAGGAAGTGCTGCAGGAAACAAGCAGCAAGCATGCTGTGGCCAGGGCTGAGAGGAAACTGTGGAGCGGATCCCTACAGAGACAGAGCCCAGGACTGCAGCGGTGAATGGGAAGCACTGGCGGCAGATTACCACTGAACATGGTGCCCGGGACCACGACGGTAAGCAGGGGAACAGCGGCGCACAGCAGCCGCTGTTACACTATTGAATGAAGATTTTCAGACATTTTTGTTTTCTCCCTCAAGATGACCACCTTGTTTTCAGTTAAAATCTGCTGCATTTGTTTGTCTCATATTTTCAAGGATTTCCCAGAACATCCAGAACCAGCACCACCGCTGTTCATGGATTGTGTCCTGTATTTCAGTGAAAGGGGCTGAGTTGAAATACTGCGCTGAAGCAGTGGACTGGTGTGGTGCCGTTATAAGTAATCAGCCATATTTTTACTAATCCCATATGACACCTTTAATTAAGTGATCTCCGCTCTATCATTCATCTCTTTCATCTACAGAGGTTTTTCACTCGACAATACGAGAACAACTCATGGCGAAGTAAGAAATACAATTCTCCCACAAGATTTTTTCTTAATGTCCTAAAAGACCAATTGAGACTTGTAGACTAACGACTCTTGTACAGCCAACACCCTCCTTAATTATCAATCTATGAATATTGTTAAAGAGTAATACAGATCACGTTAGGGAAATTAATGCTAATTATGCTGGTTAATTAGGACAGCACTGGGATTTCAGTGTGTCATTGGTAGAACATAGAAGTGACATATTAATATGGCAGTTAACATGAAATGTTCAGCTATAAGTCATATCTTAATAAGCAGCTTGAATCCTAATAGACTGAATTGTCATGAGTAGATGGGCTTGTATTTTGTTACCCAAATTAACAAAAATAAAAAACAAAGGGGAATAATTTTAAAAATTGATCAGAATGTTGTAAAAAATGTAAAATGTAAAATATATAAAAATTCATATCTCAGTGATCTCCCACCGCTCCTGTTCTGACTAGAGTTGAGCGGACACCTGGATGTTCGGGTTCGACGGGTTCGGCCGAACTTCACAAAAAAGTTTGAGTTTGGGAGCCGAACTTGACCCCGCACCCCATTGAAGTACAATGGGGACCCGAACTTTAGAGCACTAAAATGGCCGTAAAAAAGTCATGGAAAGGGCTAGAGGGCTGCAAATGGCATCAAAATGTGGTTAAGAGCATGGCAAGTGCTCTGCAAAAAATTGTGGATAGGGAAATGACTTAAAATAACAAAATACATACAAATAAAAACTAATAATCTTGATCTAGGAGGACGAGGTCCATATCGAGTAGGAGATTGAGGAGGCGGTGGATGTGGCGGTGTAGGTGGAAGCGGCGGTGGAGGAGGAGGAGATAGCCAACACTGGTTTTTGGTTTAGTTTTTTTTTTATTTTGTTTAAATTAGGGTACACCCCAAAACATTGGGAAATATAACCTGTGATAACCCCCTCCAGCCGTGCTAAACAAACGTTCAGACAATACACTGGCTGCAGGGCAGGCCAGCACCTCCAAGGGGTAAAGGGCAAGCTCAGGCCATGTGCCCAATTTGTAGACCCAGAGGTTGAAGGGGGCTGACCCCTGTCAGTCAGTTCGTGTAGGCGTGTGCACACATACTGCTCCACCATGTCGCACGTCCCCGTGATGTCCACGATCCAATTGGATAGCTGTCAACTTTCGATGTTCTTTTCTGAGCCTACCATGTTGATCACGGTTAGCGGCGAATCATGGTTCCGCACCGGAGAGGGAGCGTGAGAAATGGAGACCACATCCAAGGGAGGTCAATGGCTGCAATGTGATCAAGCTGAAATGTGGGACAAGTTATTAAAGCGGAAGGATCGAATAAAATTGGCAACTAAAGACGAATTTTAGAAATTTAAGTCCCTGTCACCTATGCAGAGCAGGGGTTTGTATATGTAAGAGATGTCAAAAAAATAGGCACCCCATAAGAATAAACTAATATCTATATAATTTCTGGTTTCAACAATCCACAAGTATGACTGTATTATATTAAATCCATGACATTGCTATTAACCACCAGTAGATGGCAGCAGAGAGAAAGCTTGAATAGCAGAGCTACAAACAGCAAAGGGGAACTGAATAACGCAGATCTTGGTTTATGGGCAGACAGGATTTACTGCTACATTTCCTGTATCCCCATATACTGAAGGTCATGTGTTTGTTCTTTCCAGAACATGTTCAATATAATCACTTCTGTCTTCACCCAGCCCGCTCTCTTCACACATTGGAATTATTGACCATACTTTCAGCATATGTGCAACATATACGGCAAACTTGGTAAAATGTCACATGAAAATGTAACAGACGATTTTTTGAAATTTAGATCCCTGTCACCTATGCAGAGCAGGGGTTTGTATACGGCAAAACTGTGTTCATGTAACCCACCAATTGAACAGACGATTTTGCAAAAATTAGGTCACAGTCACCTATGCAGAGCAGGGGTTTGTATACGGCAAAATTGGTAAAATGTCACCTGACAATGTAACAGACGATTTTTTTTGAAATTTAGGTCCCTGTCATCTATGCAGAGCAGGGGTTTATTCACGGCAAAAAATGTTAAAATGTCACCCAAGAATGTAACAGACAAATTAGTAAAATGTATTTCCTTGTCCACTAGGTAGAGCAGGGGTATATCACAGCCAAAAATTGGTGAATGTCACCCAACTATGTAATAGACAAATTAGTGAAATTTGGTAACCTGTGTACTAGGTAGAGCAGGGGTATATCACAGCCAAAAAATTGGGATATGTAACCCACCAATGTATCAGACAAATTAGTGAAATCACCTAAAATAAAATAAAATACGTAAAAATTAACAAAAAATAATCTTGATGTATGAGGTGGAGGTCCATATGGATTAGGAGGTTGAGAAGGCGGTGGGTATAGTGATGTAGGTGGAAGCGGCGGTACACCCGAAAAGAGTGGGAAATATAAAAAATACAACAATGAGCAATTGCGCTGTAGTATAACAATGGCTAGGTAAGGCCGGTATACATGTCTATTCTGCACAAGGTACGGACAAGTCCTGTGGGATCCATGCCTGGTTCATTTTAATGAACGTGAGCTTGTCCACATTGGGGTAATTTTTAAGGATCCTCTGCACCACCAAATTCAGCACATGCGCCAGGCAAGGGATGTGCGTCAAACCGGCTAGTCCCAGAGCTGCTACGAGATTTCGCCCATTATCGCACACCACCAGGCCGGGCTTGAGGCTCACTGGCACCAACCACTCATCGGTCTGTTGTTCCATGCCCTTCCACAGCTCTTGCGCGGTGTGGGATTTGTCCCCCAAACAGATAAGTTTTAAAACTGCCTGCTGTCATTTACCACTGGCTGTGCTGAAGTTAATGGTGAAGGTGTTACGCTGACCGGATGAGGAGGCGGTAGAGGATGAGGAAGCGGAGTAGGAGGAGGAAGCAACACGAGGCAAACTGAAGCGCCCTGCAATCCTCGGTGGTGAAAGGACATGCACCAAACTGCTATCCGCCTCAGGCCCAGCCGCCACTGCATCTACCCAGTGTGCTGTTAGGGAGATATAACGTCCCTGACCATGCTTACTTGTCCACGTATCCGTAGTTAGGTGGACCTTGCCACAGATGGAGTTGCGCAGTGCACACCTGATTTTCTCCCCCACTTGGTTGTGCAGGGAAGGGATGGCTCGCCTGGAACGCCAATTACAACGAGCAGATAAAAGGTCCAGAGTTCATTTCAAGTGTGCTATTTGCATTTGGAATCTGTTGCTGTCAACTCTCAAGATGAGATCCAAAGAGCTGTCACTATCAGTGAAGCAAGCCATCATTAGGCTGAAAAAACAAAACAAACCCATCAGAGAGATAGCAAAAACATTAGGCGTGGCCAAAACAACTGTTTGGAACATTCTTAAAGAGAAGGAATGCAGTGGTGAGCTCAGCAACACCAAAAGACCCAGACAACCATGGAAAACAACTGTGGTGGATGACCGAAGAATTCTTTCCCTGGTGAAGAAAACACCCTTCACAACAGTTGGCCAGATCAAGAACACTCTCCAGGAGGTAGGTGTATGTGTGTCAAAGTCAACAATCAAGAGAAGACTTCACCAGAGTGAATACAGAGGGTTCACCACAAGATGTAAACCATTGGTGAGCCTCAAAAACAGGAAGGCCAGATTAGAGTTTGCCAAACGACATCTAAAAAAGCCTTCACAGTTCTGGAACAACATCCTATGGACAGATGAGACCAAGATCAACTTGTACCAGAGTGATGGAGAGAGAAGAGTATGGAGAAGGAAAGGAACTGCTCATGATCCTAAGCATACCACCTCATCAGTGAAGCATGGTGGTGGTAGTGTCATGGCGTGGGCATGTATGGCTGCCAATAGAACTGGTTCTCTTGTATTTATTGATGATGTGACTGCTGACAAAAGCTTCAGGATGAATTCTGAAGTGTTTCGGGCAATATTTTTTGCTCATATTCAGCCAAATGCTTCAGAACTCATTGGACGGCGCTTCACAGTGCAGATGGACAATGCCCTTGCTGAAAACAAAACTGAAGGGAAAATGCCCCAAGAACAAGCAGGAACTGAAGACAGTTGCAGTAGAGGCCTGGCAGAGCATCACCAAGGATGAAACCCAGCGTCTGGTGATGTCTATGCGTTCCAGACTTCAGGCTGTAATTGACTGCAAAGGATTTGCTACCAAGTATTAAAAAGTGAAAGTTTGATTTATGATTATTATTCTGTCCCAATACTTTTGGTTCCTCAACAAGTGGGAGGCACATATGAAAACTGTTGTAATTCCTGCACCGTTCACCTGATTTGGATGTAAATACCCTCAAATTAAAGCTGACAGTCTGCAGCACATCTTGTTCGTTTCATTTCAAATCCATTGTGGGGGTATATTGAGCCAAAAAAGTTAAAATTGTGTTGATGTCCCAATATTTATGGACCTGACTGTATATTGTAAAAAGCCTACAAAGTAAACAATCTCCAAAAAAAATCCAACTAAATTCTAATATTCGCAAGCTTATACATCAAATATAAATAGACACCAGAGTAAATACTGCCCTATGGACATAATGCATATAATAAAGTGCTAAATGTGTATAAAAAACATTTCATATACTACTGAAAAATGTATCTACATATCATAATTAAAAATTACAATTATATGGCACATAATATATATATATATATAACAAAGTGCAACAGTGCTAAAATAAATCAATACAAAATGTGCATCCAATACAATACCAAAATTAAAAAAATATATTGTATTTAATTCATATAATAAAGTGCAACGAGCATGTAGTGCAAAAAGTGTAAGACAAAAACGCATATAGAGACAAAAATAGCCATGCATGGTGCAATGTGCTATATAAAGTGCTAAAATGCATAAATGGATGGAGTGCATCCATAAAGCCACCACAGTTTACTAAAATAGTGAACAATAAAGAAAAAAATCTAAATACTATACATGTACAGATGCTTGGGTAATATACATTGCTAATAAAACATGTAATCAAATTATTATTGCTCCATTAATAGTGTTTCTTCGCAGTTTCCAGATCTCCCATGTCTCCAATTGAACCTCACATAATTGTAGCACAATTATATATACCATAAAGAGACAAATAAGCAAATGATAAATATATTACATAAAGACAACACAATATAAAAAAACATGATTTACAGAAAAGACTTAAAGCTAACTGTCTCGTTTAAACCTTTTGGGATCTCACTTTTGAGTAATAATATCCATTTTGTTTCGCGCTGCAAGAGGAGTTTTTTGATATCCCCTCCTCTACAACCCATTTGAACGCTATCTATACCTCTAACCTTTAAATATTGAGGGTCACAGTTGTATTTTTCCCTAAAATATAAAGCTATGGGTTGTAGTTTGTTCAGCTGCTCAATCTCCATAGTAGCTGCTTGGCGAATCTTACTAGCATGCTCAGAAATCCTCACAGGTAGCTCCCTAGTAGTCAGGTATATCACAGATGTAGTTCTGCACGTAATGTGATGCGCAATTTGATAATGCCGTGAACCATCAGAGTAGGTGAATATGGAGGTCCTAACCATGTATCTGCACGCCTGGCAGTTATTACATGGAAAAGAGCCCCATCTAGGACCCTTACTCCCAAAAATATAGGATGGAGATGGAGACACATAATGGCTATTGGTAAGCATGTCTCCCAAATTTTTGGAACGTCGCCATGTAACTTGCAGGTATTCCAAAAGTGCTGCCCGTAGGTCGTTATCTGATAGCAATATAGGCCAATAATTAGTAAGTATTTGGCATATTTCTCTCTATTTTGCATTAAAAGGCGTAATAAACCGACAGCTCATATTGTCGGTCCTTTTATTATTGCTTACCAGAAGAGAGTCCCTATTCGTAGATTTAGCTCGTGTGTAGCCCCTCATTATATCCCGTTGGTTATACGCTCTGTTTTGGAATCTCATAGAGAGATCTCTCGACTGGGCCTCAAATCGCTGGTCGCTTGAGCAGACACGACGAAGACGTAAAAACTGTCCAACCGGAATCACCCTAATCGTCTTTGGATAATGAGATGATTTAGCATAAAGAAGGGTGTTGGTGGAGGTTGGATTCCTATAGAGGTCCGTGGAGACCCGCCCATCCCCTTCCTTGCTAATCAAAATATCAAGAAACTCTATCCTTGTTTGGCTGTAATGCCATGTCAGTCTGATGTTGAGGGTATTATCATTAAGTCGCTGGAGGAAGGCAAGGGGCTGCCGTTCTGTGCCCTGCCAGATGAACAGAACATCGTCGATATACCGCGACCACGAGACCACAGAGCTATAATCAGGAAGATTTTGAACTATCTCCCTCTCCCACAGCCCCAGAAACAGATTAGCGTAAGAGGGCACAAGGTCGCCCCATCGCTGTTCCCCCGAGCTGTAGGAAGAGGCGGTCCTTGAATATAAAGTAATTATGTTGCAAAATAAAGTCCAGAATCTCAATAACAAAATCAACTACATCCGGATCCAAATTTGCCATCTGCATAAAATACTGGCAAGCTCTGGTCCCGTGGTCATGGCAAATCGACGTGTAAAGGGCCTCCACATCACAAGTGACAAACCACATGTTCCCCTCCAGCGATACTCCATTGAACTTCCTCAACACATCAGAAGTATCTCTAACATAGGATGGTAGGGTCTCCACGCACCCCCTGTAGTAAGGTAGGTGTTACAGGGTGATCTACCATCAAGCCCTCCTTGAGTCGTAGTGAGAGTATATGTCTTTCAACCCCAGATTCCAAAATCTGATCAAGTTCTATTTTAAACCTAATGGTGGGATTGCTCTCTAAGCGTCTATAGCATTCCTTATGACCCAATTGTCTGAATGCTTCCTTTTCATACATCTGTGCCGGCCAAATCACAACATTTGCCCCCTTATCCGCTGGTTTTATAACGACATCCTTCAAACCACGTAATTCTTTAATCGCCTGGTATTGATCCCTGGTCAAATTGTTATGGCTAGATTGTCCTGCCAGTATTTCAAAATCATGTTTGACTAAATTAATAAAGATGTCTACATTTGGACAAAGATTTTTAGGGGGGAAATGTTGTGATCAGCGGCACAGATGCAGGGGCAACCTACTGGAGCATGATGATGCCTCCTGTTCATCAAGAGGGGCTTGTAAATCCTCAAGTGCCTGTCTTTCTGCTATGGTAGTAAAACAAGAAAACTTTTTGAGGAGGAGCATTCTGACGAAAAGCTCTAAGTCCTTAACAGCCGTAAAGAAATAAAACTTGCCCGATGGGGCAAATGTGAGACCTTTTTGAAGGACTTGGTCAATGTGTGTGAGGATAAATTGATTACCTTTAATTCTTCCTGTATCGTTTGCCGGTCACCTCTATGTTTCTGATTCTCCTTTTTGGTCTGGGGGTGTTCAGTATATGTTGTTGTCCGGCTCTGTCTGTACCGCCCTCTAGCCCTTACAGTGGCAGCCTTGTGCACTATGAGACATTCTAAACCAGCTCTCATCCGACTGAGAACCAGTAAGCCTCAAAATTACTTCACATCTGTTGGATGCCTTGGGTGGACCTGCGCACCTAGATCAATATCATTAGGGTGACAAAAAGTTTTCTGATTGTCCTAACATAATATTCAATAACCTTTCTATACAGTTTTGTCATGTAAAAACTAATTTTCATAAACATGGGCATATGGGAAAGACATGCAAATGTGCAGAATCTGCCTTGTTTTTCAGCTGAAAAACCATTTGCATGGAAAATTTGCGATCTACACTACTCCTGAACAGTGCAATCTATTGCTTTTTATAGTCTTATGACAAGACTATTAGTGTAGCTTTTTGCATGGAAAATTTGCGATAAAAATTCGCGATTAGAATATTCGTGATCTACACTACTCATGAACAGCGCCATCTATTGGTTTCATAGTCTTATGACAAGACTATTACTCTTGTCATAAGACTATGTGTCACACACACAGGGGGTGGGGAAGTGATCGCTAAACTCCACCCTCACCCCTGTCCCTGCCTACTTGCCTCGCAAGTCCTAGCAACAAGGGACAACTGGTCGACAAACTCTTAGCTAGGATAGTGCAGGGAAGACAAACACACAAGAAACAGAAAGGTCAAACAAGCCACGTCAAAACCAAGAGAGCAGAAAGGTACCGGAGGAGCAAGCAGAGAATCGTCAGGACAAGCTGAAGTAAAAACCAGGCGAGCACGCCAAGACCAGAGGATGAGACGGACGGGAAATCGGAAGCCAAGCAGGAACAAACAAACTAGGTTAGTATCTTGCAGGAAGGACCTCAATAACAGGCAATCTGTGGCCAGCAGATTGTCTGTTTAAATAGAGCGCCAGTGGAGTCATGCAACGTGGCCAGCGTCACATGACTCCTAAGTTCCAATACAGCCGGGTGATCAGCTCGGCGCTCAGCCCCAAAGTGGCTACCACGCTGATTACGTGAGTGCGTCTTGACCGTCCCCGCCTCCTGGAACCACGCACAGAGCGCATCGTGACACTATGAAACCAATAGATGGCGCTGTTCATCTTGTTTGGGCGCTAGTAAGTGGGTCACACTGCTCAACAGAGTCCACACACTGTGTAGCACTCAGCCTATAATAGCCTGCGCTAACACTGAGGTGTATATCGGATTGCTGCTATCATTCACACATCTTCTAGCACTTTATCTGCGGTAATATAAGCTTGCTAGGGTGTATCTGAGGACTTTGCCCTGCTTGTAATGACTTATGACAAGACTATGAAACCAATAGATTGCGTTGTTCATGAGTAGTGTAGATCACAAATATTCTAATCGGGAATTTTTATCGTGGATTTTCCATGAAAAAAGCTACACTAATAATCTTGTCATAAGAGTATGAAACCAATAGATGGCGTTGTTCATGACTTATGAACAGCGGCATCTATTGGTTTCATAGTCTTTTGACAAAACTATTAGTCTTGTCATAAGACTATGAATCCAATAGACTTCCAGGAAATTATTTAACCCATTAAAATTAATATATTTTAATAATATTCCTTAAAAATTGTCAAGTTCATACCGGACGATACTTACTGAGGGTACACTCAGATAAATTGCCGCACAAAGCACCTGCAAAATATATAGGGGATGAGGGAAAACAGTCTCTATTGTCTCACCCTAGTCTTGCTCAGCCCAGGGACTACCTCTGCTGGTGGGGACTCCCTGTTCTCGAACCTAGGCTGATTTAACCCTCACATAACCCCGATACAGTGATCCTGAGAGGGTGGAGAGTTGAAAAATGGTGCTGAAGTCTGGGAAGATACAAAAAGAAAGGACATAAAAAACAACAACAATACTACATACAGTGACCCTATTGATATAAAGGGCCTACTAATAAACTGTGTATACAACCCTTATGCTGCTGGATAATACAGCCAGCTAGGTACACACTACATTATAATCGTACACAAACAAAAATAAATCATACCCCGACGCGTTTCCCCCACCCTGTGGGATCATCAGGGGGTCAGTATATCAGAGATGCCTAATATCCATCTAGTAGTATTATGGTGTCATATATAGTACACTTATTGTGGATGCGCGATATCCTGTGAATATTATGATTCCTAAGTTTTGGATATCCGTCCACCTTATAGTGTCATATATAGTACAATTATTGTGGATGCACGATATCCTTTAAAATTATATCTTAAATTTTGGATATTCATCCACCGTTACAAAATCATATATTCAGATATAGAAAATATGATAACAACTGGTACAACTTGGTAGTGCAGGGCAAGAGGCTATTAGATATAAACTGCTCGGAGGGTGGTGCCTTTTTCGGTGAGGCAAGGAAACTTCAGGACAGGTTCAGGGGAAGGGGGGTATGCACAGACTGTCTTAAAAGAGGCGTTTAAAAATGCACAACAGAAAAACCGTACAGACCTCTTGGTCCCCAAACCCAGGACCACAGACAAACATCAACCACTGCGTATTATTTCCACCTTTGACGTAGCCAATCATGAAGTGATGGCTGTCCTGAAGAGATACTGGCCCATTTTACAGATGGACTCCGACCTATCTGACATTCTTAAGGAACATCCCTCAGTTACATACCGTAGAGGGAGAAGTATTAAAGACCGTCTTGTCCATAGCCACTTCACACCTCCGGTGAAGAAAAGAACATGGCTAGACCGTAAACCGATAGGCGTTTTCCGATGTGGCTCCTGTAAAGCGTGTGAATACCTCTCGACCGCCAAGACCATTACGTGTTCCGTAACCAAGCAGACCTTTAGGGTCAGGGACTTTGTCAATTGTAGAAGCAAGGGGGCTATATACGTTTGCCAGTGTCCTTGCCCTATGGACTATATAGGCAAAACGGTTAGAGAACTCAGGAGAAGGGTCTGCGAACATGTGAACGACATCGTCAAGAAAAATGTCACACCTGTGGCTTCACATTTTAATGAATGTCATGGGGACCGTAAGTGCCTGAGATTCTCAGTTCTCGAATTGATACCACCATCGCCCCGGGAAGGGGGGGAGGTGACTGGGACAGGAAGATCCTTCAGAAGGAATGTGAATGGATCCACCGGTTCCGGTCCCAGTTCCCCCTCGGAATAAACGAGAGACTGACATTCTCCTGTTTTCTTTAGCTGTTATGAGGAATATACTTTATGCCCCTCCCCCTTTCCCCTCTTGTCTTCTCTCTGCCGCTGTTATGCCTGTCTTATTCCCTTTTCTGGAATTGCTGGGCCGGGAAGAATAATTTTAGGTTCTTTAACTGGCCAGGATGCGGGAAGCATCCAAATTTAATATTATCAAAGTCAATGAGCATTATCTTTTCATTTGATTACATAACACACCCTGTATATAATTTACAAGATGTGATGGACGATATTGTATCTGGGTGTTATGAACTACAAACATCTCATCTTTTAAATAGATCTTATATATATACACTCACCTAAAGAATTATTAGGAACACCTGTTCTATTTCTCATTAATGCAATTATCTAGTCAACCAATCACATGGCAGTTGCTTCAATGCATTTAGGGGTGTGGTCCTGGTCAAGACAATCTCCTGAACTCCAAACTGAATGTCAGAATGGGAAAGAAAGGTAATTTAAGCAATTTGGAGCGTGGCATGGTTGTTGGTGTCAGACAGGCCGGTCTGAGTATTTCACAATCTGCTCAGTTACTGGGATTTTCACACACAACCATTTCTAGGGTTTTACAAAGAATGGTGTGAAAAGGGAAAAACATCCAGTATGCGGCCGTCCTGTGGGCGAAAATGCCCTGTGGATGCTAGAGGTCAGAGGAGAATGGGCCGACTGATTCAAGCTGATACAAGAGCAACGTTGACTGAAATAACCACTCGTTACAACCGAGGTATGCAGCAAAGCATTTGCGAAGCCACAACACGCACAACCTTGAGGCAGATGGGCTACAACAGCAGAAGACCCCACCGGGTACCACTCATCTCCACTGCACGAGCTCACCAAAATTGGACTGTTGAAGACTGGAAAAATGTTGCCTGGTCTGATGAGTCTCGATTTCTGTTGAGACATTCAAATGGTAGAGTCCGAATTTGGCGTAAACAGAATGAGAACATGTATCCATCCTCTGATGGCTACTTCCAGCAGGATAATGCACCATGTCACAAAGCTCGAATCATTTCAAATTGGTTTCTTGAACATGACAATGAGTTCACTGTACTAAAATGGCCCCCACAGTCACCAGATCTCAACCCAATAGAGCATTTTTGGGATGTGGTGGAACGGGAGCTTCGTGCCCTGGATGTGCATCCCTCAAATCTCCATCAACTGCAAGATGCTATCCTATCAATATGGGCCAACATTTCTAAAGAATGCTATCAGCACCTTGTTGAATCAATGCCACGTAGAATTAATGCAGTTCTGAAGGCAAAAGGGGCTCCAACACCGTATTAGTATGGTGTTCCTAATAATTCTTTAGGTGAGTGTATATATATCTCTTTTCCCACTGTGCTGAATTAATTGGTTGAGGTATATTTATTTATACAGGTTAGCCCCCGGTACTCCTTTGAATGATCTCCATATGTGGGGGACCGACCTGAGCGGACTTATTTATTAGGACCGACCAGAGGGGGATCGATCTGAGGGGGATCGATCTGAGCACATTGATTCTATCTGCCTGTTGCGTTCCATTGCGCTTCATGGACCGGAAGCAAGTGACCGGAAGCACGTAGGCTCCATCGTATGCTCTTTGCGTTCCACTGCGCTCCATGGGCAGGAAGCGCATGAACGGAACAGCACGTCCAGGGCGGAGCGCTGTCTTGCGTTCCACCGGCCGGAAGTGGATGTATCCACAGACCGGAAGTGGTGAAATCAAGCGGACGCGACCGTACCTGGTTAGTCTAAGTGGGAAATTTGAATCTGATGAGTAGGTATTTATAAGGTGGCACCTGGCACAGATATGCATGGGCCTTTGGAAGAGAGGGGGCGACCATATCTGGAGGCGGACAACGAACTTTGAGTAGGGATATCCCTTCCCTGTCTAGCTTTTACCATCCTTTTTGTCTTTAGTCACCAGGAATTTTTTACCTTTACAGGCTAGGCAACTGTTGTTTTATGGGGCCATTCAAGAGATTGTTGGATATTTGGAGCTGGTCCTGTGATTGTGAGTTTTATGTCTTTATCGTGGATTTTGGTGGCGGTTGCGGCATTGATATATCTTCTGCCCTACATTATACACACTTTTTCTCCACAGGTATCTACACAGGAATCCTGCAAAACTGACTTATGGCCTCACTGCACGCCTTACCTGGTCTGCCTGTTTATATCTAATAGCCTCTTGCCCTGCACTACCAAGTTGTGGTCCTCTTATCATCTTTTCTATATCTGAATATAGGATTTTGTAACGGTGGATGGATATCCAAAATTTAAGATATCATTTTAAAGGATATCGTGCATCCACAATAATTGTACTATATATGACACTATAAGGTGGACGGATATCCAAAACTTAGGAATCATAATATTCACAGGATATCGCGCATCCACAATAAGTGTACTATATATGACACCATAATACTACTAGATGGATATTGGGCATCTCTGATATACTGACCCCCTGATGATCCCACAGGGTGGGGGAAACGCATCGGGGTATGATTTATTTTTGTTTGTGTACGATTATAATGTAGTGTGTACCTAGCTGGCTGTATTATCCAGCAGCATAAGGGTTGTATACACAGTCCATTAGTAGGCCCTTTATATCAATAGGGTCACTGTATGTGGTATTGTTGTTGTTTTTTATGTCCTTTCTTTTTGTATCTGCCCACACTTCAGCACCATTTTTCAACTCTCCACCCTCTCAGGATCACTGTATCAGGGTTACGTGAGGGTTAAATCAGCCTAGGTTCGAGGACAGGGAGTCCCCACCATCAGGGGTTGTCCCTGGGCTGAGCAAGACTAGGGTGAGACGATAGGGACCTCATCCCCTATATATTTTGCAGGTGCTTTGTGCGGCAATTTATCTGAGTGTACCCTCAGTAAGTATCGTCCGGTATGAACTTGACAATTTTTAAGGAATATTATTAAAATATATTAATTTTAATGGGTTAAATAATTAGCTGGAAGTCGTTTGTTTATACTAGACCCTTAGAGATCTTGATATATTGAACTGCTGGTTTGAAATATGAAACCAATAGATGGCGCTGTTCAGTAGTAGTGTAGATCACAAATTTTCCATGCAAATGAAAAACAAGGCAGATTCTGCTCATTTGCATGTCTTTCCCATATTCCCATGTTTATGCAAATTAGTTTATACATGACAAAACTGTATAGAAAGGTTATTGAATCATATGTTAGGACAATCAGAAAACTTTTTGTCTCCCTAATGATATTGATCTAGGTGCGCAGGTTTACCCAAGCCATCCAACAAAAGTGAAGTAACTTTTAAGCTTACTGGCTCTCAGTCAGATGAGAGCTGGTTTGGAATGTCTCATAGTGCACAAGGCTGCTATTGTAAGGTATGCTGACTGAGCCTGTTTTCTGTCTCATTGATAGATTGATGGCTTGCACATATGTGGCTTTTGGCATATAGCCTTTGTGTGGTTGTCTATTGTATGTCGTAGATAATAGCAGTCAAAGATGCATCCAGCTATCCTCTTAATGCTGTTTCCATCAATTTCTAACCTTTTTTTGTGAATCAGACATCCTCTTCTCTTCCGAGCAGGGTGTTGTCACGGATGTTGTAGGGGAGAACACCGAAGGGCAACAAGAAGGAAGGGAAAATACACTAGGCCTCACCGCTAGGGAAGGAAGAGGGTCACCACCTATAAAACCCTGCTCCTGGCCCTAACTCCTATCCGTATGGGCACCTCTCGATGGTAGAAATGCCCATACACAGGAACCTAAAAAACCCTGGTGGCTCTCAGTTGCCCTAATAGTAATGACCGGGCAGAGACAACCCGCTCCTTCCCTGGTGAAGGAACCAGCGTCTCGCTGTGGCCTCGTAAACAACAAAGGTGGGGGGGAATACAAAACACAACAAGCGGAACACTAAACTTCTGAGGCTGATGGATGATGGACGAACAGGACTTCACCACGAACCACACTCCAGCTCTTCCAAAAACCAAATGAAGCTATCCAGAGCAAGGAGTGATGGGTAAAGTCAGACTAAATAGGGGGAGGTGAAGGTCACATGATCCACACCTGAACAGGGGGTGTGGACATACCAGCAACACACAGACAAAGTGAAACCAAAAGAGGCTGTCAGATAACTAATGTGCAGATATTCTTTCAGACCTTCTCAAACCTGTCACCGACGTGACAGAGGTGCCTTCAGTTCTCCTATTGACTTCCATTATGTTTGGGTACTCGGTAGAGCACATGAGCATACCGATGTGTTCGGCCAGAGCACACGAGCACTTTGGTGCTCAATCAACACTAGTCACAACCCATACAAATGTTAGGCTTTTCCAAGGCCTTGGTTGTTTTTGGCACTTCTTCCTCTTAGCTGAGAGCAAAGAAAATAATATTTTTGCTGCCAGCTATTGTGACAGGGCATGGTGGGTCTGATGAGTACAATCCAATCCAAGCAACCCAGGACCTCTAGGTGCACAGTCAGTGTAGGAGACACCATAAGACTACATAGCATACCTATATACATGTGTAATACGTATAATGCGATAACAACAGAACAATAAAGCAGTCTCAGCTGAAAAAAGACATAAGTCCATCATCAGTCTGTCTTAAAGGGAACCTGTCACCTGGATTTTGGGTATAGAGCTGAGGACATGGGTTGCTAGATCACCGCTAGTACATCCGCAATATCTAGTCCCCATAGTTCTGTGTGCTTTTATTGTGTATAAAAACCGATTTGTTACATATGCAAATTAACCTAAGATGAGTCAGAGCTTGAAAATATGACTCTTCTCTGGTCACACAAGTAAGATATGACTCTTTTATGTTAATTTGCATATGTATCAAATCAGTTTTTTTACACAATAAAAGCACACAGAGCTATGGGGACTGGGTATTGCGCATGTGCTAGCGGCCATCTAGCAACCCATGTCCTCAGCTCTATACACAAAATCCCGGTGACAGGTTCCCTTTAAAGGAGTTTTCCAGGACTTTTAAATTGATGTCCTTTACCTGGGATAGGTCGATCAGCCAGGGGCAGACTGGGGACTTAAAGTGGCCCCATGTTGTAGGTGGACCCAAAGTGACAGAAGGTGGGACCAACACGAGTAGGCAGAGACAATAGATGTAGGAGGGGCCACCAATGTAGAAGTGCAGCACAAAATATCACCACAGCAGAAACAAATACCACAGTGCAGCACAAAATACTACCACCCTAGCTGCAGTATTCAACTGTGAGGATGGTGATATAGTTGAATTCAGAAGGACACCTGCTGCTGCCAGTCAGTTGCAATAAGCACCTGATGCTCTCAGTTTTAATTAATGCTGAGAGCATCTGATCATTATGTACCTGGCTGGCGGCAGTGAGGAGGGCTCGGTGGCCCCCTAGGCATCAGCCCACTGGGGAAATTTTCCTGTACAGTCTATGGCCAGTCCACCCCTGCGATCTATCTATTTATCTGTCACATATCTATCTATCTATCTATCTATCTATCTATCTATCTATCTATCTATCTATCTAATATCTACCTAATTATCTATCTATCTATCTATCTAATATCTACCTAATTATCTATCTATCTATCTATCTAATATCTACCTAATTATCTATCTATCTATTTATCTCATATCTATCTATCTATCTATTATCTATCTATCTATCTATCTATCTATTATCTATCTATTATCTATCTATTATCTATCTATCTATTTATCTATTATCTATCTATCTATTATCTATCTATCTATTATCTATCTATCTATCTATTTATCTATTATCCATCTATCTATTATCTATCTATCTATCTATCTATCTATCTATCTATCTATCTATCTAATATCTACCTAATTATCTATCTATCTCATATCTATCTATCTATCTATTATCTATCTATTATCTATCTATCTATCTATCTATCTATCTATCTATCTATCTATCTATCTATCTATCTATCTATTTATCTATTATCCATCTATCTATTATCTATCTATTATCTATCTATCTATCTATCTATCTATCTATCTATCTATCTATCTATCTATCTATTATCTATCTATCTATTTATCTCATATCTATCTATCTATCTATCTATCTATTATCTATCTATCTATTTATCTCATATCTATCTATCTATTATCTATCTATCTATTATCTATCTATTATCTATCTATCTATCTATCTATCTATTATCTATCTATTATCTATCTATCTATCTATCTATCTATCTATCTATCTATCTATCTATCTATATATCCTTCTTCACTGTTACTGACATATTGTCACAATTAATACACAATGTGCCTCTTATTGCCATCATTACATGGCAAAACATCAAATTGCTAATTGCTACCACCTCATCACTTTCGGATTTTGGCAGGGTGTAATTAACCTGAGAAGCGGGGCACTTGCAGTGTGATTTTTGGCATGCCTAAGCAGCTTGGAGGAATTGTGATAAAAGAGCCATTGCCAGGCAGTTGTGAGATGTGATGGCTGCTTTTCGGCTCTGGTATTCATTCATAGCCAGCCACCAGGGGCTACTTTATGCTGCAATTGTCAGATTTGTCTTCTTAATGCTCACTTCTATTGCACAGTTCACTGTTAGATTTTCGGCAGCCGGGAGTCCCTTCTGCAATGCTTTGTGATTTGCTCCGCTGCCTGTTGTGCGTAGACTAAGTGAACGTATTACATGAAGTCCTTTAAACTTACTTTTCGGTGAATTCTATCATTAGGATCATGTCATGCAGACTTCTATTACACGGTAACACAGGGGTCTTGGTAGGCCTTGGACACCAGGGGAGCACCAGAAAAGAGTGAAGATGCAGAAATGATTGTATATTGGGATTACTAGTGGGAAGAAACTCAGAATATCAGGTAAAAGACCAAGATGTGCCCCAGATATTAGCACCTAGTATTATGTATCAGTGCTAAAATCCAGGTCATAGGCCACTGTAGGTCTAGGTCAGATATGGTGCCACCAGATATTTTGAGTCTAACTCAACATTCCCCAACTGAGTTCTGTGGGACACCAACAGGTCTACAGGGCAATGACTGTATGTTCCAATCAACAAAGATGCCTGGCATCAGGATGTGTTCTGCACCACACACAATGTCCTGAAGCAAGAGTAGCCAGGGGTAGGTAGGGAGCAAATACTTGGGTTTTTGTCTAATCTGTGGTATGATTATTTTTGGGGTTTGATTTTGACTGACTGGTCTGGGGTATTTTTTTATGCGTTTGATCAGGGGTCTGTCTTGGGACTGGTCTGACTTCTAATTTAAGGGTCTGGGGTCTTTCTTGATTGTCTGAGCGGATTTAGAAGTCTGAAATCCGATTTAGTGGTCAATCTTAGGGGAATGATATGTGGTTTGATATAGGGGTATGGTCTGGGGTCTGAAGAATTTTAGGGATCTGGTCTAGGAAATTAATTAATTTAAGGGGCTAGATTGAGGTCTGAATTGATTTAGAGGCTTGACTACATTTTGTGGTTTGGGGTCTGAATTACAAAAAGATTTTTTTTTTTATAGTGATTTATAAGTACAGTACCTGCCTGGCATATACTGATGCTTGGGTTCATTTTCCTTTGCTTTCTTGTACTCTCTCCATGTTTGTTAAGTATGCAGGTATCTCCAGGTGTGATGCAAGTGCCTTGCTCAGTACTTTGAGACTATTAGGAGCATGGAATCCTATGAATGAAAGAGACTACAGATGCATCCCCCTCCTCCTTCTCCTCCTAACTTACTATTTACAGTATTATTCTAGATTTTTTATTTTTTTTGGGATAATAAAGAGGTTTAAAAAAGGTACTGGATAATGAGAAGAGATGTCCACAGCAAAATCAGCTTAAAGGGGTTGCATATACTAAATGTCCTGTAGCAGGCAGAGCAGGGCGGGTGGCCGGCCAGAACTCACTGACGTCACGTGCCTGCGCCGCCTACTTTATGAATGTAGTAGGCGGCGCAGGCACTTGACGTCAGTGATTTACGGTCGGCCGCCTGCCCTGCTCTGCCTGCTACAGGACATTTAGTAAGTAGTACAGATGGGGCTGGGGATCGTAACTTCAATTAAAGTTATTATTATAAAAGGTTTAGGCAATAAAGCAGTGAGTGAGTGGTGGGGCCGGAGTACAGTGACCACACCGGCCCCACCGCATTTGCATGACACCAGCCTCTCCTCCCTCCCCCTCCAGCTGATACATTGCAGACTGTGATGTAAAATGGCAGCATTCGCCCCATAAGACGCAGGGGCATTTCCCCCCCACTTTTGGGGGGGGGGGGGGGAGTGCGTCTTATGGGCGAAAAATACGGTAGGTTTCCCAAAAGATAATAAGACGATGTACAAGAGGCATTATTGTGGAAAAAAAACTTTTCTCAGCTTTTATTTACATTTGAGAAAAAGTGTCCAGTCCAAAATTATTCATACCCTTCTCAATAATCAATAGAAAAACCTTTATTGGGTATTACAGCAATCAAACGCTTCCTATAATTGCAGACCAGCTTTTTGCATGTCTCCACAGGTATTTTTGCCCATTAATATTTAGCAATGAGATCCAAATCTTTCAGGTTGGAGGGTCTTCTTGCCATCACCCTGATCTTTAGCTCCCTCCACAGACTCTCAATTGGATTCAAGTCTGGACTCTGGCTGGGCCACTCCACAACGTTAATGTTGTTGTCTGCTAACCATTTCTTCACCACTTTTGCTGTGTGTTTTGGGTCATTGTCATGCTGAAATGTCCACTGGTGCCCAAGGCCAAGTTTTCTCTGCAGACTGCCTGATGTTGTCGTTGAGAATCCTTATGTATTGCTCTTTTTTCATGGTGCCGTTTACTGTGATTAGGTTCCCTGGTCCATTGGCTGAAAAACACCCCCAAAGTATTAGGTTCCCACCACCATGTTTCACAGTGGGGATGGTGTTCTTTGGGTTGAAGGCTTCTCCTTTTTTACGCCAAATGAAGGAAACATCATTGTGACCAAACAATTAAATTTTTGTTTCATATGACCATAACACAGAAGACCAGAAGTCTTGTTATTTGTCCAGATGAGCTTTTGCAAAGGCCAAGCAAGGTTTTGTGTGCCTTATCTGGAGAAGTCGAACCCAGCAGTGTGCAGTGTCCGTTGGATTATCTGCCTTGAGACATTGCCACCAGCAGAGCCCAGATTCACCAGGATGGCCTTGGTGGTGATCCTTGGATTCTTTTTCATCTCTCTAACTATCCTCCTGGCCAGCACAGGTGTCACTTTTGGCTTCCAACCACGTCCTCTGAGTGCGGAAAATCTTGTATTTTTTGCTCAAATGTAAATAAAAGCTAAGAATTATTTTTTTTTTCCACAATAATGCCTCTTGTACATCGTCTTATTATCTTTTGGGAGACACCTATGTCATTTCCCGTCAAAAAATTACTTGCTGGTCGAATAAAAGTAACTTTAAGTCAAAATTTGCCAGGGGTATGAATAATTATGGGCAGCACTGTATATTCATATTCGCGAATAGTGTTGAATATTCTAATCGCAAATTTATGGCAACTTTTTTTGCGAATATATTACATTGCCGATTTTTCGCAATCAAGTAAACAATGACTGGAGATCACGAATTCTTGAATTTGCAAATTTATGGCGAATATTCGGCCAAAAATTATTCAAATATTGCGTATGATGCTCAGCACTATTCAGGAATGACAAAATAAGCTATCACACAAAAGATTCACCTGTTTTTTGCACTCCAGCGCTGAGGTCCCTTCACTTCCTCTTCTGGTCCCCACTGGACCATAATTTTGCTGTGCCATGTACACACACATGACCCATGCCGACCAATCAATGGCCTCAGCTATGGCAGTGGTTACATGCCGTGCCTGTACACATCACTGCTGAAACCACTGATTGGCCAACAGTACCCATATATATGTAGATGGAACAGCACACATCCGGTCCCGGAACTGGAACTAGAGTGCCAAAGACAGGTGAGTCTTTTTTTTTTTCTACCCCCTTCATCCTTGTGGACATAAAGGGGTTGGCCACCTTTTAGTTATTTTCCAAAATGTGCTGGAAACAGCACATAAAGTAACTTACTAATATGATGTATGGAGGACATCTGCAGTGATTCCCCACTTTCAAAACAGCTACCTGATGGCTTACACCGGTCTGTATTGCTGGCTGCGTGGTGTTCCAATCTGGCTTACATTGATCCTCATTCCTTGCTGTGCTGCTTTCTAATTCCAACATGGTCACTGATGGAGGCTCATGAGACTCTGATATGTCCATCAGCTGCCTCTATCGACCAACACTGTACACAGCAAGTAAAACCAGTGCTGTGTGCATTGCAGTTCAATAAAGTCCGCTGATGGGTGGATTGGGTGACCTGAGCCTCCATCAGTGACCATGTTGGGATTGAAAAGCAGCAGAGCAAGGAATGAGGACCAATGTAAGCCATCAGGCAGCTACTTTGATAGCAGAAAACTACTGCAGAAGTTCTCCATACATCAAATTACTGTTTCCAGCACATTTTGAAAAATAATTAAAGCGTGACCAACACCCTTAAGTCCTTAGGAGACTAAATCCTGCGGTCACTGGAACAGGAAGTGATGTCATTTGATTGATAGATACAAACAGGAAGACATCCTGGAGCAGGAGGCGAAGTCATGCTGGGCAATGAATGCATTTATGTTATATGACAAGTTTTATCTGCTACACAACCTTCTTTGTAACTGAACGTAGGATTTCAGAAACATAAAAAAGCAATAAAACCTATAATTATGGTTACAATCGAAATTATAGAGGTTGTCACATTAAATATATTTTTTCATATATTTTTTCTGATGTGCTGCCACCAGGACTACCCTGTTCCCTGTTTTCTTAGTTGCAATCCTTCATATAAGTTAGTTCAGTGATGCAACAGAGGCAATAGTGGTCATTTGGCTCAATTCTTACTAGGACTAACCTCCTTCAAAACGGAAACATACCTTGTACCACTTTTGGATTTATTAGGCCATCACTTCAATATCGAAGTAATCACAATAATTTGGGGCATGACTTGTTACCCTACCATACATGAAGGGATTCTTAGTTGACCACTTGGTTGCAATTTTATCTATCCCTTGGGAAAAAGATGATGGAGCTAGGAATTTATGTCATCTGGGAATGGTGGCAAAAAAGACAAATGTGAACTGGGTCTGTTGACAAGTCTAATTACAAAAAGTGATCACCTCTTAGGGCAAATCAAGGCCAGCACAGGGCTTAGCCAACAATAAGTGGGGTTGTTCTTTTTGGGGTGGTTACTCCACTTTCAGGCAGGGGTAGCCATTAGGGGAATTGTATGGTCAGAATCACCGAGACCCTCACCCACATTCATTGTATATCTGTCATCTCATCAAACTGTAAGTAATACATCTTTATAGTATTTCCTCTGAGGGCCCTTGACGAAGTATGTGGATATTAGGTATTGATGTCTTATTATATATATATGATTATATCATTTGTATATCTGCATTATCAGAAGTAGGGGCTTAGTATTTTTAATTATTTAATAAAGGTTACATTGTATTATAGAGTTTACTTACCCTCTATTTTTAAATTACACTGCTCACAAATATTGCTTCCAGGGCAAAACAAAAGAATAAATATCATTTGGCATCACATACATCCTGCCAAGTGTTATCAGTAGTATAAATATAAGGGATATAGAGGTAGCAGTCACCCCAGTGCTTGTTGGGGGCCAATATACTTTTTACTAAATGCATGTAGGTGAGCACTTCATATTGTAAATTGAATATGATGTCTCTCAAGCCCTGGTGCAAATTCTTCCATTGGGGCACAAAAATTTCGAGTCAGGGTTCTGAATCTTATGTATTTTATTGTGCAGGACTTTTGAAGCCAGCCTTCAGTTCTCTACTTGAATGGCCAATAATAGGGTTTTACCACTTCATGTTGTAAACTGAATATGATGGTAGATGAAACCGGGAACAAGTTTTTGCTTTGGGGCACATGTACTTCAAATTAGGGCTCTACACGTTAAGTACCTTATGTTGAAGGACATTTGAAGCCAGTCTTCAGTTCTTTACTTGAATCTCCAATAATGGGGTTTTATCAAGTAGGTAGTATGGGATGCAAATGAGCTCTTAACAAGTTCTGCCTCTAATGCCACCAGATGTAAGGCAGCTATCCTATAAGTCAAGGTTGGACCTCTATATAGGCCTAGACATGGCTCGGATATTAAATAAGCAAGCCTCTCATTTGCAGGTAGCTGTTTCGGGTTGATTGCCCCTCATCAGTGCAGAGCAGAGAGTACTGGATTAACTGGGTGAGAGGCCTAAGTCAAGATTTGGGGGGTACTATATCTTCTTGGGGAAGACAGGGCCTTACTCAGGGTGAGGAGACTTATAGGCCATATATGCTTCTCGGAAAATTCTTGGAAAGAAAGGGATGCAAATGAGCCTCTCATCCAGTTAAGCCAGTACTGATGAGCGGCAATCACCCCGAAACAGTTGAGGTGCTGACTTTCTTAATATACGAGTCATGTCTCAAGGCCTATTTAAAGGGTTGAACATTGACTTATGGGATAGCTGCCTCACATCTGGTGGCATCAGAGGTGAAGCTTGCTTAGAGCTTATTTGTATAGCTTTCTTCCCAGAATTCCAGAGGAGCATGTATGGCTTATAAGTCTCCTCACGTTGTGTAAGGCTTTCTCTCCCCAAGAAGAGATAGTACCCCCAAATAAAGTAGGTAGACACTTCATATTGTAAATGAGACTGAACATGATGGGTGATGGAGCCAGGTACAGGTTTTTGCATTGGAGCATATGTCACGGTCCCTCAGGTGACTGATGTCAGGAAATCAAAGAGATTGGCTGAGCATGGACGAATCTAACAGCCTCCTTAATGACCACTTCTCTTTTCTCAGATGTTGCTCAGTGGTCATCACTTCTACCCTTTATAGTCTCACCCAACCCTTCTGACTATGCAGTTGATAGCTTCATTTTGATAATGTCACGATCAGTGGGGGGTGGGGGACAGTAACTGGGAAGAAACAGGTCACCTCCTAGACAACCCTAATCCGGGCCCTGACTACCTATCAATATGAATAGACCTTGAAGGTAGGAATATTCATAAGCAGGATACCTAGGCCCTGATTTCCCTATAAGGCCCTGGAATAAGTATAGGACCAGAGACAACCCATTCCTCCCCAGATGGATGAATGGAAGTCTCTGTCTCAAGCCCAGATACAACAACATAATATAACAAATACAAACGCGACACTTAATTTCTATAGAGATGGAAGAAGAGGAACACCAGCTCACCCAAACCCAAATTAAGCTATCAACCGCATAGTCAGAAGGGTGGGGCGAGACTATAAAGGGTAGAAGTGATGACCACTGAGCAACAGCTGAGAAAAGGGAAGTGGTCATTAACCCTATCAACACTAAATCAAGAGAAATCAAGGAGACCGTTTCGATTCCTCCACGCTCAGCCAATCTCCTTGATTTCCTGGCATCAGTCACCTGAGGGACCGTGACAGCACAATAACTTCAAGTTATCGTTCTGAATGTTAAGTATCTTATAGTGGAGAACATTTGAAGCCAGGTTCCTGTTCTCTATTTGGATGGCCAATAATGGGGTTTTACCAAGTAGGTGGACACTTCATATTGCAAATTTAACATGATGGTTCCTGGTACAAGGTTTTGCATTGGGGCACAACAGCATCAAGTTAGGGTTTTGAACATTATGGGGGACATTTATCAAATCAGATAAGTCAGTTGTGTGGTCTAAAAAAGTCACACGTCATGGCATCTGCAACATTTTCTGCGGCATTTAATTACATTTTTGACATTTCATGATCTTCGCCACTTTTAACAGTGATCTATGTTTGACAGCTAAAAGCAAGATTAGACCTGGATTATGGCTCATTTACTAAGTGCTATTTTTGCAAAACATAATAACATAGTTTATAATGCTGAAAAAGGACATCTAAAGTTGCAATCTACGCCAGGCAACCCCCTCGCCTACTTTTACACCTAAAGGTGTAAATCACATTGCAGTCACGCCAGATATAGTATGAAGGCTCACCATTTCATAAATTTTGTGTAGGCACACAAAGGATAGCCAAAACTTAAAACTGTCACAAATATAACCTTAAATTATAAATGATACCCCTATGTATCTTATGGTGCAAGAACATTTGAAACAAGGCTTTGGCTCTCTACTTGAAGGGTCAACAATGGGTTTTCCCTTTGAAACTTGCACTTTGGGGGTAATTTATCAATCTAAAATATGCCTAAATTAGGCATATTTCAGGCGCAGATTGTGGCGCAACATCTAGCGACTCTTCTCCCCGCTCACGCAATCTGCGACTTCTCCCCGCTCATGCCAGGTCTAAAATTGTGGGAAAGGGGACGGGCGGCCAGTCTCATTTACCATTTTTTACGCCTGTTTTAGGCGTAGTAAAAGGTCTAAATTTAAGACAGCATTTAGAACTGGCGGAGGATCTGCTGAAATCATGAAGAAACCGGTGCCTCTTCATAACTTCGGTGGAACCTCCTCCAGGCTTTATTACGACCGCCGTCTAAATAAGTCTAATGAAGTCTAAGAAAATAACGTTACTTAAAAGATCAGAAAAGTAACAACAGAGATGTATATTTTTGTTTAAAAAATATCAAAAAAAGTACATAAAAATATACTAAAGGTACATGTGATCTTCAACTTATTGCCTTGCCTAGCATGTAACTTTATGTCTATATGTCATTATGTAAACATTTTAGATTAGTACTATGTAGAAATGTACTAAATATAAAAATAATTCGACTCACGAGTGAATACAAACTGGGTTAAAAAGTTAAAAAAAATACAAAAAACAGCATTAATACAACATGTTCTCCTTGACAAATCTAAACATTCCATGAGTAAAGATGTGACAGTTCTAATTTGAGAGGTCAAGAGTTAATTGCCGGCTGAATTTCCCATGGCTCCCTGAATGTGGATTTATTTGTCAGCCTTTCTGAATGAAGAATAAGTCGAAAATAATCAGCCCCTCTCAAATGTCAATTCTTTGCGTTTACACAACGGCTTAAGAACGTGTTAAATGGTTATAGTATGGAAAAAACATTTTTGGAAATTTTTTTTTTTTTTTTTTTAAGGGAGGAGGGGGAATTACCTGTCATAATAAATAGCAAAATGACACTTCTTCCACCTCAATTACTTAACCTAAGAAAACAAAGTCTCCCGCTCTTTACTATCATTACCCCACCGTAAATCTGCCACCTTACAATTAGGTTATTATTTCCTTTATCTATTTCCAGCCACATGATTTTTTTTTCAATTTTTTTTTTTTAAAGATACATTTATTTGTGGTGGCTTCTTTAAGAAAATATAGTAAATGAAAAAAATACTTTTACAGCAAAAAAAAAAAAAAAAAAACTAATAATTGCTAAGGAGCCAATTAAATTCTGAAAGCGAGATGAAACCGTACTTATTTCCCCTGGTGATTTTATGCTTTTAAACTGCCTTCCGTGTTAGGGAGGAAAAAAAAGAGAGAGAGAGAGAAAATATAATTTCTGAAGCTGACAGAACTCATTGTTCGAGAAATTTTAAATTCAAAAAAGTTAATAAAGCCAAAGTATAAGATGAAGGGAATTTGCATTTCACAGATTAACAACATGTACAGCAAGAAAGGAGATCTGCCTTGCCCCAGGTGATAATTTAAGAAACCTTTGCATATTTTATTTAAAACTGGGCCCAGTTTGGCTGGGTAATAAAACAGACAGATAATGATTAGAAGGTCAGCCCTTCAGGGCACACAGCTTGGGCCCTAGCAAATACCAAACAATGATCCCACAAGCCTGGCTTGCTGAAGATTAGTCTAATTGCCTGCTGATGTTTTATTTTTTTCAGAAGTTTTTTTTCTTTTTTTTCGTTCAGTCGAACGCTAAGCAGGGTGGCGGTTTCATATTTGCATGTTTTTTTTTCTACTTCATTGGCTTCGATAAGCAGAAAGTTTCCTAAAAAAAAAATCACACTCCCCCTAAACAAACTTCTATACTCCCTCTGCCTTCTGGGTATTTATTTTTTCTTAAAGTAATTAAAATTTTCTTTTTCTTTTTCAGATTTTTTTTTTTACTTTTAATGATATGATGCATTGCAATTTTGGAGATTCATTGACTTTTATGAACTGAAATTCAACACCCTAGTTTTTCTCTTTTTTTCAAGATTTTTTAAAAGTGTAGAATGATAATTAAAAAATCTGTAAAAGATTTTGAAAAATTTAATTATCATCATATTTCATAATACATTTAAAGTGAAAATTGATTGTTCTACTTGACAGACAGCTGATCTCAGCCCAACATTCAGTCAACTTTGGACAGACAGATGTAGCCAGACTAATCATCTTTTCAAATGGGCTTTTCTTCACTGACACTTCCCATATCAGATGAAGTTTTTTGTCGTCACCCAGCTTAGTTATGCAAATCATAGACTGGAATATTTTATAGGTTAGACAACTTTATTATGGGTAGGGGAGGAACTATACAGAGGCCAAAGGTACCACATAAGAAGCTACCAGTAAAGATGAGCGAATCGATTTGTACAAATTGAGACATTCATCAGAGTTCTTGAGCAGCAAGGGGTTGTCCCCACTGCTCAAGAGGCACCCCCTGACGATACCTCTCCTGGCCCTGAAAATCCTGTGACTGTGCCGCATAGCAGTGTAACCGCAGAGGCTCTTCTGGGGCTACTGGGACAGCGACACAAGCACAGTTGCTGATCTGGTAGCAGCAGGGCTGTGGGGCTTGGTGAGATGTCCGGCCCTGTAAGTCAAGCATCAGGGTGGAGCCTGTAGAGCAACACGAACACCCTTTCAATGCTCAAGAACTCTGTTTTAGGAACAGATACCTTTTCACAAAATGATTCTCTCATCTCTGGCCACTAGTATTATAAATGATCCTTTGATTAGGAGATAATTGCCCCATTGATTAGGGAATTTAAAAGATTTAAGGTGGGTTCCCCAGTTAGGAATCCTGAGTGAAAGTTTAGGGAATGGTTTTGGTGGTTCCGGTCCATCGATGTGCTACCATTACTACAAGTGCTACTAATATTAGTAATACTTTTAAATGATGCAAACAATGAGGATCTAATCCCTACTTCTAATCCCAATTTTGGACAGAAAGATGAAGCCAGAATTCTAACACTTTCCAAACGACTTTCCTTGACTGAAAGATACCAGGAGGGTTATGTTGAGTCATTCAGCTAGTTATGGGAAAAATAGGTTTGATGTTTTTTATAGGGTTGTGTTTTGAAAACAGCGTCTTACTACATGTCCTATAAGGTCCAGGGGAATAGATATATGTGGGGAGGAAGCAGTCACGTGTAGGTCCTGGTGCCTGAGAGAGGCCTAAAGTAGACACTGGTATTATAAATGACACATAGCATGCAAAAGGTTTCACATAAGCTTTAGGCTATGCCACTGGTCTACCTGCTTAAAGTGTAACTGTCCATCTTTTTTTTATTTTTGTAATGTATAAGGGCAGTGATATTGACCATTTTTGTAATATACTTAATTACTGAAATCATACATTTCTATGAGAAAAATAGCTCTAAAGTAGCCCATTTTGAGCCTTAGCGACACTCCCCTGTCTTCTGTTTACATAACACAGTCAGTGTTGAGCAAGTTTCCACAGATATGGAAACAGAATACGGAGGAGCGCTGCTAAGGCTCAAAAAATCTAACACAACAGTTCAGTGAACCCTACTGCTCATGGGGCTCAGAAGCGGACAGATGGTCACTGCACCTCTGCTAATGAAGTTGCATTTGCAGAAAAAGCTTCAATTTTCATGGCAGTATTGGAACTGGACCTCAGCTGATTGGCAATGGGTTGCCTTTTCAGATAAATGAGGTTTTCTGCTACATCAGATGATGGTGTATCAAAGAACAAACATATTACAACCATTGCTGGAGGAATACAAGCTGGTGATGGCAGTGTTATAGTTTGGGGAATGTTTTCATGGCATTTTCTGGGCCCACTCATCCATGTGAAAGACACTTTCACTCAACCAATTTGGGTATGAATTCACTCTTGCAGATCACGTACATCCATACATGCCGATTGTCTTCCCTGGGGTGGATGGGATCTTTCAGAAACACAATGCAACATTTCACATGGCTAGAAATGTCCGACATTGGTTGGAAGAGTATGACTAAGACTTCCAAGTAGTACCCTGGCCCTCTAATTCCCCAGATTTGAACCCAATTAAGCATCTGTGGGACTACATCCATCATTGTGTGGATCCTTCCCCATGTACCCTTTAGCAGCTGTGGGATGCATTGTATTAAACATTCAAATACTTGTGACAACCTACCAAAACCTTATTGAGTCACCATTAGCCCATCTAGATGATGTCTGTGCTGCATACGGCACTTACTTTGGATATTAGCAGGTGGTCATAATAATGTGACTCAACTGTGTATATATAGAGAGTGAGAGTGGAACCCAAATTGAGTTTTTATCTGTAAGCAACATTTGTACTTGTTTAGTTAACTGTAAAACGGACCATACACTCAAGACGTCATACTTCATGCACTTTTTTGCCTGGGAAGGTTGTTGTCCTTGAAGACAACACCACAACCAAATTGATGATCCACCTGACCTAGGCTGGGTTTCTACTGGCCACTCATGTGCTGATTGATATGAATGACTTTCCAAGTATCACCAGTGACTGAACCCAATTATAACCCAACAAAATTTAACAAGAAAGATTCACTTTTCCACCTATTTTCTGTTTTGATGGGCATCTTTCATGTTATAAAAGTTACTTTTGCCTGTCTAAAATTTATAGTATGTTGTCTTGTTTTAGGAAGATCATACAGTTATTCAATTGCAAAGTACAAATACAAATTGCAAGCTACAGTTGCAAACTGTGAACTACTACAAATACCATACAAACATATTGCAATCCAAATTGCATACAACCATACAATAAAGAGGTAGAGGACACTAACTCATTTCCTATAGGTGACATCGGGCGGGGGGAGCACCGTCAAAGGGAAGCTTTACCTGTAAATATACTAATCAATGCTATTTCTTCAGGAACAGAAAAATCCAGCACATGCACTACGGATAAAATCCAACTTTTTTATTGTGATTCTTTTAAAAATTCCATGAGCTGATCAGGGTGCTTTACAGTCTACGTATGGTAGGCGCAGCACTATGAAGTGCCTTTTGCCCTGTGGCATTAGACGAATTTTGATATCTCTGACTTTTAGTCTAACCAGACTGTCTATTACCCTGTAATTCCTCTAGCGCCGTTCTCTAGAAACAGTAGGTTTAAAGAGCACACCAAATGCTTGAAATAACTCTCTTTATTAACTTCAACTTTTCTTCATATATAACCCTGCCGCCTCCGCAGCAGATAGTCCATGTACATAACACGTGTTGAAAATATATCACAAAATGGCGGTATGCATAAGAGGGTGGTTCAACAGTTCAATCTTGTTATTCAACATAAAATGGTGGCTATATTTCTTTATCTGTACTCTCACTTTTAGTTATTTAAGCACTTTATGATCTCTCTGAGAGGTATATCTGAGGTCTAACTAATAGTTCACTTGCAGTATACAGTTAGCAGTGACTATTTGCAGATTGGTTGAGTATGATCTGGTATGGTTGTATGCAATTTGGATTGCAATATGTTTGTATGGTATTTGTAGTAGTTAACAGTTTGCAACTGTAGCTTGCAATTTGTATTTGTACTTTGCAATTGAATTTGTATGGTTTCAATTGGTGGAACTGTAAGTAAACACATATATATCTAGTTCAGTATACAGTTCTAAACACAATACTAACAATATGAACATTATATAACTTGTTTTAAATACCTATATTGGCCTCTTGTTCCCATAAAACACAGCTCTCAGTGGAGTAAATATCTCTTCAGCTCCTGTCTTTGGTAAATAATGATATAGGAACTGTATTAAGGCTATTGGCAGGTTTAGCTGTATACACATATAAGCTACAACAGCAACCTAGGACAGGTCTTAGCTGGCCAGCTACACTACACATTTTGACAACATACCGTCCTTATATTCATGACCATACCATGACCATACGATTTAATGGTGCTTGTTGAAAGGCTGCAGGGCAGCCAATCAACAAGCATTTACCTAGTGTGCCCTTAGAAGCCATCACAGCCATGCCTACTAATGGCATGGCTCTGATTGGCGAAGTGCAGCATGTGACCCAGCCTCTATATAAGCTGGAGTCACGTAGCGCCGCTCTTACTAGTGTAGGGAGAGGATGCTGCTGCTGTGAGGGAGAGATTACGAAAGACTCTGATATCTGCACTTAAGTCTGCGATCTACAGCATTTTTTGTTTTGGGGGTGCAATGCAACATTTTTCTACCCTGCCCTGAGCCCAGTGAGACTGAAAATAAGTTTTAATCCGTCTGTTAGTTAGGTGCGTGTCGGCGGCCATTTTGTGCAACAACAGTGCACCAGCACTGCATATGTGCCAGGGACAATAATTTAAACCTGTTCTCGTAGTTCAGTGGCCGACATATACCCATTTTTAAAGTGCACCTGCACTGCATGTGTCAGGGGAAGGGGAAATAATACCGTTTGTGAGTTTCAGGGACCCAAGGGGTGACATATCCCCGTTTGTTTCTGTTGTTTCTGTAAAGTACCCCTGCGCTGCATTTCTGAGAGTGAAATATAATCAGTTAAATCTATCTGTTCCGTTTCAACATTTTTTTTTGTAAAGTACCTCTGAGGCCTGCACTGCTTATGTGACAAGCAGGCACATAAATTCAGCAAATCCATCTGTTCCATTGTAGGGGTGACATATCCACAATTTTTTTTAGTAAAAAAACCCTGTACTTAATTTGTGAGATTGAAATATAATCTCAGTTAAATCCATCTGTTTCATTTATGGTTAAAGAAACCATTTTGCCCTGTACTGCATTTCTGACAGTCCAATACAACCGCCAAATACTGAAGTTACATTTTTTGGTGAAAAATTCAAATTTTTGTTGCTAGAAAGTACATTTGCGGCCTGCGCTGCATTCCTGTCAGTCAAATAAAACCAGTAAATACCGCTGTTACATTTTTGGGCTTCAAATTCCCATTTTTGGGTGTAAAGTACCTCTGAGGCCTGCACATGTGACAGGCAGGCACATAAATTCAGCAAATCCATCTGTTCCATTGTAGGGGTGACATATCCACCATTTTTTATGTAAAAAACCCTGTGCTTCATTTGTGAGAGTGAAATATAATCTCAGTTAAATTCATCTGTTTCATTTAGGCTTAAAAAAAACTTTTTTTTTGGGAGCAATAAAGAACCTTTTTGCCCTGTGCTGCATTTCTGACAGTCCAATAAAACCGCCAAATACTGCAGTTACATTGTTTGATGAAAAATTCCAATTTTTGTTGCTATAAAGTACATTTGTGGCCTGCGCTGCGTTCCTGTCAGTCAAATAAAACCATTAAATACCGCTGTTACATTTTTGGGCTTCAAATTCCCATTTTAGGGTGTAAAGTACCTCTGAGGCCTGCACATGTGACAGGCAGGCACATAAATTCAGCAAATCCATCTGTTCCATTGTAGGGGTGACATATCCACCATTTCTTTTGTAAAAAAAAAAACTTTGCTTTATTTGTGAGAGTGAAATATAATCTCAGTTAAATTCATCTGTTTCATTTAGGGTTTAAAAAAACCTTTTTTTGGGAGCAATAAAGTACCTGTTTGCCCTGTGCTGCATTTCTGGTAGTTAAAGAAATACAGTTAAATCCATCTGTTTCATTGTGTGTGAGAAAAAAACATTTTTTGGGCAATAAAGTACCTTTGCTGCCTGCACTGCATAGCAGTTTAAAAAACTTGTCTATTCCATTGTTGGTTGACATTAAACCATTTTTCCTGTCCAACAACCCTTGCTCTGCCTTGGTGACAGGGACCTAAATTTCTAAAATTCGTCTGTTCCATTATTGAGTGACATTAACCCATTTTGGCTGTCAAAAAAACCCTGCTCTGCAAGGAACTTAATTTTGTAAAAACGTCTGTTACTTCGGTGAGTGACCGCAAAAAATGAGGAGAGCGTCAAACAAGGGACGTGGCCCTGGTCGTGGTGCTGCTGGTGTTGGTGGAGATCCCGTTGCAGGGAGAGGACGTGGTGGATCTGTGCCAGCTACACACCCAAGTGAAACTCCTTCGTCAGATGCGAGTAGGCGAAAGAACCTTCGGCGTTATGTGGTAGGGCCGAATGTAGCAATACGAATGGTGAGGCCAGAAAAAGAACAGGCGATAGTAGATTGGGTGGCTGACATTGCCTCCAGTTCCTTCACATTGTCTCCCACCCACTCCCCTGCTGAAAGATCAGAGTTGGCACCTGCAGCCCATGGCCATCAGTCTTTCACTTCACCCCCTTGCAAATCAGGCAAGCAGTCTGAGCCCCAAGTCATGCAGCAGTCTCTTCTGCTTTTTGATGACTCTGCTGGCAGGGTTTCCCAGTGCCATCCACATAGCCCTGTCCCATAAGTGGAAGAGATTGAGTGCACCGATGCCCAACCACTTATGTTTCAGGATGAGCACATGGGAGGACCACCGCAGCACGTCTCGGATGATGACGAAACACAGGTGCCAACTGCTGTGGCTTTCTGCAGTGTGCAGACCAACAAGGAGGGCAGGGGTGAAGACTGGGTGGAAGATGATGTGGAGGACGATGAAGTCCTCAACCCCACATGGAATCAAGGTCATGCGAGTGACCTGTGTAGTTCGGAGGATGAGGCGGTGGTCGCACAGAGCCTTCAGCACAGCAAAAGAGTGAGCAGGGTGCAAAAAGCGAAGCGGCCGTCCCCTAGACAGTTTGTCTGCTACTGCCCACCAAGCACACCAAAGCCAGCTCCCTGGCGTGGCAGTTGTTCAGAAAATGTGCTGACTACAAGACACAAGTGGTTTGCACGCTGTGCAATCAGAGCCTGAAGCGAGGCATAAACGTTTTCAACCTGAGAACAACCTGCATGACCAGGCATCTAAGTGCAAAGCACAAGCTGCAGTGGAGTAGACACCTCAAAAACCAAGAAAGGTCTCTGGATCCTCCTGCTTCCTCTTCTGCTGCAGTCTCGGCCTCTTCATCCCCCTCTGGAGTGACAGTGGCACCTGTCACCCCGCAAACAGAGGATGTGGCAGCAACGCCACCACCTCGGTCACCAAGCATCTCCACAATGTCCCATGGAAGTGTTCAGCTGTCTATCTCCCAAACACTGGAGCGAAAGAGGAAGTACCCCCCTACCCACCCACGATCCCTGGCCCTGAATGCCAGCATTTCTAAATTCCTGGCCTTTGAGATGCTGTCATTCTCTCTGGTGGACACGGACAGTTTTAAGAATCTGATAGCGGTGGCTGTCCCACAGTATGTTGTGCCTAGCCGCCATTACTTTTCCAGGCGAGCCGTCCCTTTCCTGCACAACCAAGTGGGGGACAAAATCAGGTGTTCACTGCGAAACACCATCTGTGGCAAGGTCCACATAACTAAAGATACGTGGACCAGTAAGCACGGTCAGGGATGTTATATCTCCCTAGCAGCACACTGTGTAAATGCAGTGGCGGATGGGCCTGAGGCGGATAGAAGTTTGGCGCATGTCCTTCCACCACCGAGGATTGCAGGGCATTTCTCTTTGCCTCCTGTTGCTTCCTCCTCCTACTCCGCTTCCTCATCCTTTACCACCTCCTCATCTGATCAGCGTAACACCTTCACCACCAACTTCAGCACAGCCAGGGGTAAACGGCAGCAGGCAGTTTTGAAACGTATCTGTTTGGGGGACAAACCCCACACAAGAGCTGTGGAAAGGCATGGAACAACAGACCGATAAGTGGTTGGAGCCACTGAGCCTCAAACCCGGCCTGGTGGTGTGCGATAATGGGCGAAATCATATAGCAGCATTGGGCCTAACCGGTTTGACGCACATCGCTTGCCTGGCGCATGTGCTGAATTTGGTGGTGCATAAATTCCTGGAAAAATTACCCCGACATGTCAGAGCTGCTGCAGAAAGTGTGGGCCGTCTGTGCATGCTTTTGGCGTTCTCACCCTGCGATCAGCAGCAGGCGATAGTGGAGTTTCAGCTGCAGCACGCACGGGTGAGTCGCTCTGCGGAACAGCACCATTTCACCACAAATGAGTGGGCCTCCATGCGAGACCTGTGTGCCTTGTTGCGCTGTTTCGAGTACTCCACCAACATGGCCACTGCCGATGACGCCGTTCTTAGCGTTACTATCCCACTCCTATGTCTCCTTGAAAAAACGCTTCGAGCGATGATGGATGAGTATGTGGCACACGAGGAGGAAAACGAAGAGGGATCATTTACAACAGTTTCAGGCCAGTGGCTCCGAGGGTGGGTTCCTGCACCAACATACGCCAGGTATACAATTGTCCAGCCAGGGCACAGTTCTGGAGGATGAGGAGGTGGAGGAGGAGGAGATGGAGGAGGAGGAACCGTGTTCACAGCAGTGTGGCACCCAAAACAGCTCATGGGCATCACTGGTGCGTGACTGGGGGGATACAGAGGACACAGACGATATACCTCCCACAGAGGACAGCTTGTCATTGCCTCTGGGCAGCCTTGCACACATGAGCGATTACATGCTGCAGTGTCTCCGTGATGACCGCCGAGTTGGCCACATTCTAACTTGTGCTGATTACTGGGTGGCCACACTGCTGGATCCCCGTTACAAGGACAACATACCGTCCTTAATTCCATCACTGGAGCTTGATCGTAAGATGCGTGAGTACAAGCGCACGATTAATATTGTCAGAAGGTGCTATAATTAACCGACTGAGGCTCAAAAAGTAAAGCATCCTGGGATGTACTTTGCATTTTAACATGTAGAATAAAGGAGTGTTTTTATTTCTTCTTGGGACCGAGTGCTGGAGCTGTATCTTTTGATGTCATTTGGAGTCTACTTTACTATTAACAGGTGTGATGTCGTTCTCCTTCCCTTGCACTCCCAAGATGATTTGGAGTAGGATATTCTATCATGAGGGTGAGCTGAGATTTCTCGTATTTTTCTTTTTTTAAGACAAAAGTGCCATAAAATCAGTGCCACAGGCTCCTCCAAATATAAATCTACACTGCTCTGCCCCACTCCCTATTGATAGCGTGACTCTGTTTGGGGGTTACCTCAACCCACTGACACCAAAATGAGGAACAAGTAAAACATCATTATAAAAGAAGATAAAAGAAATCACATTAATTCTAAATGTACATGAATAAAAGTCTTCTCCACTTACAATACATACAGACAGCACGTAGTTCAAGTATGGTTGACAAAAGTCATTGTTAGTGCTTAGATTTTTATTTTGCTGGTTGTCTTTGTGAGTGACATTGTGACAAATTCTTCCATTTAGTACAGGGTTTATGCAAAGGCAATCATATGTCTGTGTAAAATCTATGAGTAGATGGTGGACATTCATGTGACATTTCTAAAATGTTTCTAATATTCCTCTAATGAAAGATATAGAATGTGAAGTTGACTTGCATTTATTAATACAGCATACCTTAGGTAGTCTGCAAATCTTAAAGCCTAAGTTCAGTAAACTGGTGGCTTAGGAATGAGGTACAGCATTCCATGCACTATATTTGCAATTTTTTCTTGTGTGATACTTTTTTAGAGGGAACCTGTCACCGGGATTTTGTGTATAGAGCTGAGGACATGGGTTGCTAGATGGCCACTAGCACATGTGCAATACCCAGTCCCCATAGCTCTGTGTGCTTTTATTGTGTAAAAAAAACTATTTGATACATGAGCAAATTAACCTGAGATGAGTCCTGTCCCGAAGATGAGTTCAGCGTGAAGGAGCTATGAAGACTGGGTATTGCGGATGTGCTACCGGCCATCTAGAAACCGATGTCCTCAGCTCTATACACAAAATCCCGGTGACAGGTTCCCTTTAAGCTCCAAATGGCACCCTTCTGTCTCCATCTCTCTAATGATATCACTTCCTGTATCAGCAGCATCAAGTCTTGTCTCCCAACAGACCTAATTGTGATGGTCACAGACAAAAAGTCAAATAGGGGACTGGAAAAGTACTTCAAGGAGGCTCCACCCATGAAGCCAGAAGTAGTGACGGAAGATGGCTGCTATTGCCAGGCTAGGTTGGAAGGGTATATGCACAAACTATGGGCATGATGAAGAAAAAATTGTCAAGAATTGTGCCAAATATCATAGAAAACTGCTGAACAAGATAAGTTCCACTAAATATTTACAAGAGGTATGGGAAAAGAGTTATCGGTAGAAGTACAGTCGTGGCCAAAAGTTTTGAGAATTACATAAATATTGGAAAAGTTGCTGCTTAAGTTTTTATAATAGCAATTTGCATATACTCCAGAATGTTATGAAGAGTGATCAAATGAATTGCATAGTCCTTCTTTGCCATGAAAATTAACTTAATCCCCAAAAAAACTTTCCACTGCATTTCATTGCTGTCATTAAAGGACCTGCTGAGATCATTTCAGTAATCATCTTGTTAACTCAGGTGAGAATGTTGACGAGCACAAGGCTGGAGATCATTATGTCAGGCTGATTGGGTTAAAATGGCAGACTTGACAGGTTAAAAGGAGGTGATGCTTGAAATCATTGTTCTTCCATTGTTAAGCATGGTGACCTGCAAAGAAACGCGTGCAGCCATCATTGTGTTGCAAAAAAAATGGCTTCACAGGCAAGGATATTGTGGCTACTAAGATTGCACCTCAATCAACAATTTATAGGATCATCAAGAACTTCAAGGAAAGAAGTTCAATTCTTGTTAAGAAGGCTTCAGGGCGTCCAAGAAAGTCCAGCAAGCGCCAGGATCGTCTCCTAAAGAGGATTCAGCTGCGGGATCGGAGTGCCACCAGTGCAGAGCTTGCTCAGGAATGGCAGCAGGCAGGTGTGAGCGCATCTGCACGCACAGTGAGGCGAAGACTTTTGGAAGATGTCCTGGTGTCAAGAAGGGCAGCAAAGAAGCCACTTCTCTCCAAAAAAAACTGGACTGCTGAGGACTGGGGCAAAGTCATATTCTCCGATGAAGCCTCTTTCCGATTGTTTGGGGGATCTGGAAAAAGGCTTGTCCGGAGAAGAAAAGGTGAGCGCTACCATCAGTCCTGTGTCATGCCAACAGTAAAGCATCCTGAGACCATTCATGTGTGGGGTTGCTTCTCATCCAAGGGAATGGGCTCACTCACAATTTTGCCCAAAAACACAGCCATGAATAAAGAATGGTACCAAAACACCCTCCAATAGCAACTTCTTCCAACAATCCAACAACAGTTTGGTGCAGAACAATGCATTTTCCAGCACGATGGAGCACCGTGCCATAAGGCAAAAGTGATAACTAAGTGGCTCGGGGACCAAAACGTTGACATTTTGGGTCTATGGCCTGGAAACTCCCCAGATCTTAATCCCATTGAGAACTTGTGGTCAATCCTCAAGAGGCGGGTGGACAAACAAAAACCCACAAATTCTGACAAACTCCAAGAAGTGATTATGAAAGAATGGGTTGCTATCAGTCAGAAATTGGCCCAGAAGTTGATTGAGAGCATGCCCATTCGAATTGCAGAGGTCCTGAAAAAGAAGGGCCAACACTGCAAATACTGACTCTTTGCATAAATGTAATGTAATTGTCGATAAAAGCCTTTGAAACGTATGGAGTGCGTGTAATTATATTTCACTACATCACAGAAACAACTGAAACAAAGATCTAAAAGCAGTTTAGCAGCATACTTTGTGAAAACTAATATTTGTGTCATTCTCAAAACTTTTGGCCACGACTGTACCTTCCACAAGTTTCAAAAATGAATTAAATGAAGATGCTGATCAACACAAAAAGTATTGAGAGATGAAGATACAATAGCTGAGCTTATGTATTTCACAGGAGAAAACTATGTTAAGATACCTAATAGTTGAAATCTACCTAGAACATGTTCCACAAAAACGTATTAAGGGAGCTGTTCCATGAAGACATGCTGTATTGGGGCATATGGACCCTTTGAGGAGAACCACTCTGCAAGACCGCCTCCCATTCTATTCAAGTAGTTTTTCATGTTGCCTCAAGTGGGATATACCTATGCCATGGTGCATATTGTAAGTTGTCTTGATGCAACACAACTATATTCCAAAAGCCAAAATAAAATCTTAAACACACTTATAGTACTTCACTGGGCTCATAAATCAAACTTTGTGGCAGAAAACGGCTTGCAGGGTAGCCACCTGTAGATGGTACTAGAGAGATGCCATAGCTGATTCAGACATCATTTGTGACTGCAGGGTGATCAGCCCTATTGAGCACTATTTATTTGTTGTACCCTTTTATCTGATGACACTGGAGGCATTACCTGTAGAAATGCAACTGGGCTTCTTGGGCTTCTTTATAGGGAATTATACAGTATGGTAAAGGTTATGGGGCTGACCCTGTCATGGCATGTGCCTTAGGAGGGATAGGGGATGGTTGAATTAGGGTCTCTGGCCGTACTTAGCTTTCCAATTAAGCTGGTTTGAAGCCAGGTAACTCTGTACCTTTAACACTATTCTCACCTGCCTAAGGAAAGATCATCACATCCATTTCTACCCTTTGTGTAAGTATATCCAGGAATGATATGCACTGCCAATACACACAGGCTGAACCTACATTTATGATACTACATTCAAGTCGTAGTGGTGAGTGGGACCATAGCTTTTTGTACCCCATTGTTAGGACCACAGTCCCTGCCCGCCACATTATTGTTGTATCCTGTGGGCACAGATGCCATGCTACTCACCATGTCATCCAGAATCCTGGCCTCTGGCATTTTCTGCAAGCTACTGCCTCTGTTCATGCTGTGGAACTATCCTGTGTACCCATCCTGCCTGACCTCATAGTTTAGCATCAAAGTTCTAGATCATGTTTAAGTTCTCCCAGTGTGTCTGCCTGTCTGTGCTACAGCCTTGGTTCCTGCCTTCCTTCGTCCTACATTCTCCACCACCGCCGGCAAGCTCTCCTAGTGTCTCCAGTTCAGTGTTGCTAATATCTCCAGTTCCAGTATTAGAGAATGTCCAGACTGCTTCTGTGATTGTGGTGTGGTTTCCCTGCATCTCAGCTATCCAGACAAGTTTTCTACAGTCAAGTTCTGTCAAAAACTACATAATCAGTATAAGTCACTGTTCAGATTATACCTGCGGTTTTGGAGCATTTTCTGTGCTTAGAGCCTCTGGTACATGTATCATAGTCCCTGTCCCCAGTAGGTTAGCTGCCAATATACTGGAACTATCCCAAGAGGTAGTGGACTGGTTTCTTCTCTGTACAAAGGTCCAGATCCCAGTACAGGGGTTAAAAGGTGAATACCAGGGGAGCGCTGCAATAAAGCACTTAGGTTTTAGCCCAAAGCCAAACCAGTTCATTGGCACAGTGGGTCCACACTCACTGATCTGTAACACATGTATTTGCTTATCTCCATTTACTGAATAGTGGCCACTAACATTTTATAAGACATTTTACCTGAGAAAAATGCCTTGGTCTCAAGTTATCAGCTTTTTTCCTCATTCCCTCCACGTCCTTAACATTTTCTCTGAATTTTGAGATAGTTCTGACTTGAGAGATCAAGACAGGCTGCCTGCTCACCAGAGGATCAGATTACATCATCCCATAGAAGTATATGGAGGGGGGTGAGAAGGGGTGAGCAGCAGAGAGAAACAAGCATGATTCAGCAGCTAATAGTAAGTGGTATATATCACCACAAGTGCTTTATTCAATTCACTACTGCTCAGTATTTCTCCATAATGTTCTACTAATGCTTTTCGGTGGTTCTCGGGGAGTGAAAGAGTTAGAAATCAAAATCTGCTGTCTCCGTCTACAGTGTATGAGCAGGAATTGTTTTAGCTTATATTATATATACAGATGTAGCCAGATACAAGTTATATGATGGTCAGCTATAGTGCTATCACTAAGATGTGCACACATGGCAGCTTATTCTCAAGAAATAGTAAAAAAGAATAAAATAACAAAAGAAGAGATGCTCACCTATCCTTTGCAGCTCCTATTCAGGACCAGGAAGCAGAGACCAGTGGGTAACCACAGGATATCAGAAAGGAAGTGGAAGGGAATCGATGAAATTCATATATTTTTTTTTATGTTTAATGCAATACTGACCTTAGATTTAAAAAAATGGCCAGTCAACCAATTTAATATCTGCCACGAGAACACCCCTTTAGGCCTCTTTCACACCAGCATTATAGGAGCAGAACAACTGAAATAATGGAAGTCCCAGAATCAGCACATAACTGACACAAATAAGCCAAACAGGTCCAACTGACTATAATTAGGATCCGTTTGGTTTGTGTCCGGGAGTCCGCTGTTTTATTGGACAAATAATCTGCTGTTTTTCACACTCTGTGATGGAGGTCCGAACTGAACTTCTTATGGAGAAGTGAACCAGCCCTTAACCCATTAAACAAATAAAGTCCCATCCTCAAATGAAGACCTGTCATCAAAATATTGAATGCATTGACTGTAAACATGGGGTTGACAAACTTTTACACTCATACACTATATTTGACCTCTCATATGTGCCTTAAGATTTCCAAATCCATCTTAACTCTTAATATCCCAACCTTACTTTTTTGTCATTGTGGGCTTTGGAATATGTATATATGAAGCTCTTAAAGAATCCTCTAAAGTATTTAGTAATTCTCTTTTTCTCTATATTATAAATTCCTTTTCAGGTTGTCCCAGACATGGACCACAGCTTCAAATAAACACTGTGAGGCGGATTCTTTTGATTAGGTTTACATTTCTTTAACTGTTGCCTCTAAACTTTTATGATGTCCCTTTTGGGCGCCTTTTAATACTCCCTGAGGGTATATAGAGCAAAACAGTTCTGTTCTACAAAGTAACTTATAAATATATTAAGCCCCATGCAGTATCCTTCAGCCGAGAAACAATCTCTAGAGATAAGAAGTCCCCAAAATATATAAATATATTTTTAGGTTATTTTTTTCTTATTTTGTTATTTATGTTTTACTAGTAGATATATTTGAAATAATTATTGAGACATTTGAAACCAATGGTACAGGTGAAACTCGAAAAATTAGAATATCGTGCAAAGTTCATTTATTTCAGTAATGCAACTTAAAAGGTGAAACTAATATATGAGATAGACTCATTACATGCAAAGCGAGATATTTCAAGCCTTTATTTGTTATAATTTGGATGATTATGGCTTACAGCTTATAAAAACCCCAAAGTCACAATCTCAGGTACCCTTTGCTTAGGGGGTATGGATTAATTAGCTGACTAGAGTGTGACACTTTGAGCCTAGAATATTGAACCTTTTCACAAAATTCAAATTTTAAGCTGCTATAATGCAATTCCTTTTAATTTGCATTACTGAAATAAATGGACTTTTGCACGATATTCAAATTTTTCGAGTTTCACCTGTATATTGGAAAACTGAGCAAATGATCGTTTATTGAACTAAACAACAAATGAAATAATAAAAAGTAAATTAAATAATTAAAATGATTTACAAAAAAGTTACAAAAATATTTCAAAATGTATTAAAAATGAAAACAAAAAATTCTAAAATGAGCCATGTACAAATAGACTGTAAAAATATTGTATTCCAAAGGACCCTATCTCTTCCAAGCTACGAGCCCCTGACACTAATCTTTAGCTACGAAACAATTTCTAGATATAAGAAGCCCCCAAAAATATATATATATATAAATATTTTAGCTGATGATAACTAAACTGATAAGTTATTAAACTAAAACAAAAAATTTGATAAAATAAAATTAGATTCAAAAAGTGTAAAAATAAAAACTGAGAAATTACTTAAAAACAGTAAAGAAAAAAATTAAATGAGACACGAGTAGACTTTAAAGGTATTATATTTCAAAAGACTCTATCTCTTTCAGTGCATGAAGACATAAATCATTAGTTCCTCTATTGCAATAGTCCACAATGTCTTCAAGGCTTCTGGCAGGGTCCTGTTAGGTCTTATGGTCTTTTTCGAGCATAAAGGTGACTTAGCAGCCACATCACAGGCGTTAAATTTACACTCAAAGATCTGGCATATCTCAAGCTACAGTCCTAGTGAGCCAAGATCATTGAACAGGAATTTGTGTAACCACAAACTACTGTGAAATGCAGGTTTAATCCCCATTTTAAGAGTAATTAGGCATACAGCATCCTCCAGATCAGAGGAGACTTTGTTTTAAATGAAGGATTTGCTTCCTGTGTAATTTTGATTTGATTAAATGGTGCGTTGTTTTCACACTTGTGAAATAAAATGGCTCTTATTTACTGGCATAGGCAGTTGAGCTGGATTAGACTGATACATGATTTACAAAACTGTGACTTTTTGGAGCCCAATATAATTTTTTTTATGAGATGATGTTTGAATAAAACTGGCAAATAATGTCACTTTAAATGGATCTTTGCCAAAAAAAATGCAAATTCCAAATAAGCTCTGAATATATATGGTTACTTTCTATCTTAAAGAAGTTTTTTGGTGTCCATCTATTGTTTTATTTTAACACTTCTTTATGAAAAAAATTACAATCTACTGACTAGAGATGAGCCAATTGGTTCTAAATTTCAGAAATAAGACTTGGATTTTTCCAAAAACTCTCATTCTATCTAATTTGAGTTTTGTGTGATTCAATTCAGGAGAATCGAGGAAAGAGAGAGACTTTTCCAGGTAATCAGGGTATTTTCAATGACTACAAAAATATCCAGTCAGCACGCACCTAGAGAGTTCTCTGTCATGGTGCTCGACACCTAACTAATTGCACTGCAGAAAACAAAACACTAAATTAAACGTTGGGTTATAGTCAATCACACAAATTGGAGGGTCAACTATTAAAAAAATCAATATCACTTTATTCATTCAGAAAATAGCTTTCCAATTATTATACATAATCGAGTCACATTATTATGACCACTAGCTAATATCCAGAATAAGCACCATGTGCCGCACGGACATCAGTTAAACGGGCTGGGAGTGACTCAATAAGGTCCTGATAGGTTGTCTCAGGTATCTGGCACCCTGCTGACTGCAGTGCATCCCACAGCTGCTGGAGAGTGCATAGGGGATGATCCAGAGAGCGAACAGGAGAATCGCTCAATTGGGTTCACGTTTGGGGAATTAGGGAGCCAAGGTAAGACATTTCTAGCTGTGGGACATATTGCATTGTGTTGCTGGAAGATTCCTTCCTCCAATGGAAGATAATCATCATGTATGGGTGTATGTGATCGGCAAGGATGGTTTCATACGTAAATCTGTTGAGAGAGCCTTCCGCGTGGATGAGCGGGTATAGAGAATGTCACAAAAACATTCCCCAGACCAAGATGCTGCCACCAGCTTGTGTTTCTCCAGCAATGGTTGCAGCCTGTCTGTTCTAGGATGTTTCTCATCTGCCATGTTAATGTTCATCCATTCGATGGAGCAGAAAACGTGACTCATTTGAGAAGACAACCGTTTGTCAATCAGCGGAGGTCCAATTCCGATACTGCCATGAAAATTGAAGCTTTTTCTGCCCATGTAGCTTTGTTAGCAGAGGTGTAGTGACCATCTGTCTGCTTTGGACCCTCATATGCAGTGGGGTTCGTATTAGACACACGTCTAGTGCCCCCTGGTTCATTTTAGCGGTGAGCTTCTCCACTGTAGTGTGTCTGTCTGCCCTTGCACAACTTCATAGCAGATGTTCAAATGTCACATCAGTGGCACATCACTTATTCGCAATGGTGCCACTTGTCCACCCATGGTAAACTTTCACCACAGCGGCACACAAACAATTCACAAACTGCACAGGTTCAAAAATACTGCCATCCTTGGCCTGAAAGCAAATAATTGTCCCTTTTTTGCAACTCTGATAAATTATTGCTTTTACCCATGACAGCAACGAGGCATATGTGTATGGATAGCCTATCACACCCCTTATATACCCACCAAGCCAGCTTACAACATGTGACTTCCTTCATGGACTATGTGCTGCTGACTTCAAAAGCACTGAGTGGTTAAAATAATGTGACTTGACTATGTACTGTATATAGTTTTATATAAAGTGCTTTTGTTACCCCATAGTCCAATGTTGATGTTGAGGTGTCCTAAAATGGCCATGTAAGCACAAGTACTGAACCAATGGAATAAGGTGGCCAATTCTGATGAATCATGTTACAATTGGACTTACTTGGGAAATAGATGGCACAGAAGGAACTATGGGAAGAAGCCAAGGCAACAGAGGCATTTTGATGCTCTGGGCAATGTTCTGCCGGGAAGGTTCTGTAATCATGTGGATGTTACACATAACACCGACCTAAACACAGTACAGACAAGTACCCCTCTTCATGGCAGTGGTATTCTGTAATGAAAGAGTTAAATTTCAGCAGGGTAGTGCCCATCCACACTGTACAAAACTGTCCAGAAATGGTTTGAAGAACATGACAAAGAGCTTGTTGTGTTGACTTAAACTCCAAATTCTCCAGATTCCTATCTAATCTAGGATCTGTGGGATGCTGGAGAAACAAGTCTGATCCATGGAGGCCCCACTTTTTTCACGTAAAATATCTGCTAGCATCTTGATGCCACAGGACATGTTCAGAGGTCTTGGGGTACCAATGTTTTGAAGCGTTAGCTGTTCTGAAAACACAAGGGGGGCCTACACAATGTTTGACAGGTGATTTTACTTTAATGGCTGACTGGTGTGTGTCACACACTATGGACACATGATGGGTAGAGTTGAGCGGACACCTGGATGTTCGGGTTCGGCAGGTTCGACCGAACTTGAAAAAAAAGTTCGGGTTCGGGACCCGAACTTGACCCCGAACCCCATTGAAGTCATTGGGGACCTGAACTTTTGGGCACTAAAATGGCTCTAAAATAGTCCTGGAAAGGGCTAGAGGGCTGCAAAAGGCATCAAAATGTGCTTAAGAGCATGACAACTGTTCTGCAAACAAATGTGGATAGGGAAATGACTTAAAATAACATAAAATACAGAAAAATTGAAAATAACAATCTGGATCTAGGAGTAGGAGGTTGAGGAGGCGGTGGACGGGTTGATGTGGTGGTGTAGGTTGACGTGGCGGTGTAGGTGGAAGCGGCGGTGAAGGAGGAATAGGCAGCCAACACTGATTTGTGTTATTTTTTATTTTTAAATTGGGGTATCCCCCAAAATATTGGGACATATAACAAAATAAAACTAAAAATAAGTGCACTTTAGTACAAGAATAGATGGTTGAGGCTGGTATAAATGTCTATTCTGCACAAGGTACTGACAAGTCCTGTGGGATCCATGCCTGGTTCATTTTAATAAATGTAAGCTTGTCCACATTGGCTGCGGCCTGTGAAAATGCTCTCTGCCGTGCTAAACACACGTTCACACTATACACTGGCTGCAGGGCTGCGTTGGCGACCTCTTCCTCCTCCTCTGCCTTCGCCTTGTGCTTCCACTGTGCCCCCGCTGTCAGGTGGGAATGCCATCATTAGCGTGCGCTTGTAGTCGCGCAACTTCCGATCAGTAACAGATGTTTTCACTAAATTTAGTTCCCTGTCGGCAATGCAGAGCAGGGGTTCATTAACGGCAAAAGGGGGTTCATGTCACCCAGCAATAGAACAGAGGATTTTCAGAGAACGAGGCCCAAGGCATACGGGGCAAGCTCTGGCCATGTGGACAATTTGGAGACCCAGAAGTTGAATGGGGCAGAACCATCAGTCAGTACGTGTAGTCGTGTGCACAGGTACTGTTCCACTATGTTGTTCAAATGCTACCTCCTGCTAAAACGCTCCATATCAGCAGTTGGGGCCGGTTGTTGCGGCGAGGTGACAAAGCTTTTCCACATGTCGGCCATGCTAACCCTGCCTTCTGAGGTGCTGGCGCTGAGACAGCTGCGTTGGCGACCTCTTCCTCCTCCCCTGCATTCGCCTTGTGCTTCAACTTGTCCCCCGGCGTCAGTCGGGAATGCTCTCAGGAGCGCGTCTACCAGCGTGCGCCTGTAGTCGCGCATCTTCCGATCACGCTTCAGTGAGGGAATTAAGGACGACACATTGTTTTTGTAACGGGGATCCAGCAGGGTGGCAACCCAGTAGTCAGCACACGTTAAAATGTGGCCAACTCTGCAGTCGTTGCACAGGCACTGAAGCTATTAGTCGCCCATGTGTGCCAGGCTGCCCAGAGGTAAGGACAAGCTGTCCTCTGTGGGAGGCATATCGTCTGCGTCCTCCGTATCCTCCCAGCCACGCACCAGTGATGGGCCCGAGCTGCGTTGGATGCCACCCCGCTGTGAACATGCTTCATCCCCATCCTCTTCCTCTGAGCCACTTCTAAAAGACTGGCCTGAAAGTGTTAGAGATGACCCCTCTTCCTCCTCCTCATCCTGGGCCACATCCTCTTCCATCATCGCCCTAAGTGTTTTCTCAAGGAGACATAGAAATGGTATTGTAACGCTGATAACGGCGTCATCGCCACTGGCCATGTTGGTGGAGTACTCGAAACAGCGCAACAGGGCACACAGTTCTCGCATGGAAGCCCAGTCATTGGTGGTGAAGTGGTGCTGTTCCGCAGTGCGACTCACCCGTGCGTGCTGCAACTGAAACTCCACTATGGCCTGCTGCTGCTCGCACAGTCTCTCTAGATTGTGCAAGGTGGAGTTCCACCTGGTGGGCACGTCGCATATGAGGCAGTGAGCGGGAAGGCCGAAGTTACGCTGTAGAGCAGACAGCCGAGCGGCGGCAGTATGAGAACGCCGGAAGCGCACACAGACGGCCCGCACTTTATGCAGCAGCTCAGACATGTCGGGGTAGTTGTGAATGAATTTCTGCACCACCAAATTCAGCACATGCGCCGCCAGGCAAGGGATGTGCGTCAAAACGG